>NC_065577.1:36365000-36965000 GCF_937616625.2 Mercurialis annua | reverse complement strand
TAGTTTAAAGGTTGAATTATGCATTTTAGTCCTTCACGCGCTTCTAAGCGTCTGAATATACGCGTTTTGCCACGTTGGACAAAAAGAGGTCAAATCGGCAAAAAAAAAATTAAAGGGTTAAATAGAATAAAATTTAAAATAAAAAGGTTCAATAGGAAATGAATTTTGTTTAATAGATCACAAGTAACAAAGTGATAAAGTTTAAGGTTAATGTCTTAAAAAAAACTCTGACCTTTCATCCCCTTTTCAATCCTACCCTGATGTTACAAATCTGTCAACTTTACCCTATTTATATTTTTCATTTCAATTGTACTCTAGAGTATAACAATGACCTTTTTTTATTTGGAAAAAGTTTTTTAGATTGACTCTTTCTGCATTAGATTAACTTTTTATATTAAATTGACCATTGTAAAAAAATATTGAACTTTTGTCAAATAAATAAAGGTCAATTTTATGTTTCAGGGTACAATTGAAATGAAAAAAATGCAAATTAGGGTAAAATTGACAATTTTTCAACGTCAGGATAGGATTAAAAAGAGGATGGAAGGTCGGAATTTTTTAGGACATTAAGCCTAAAGTTTAAGGGTTAGACTTTGTATTAGGACATCTCCAAGCTAAAACCTAAAAATAGGGTGAAATTCATATTATTTTAAATTTTCTACATATATTTTTATTCCAATCCACTTTTCTATAATTCACAGTTTTAGAATATTCTTTATATACTCTCTTCTAATTTAATAATTACCACTTTACATTTATATTTATATTTTAAATAAATACGTCCTCAAAAATATTAAAAATATATTCATATATTCAGAATTTTAATTATATAATATTATTTAATATTTAATTATAAATTAAAAAGAAAAATTGAATTGATTACTAATAAAACCGATAAAGATGCACACATTAATCATACACTTGAACATTGAAATTCAAAGACAAGATCATAAGGTATCTTCCAATCCCATTAATAAAAGCATAACTAATTTTTAATGATAATATGAGTATTATTATATCAAGAATAACTACTTGATCATGGCCTTAAGATGGAGATGGAAATTCCGATGCATCATATAGTATTTTAATGACCATGCCAGTCTTATTGTTGTCGTATATTCTAAAATATGAGTCCACTAGAGACAATTTTCATTAATTATGCATTTAAAAAAATGCCGTTGACAGATCAGGATACCAATCTAATTAATTAAAGAATGTTATATTTTCAGTAGTCATATGTGTCTCCTTTATGAATTAACTATTTTCTCTGCAATTTCGTGAAAGAATTTTGGCCAAACACATATTTGGGTCCCTGCACTATCATTTTTTTCCAACTTAAGTCCCTGAACTATAAAACATTTAAAATAAATCCCTGCACTATTAAAAGTCTCTGATTTAAGTCCCTCCGTGTCATTCCGTTAGAGAGTGAGATACAAACGCTTGACTCTGAGATTGGTTGTAGTTAAAATTTATGAAATTAAAATTTTGAGTCCCTACACTATAATTTTTTTGCCATTTGAGTCCTTGCACTATAATTTTTTTGCCATTTGAGTCCTTGCACTATAAATCTAACTTAAATTTTTAATTACTCAAAATTGATTAATTCAAAATAAATTTATTTATTTAAATTAAAATAAATATTTTTAAAAATATGATATTTTAAAGATTGCGAGGTAGACGAACTGTTTTTTAATATATTTAATTTTTTATAAAAATAAAAAATTAATTATATAAAATAAAAAATTATTTTTATTTAATTAAATTAATAAATTTTAAATAATTAAAATTTTAAATTAAAATGAATTTTTTTTTATTAATGGTCGGAGATGATTCTAGCTTTGGAAATGCTAAAAAAAATTAATAACATTAAAAAATAAAATAAAATAAAATTTTTATTAATATTATTTAAATTATGTGATAGAAAGACTTAAAATTGATGTTTCTAATAGTGTAAGGACCCAATTTGGAAAAAAATGATAGTGCAGAGACCAAAATAGCATTTTTGATATATAATTGTTAACGTCATCCACATTCCGTTAACTTGCGCAATGATAGGGACTTAAAATAGATGTTTTTGATAGTGTAGGGACTTATTTTAAACGTTTTATAGTTCAGGGACTTAAGTTGGAAAAGAGTAATAGTGCAGGGACCTAAATATGTGTTTGGCCAAGAATTTTCATTGTTATTTTATTAAGAATAAATGTTTTTTTTTTCAATTTTTTTAACCTACTTGACGAGTTAATAAACTAGTGAATAAATTAAAAATTTATTTTTTAGATATATATTTTAAAGGGGAAGACGAACTAAATAATGCTATATAAGGAAGGATAAATAGTTTAAGATGATAGGTTCAATAGCATTTTATTTTAATTGATTATAATAAAAATTATATTAATTATACTTTATATATAATATTTTTTATGTAAAATGGCTGTTTGTTTGCTCAAACACAAAGAGTAAAAGACAAAAGAACTAAAAATGGATTACAAAAATCAGTCAAGATTTACAGAGCAATTCAAACGTCCAAAAACATCATTATATGGGTATGGAAAATGAGAATAAAACAAAAATAAAATATAGAATTGCTGTGATAATCACTCAGTAAAATACATCCTCTTTTTGAGTAGATTCACCTCTGAAAATGTTTTGTTTCTCGCTTTTCATGATTCTAAAATATAAAAGTACCAAATAATTTTTTATAATTACTTGTAAGCATATAAAGAACAATCATTCCAAAAGTTCAAAAATATTTATAAATCGAAGAAGGAGTAATCCAAATAAGACCAAACTTAATAAAAATGAAACATCATATATTTCAAGTATAGGGACAATGCAAGAAAATATGAGAAGAAGGTTCTTCTACTCCGCGTAAGGAACGGACAATAAGGATAGGATTTAAATTATCTCTTGCCACTAATAAAGCATTGCAAGAAAAACGATGTCGAGCTAGCAACCGAAAGAAAAATTGAATACAAGGCAAAATTTATGCTTCCAAATTAGAGGAATATGACTACATAATTTTATCTAAAATTCATAATATCCGGTGACGGAATTAGGGGGAGGCTAGAGAGGGTCTTAACCTCCCTAACTTTTTAAAAGTTACAAAAATTATAGAGATCATAGCTTAATAAAATGCCCACCCACTAACTTACAATTATAATAGAATAAGTTAATATAAATTACATAGCCCGTAGCCTTAAAATGAGCCCACTCTCCAATCCCCATTTATCTCAATTAACTCATTCTTGACTTTTTCATATAACCCATTTGAATAGCCCATAAAAAAATGGAAATCCAATTTAATTAGGCCATTATTATTGTATTTGTTTTTCTTTTATTTTTCTTTCTCATCATCAGTGTCCTTTGGTTTCCTATTTGGAGTAACGAGCAAGCCACTGCCTTTTTCACAATTTGCTCTTTTGAAAAGAAAATTTGTTCCAGATCATTGTTTCATTAAATATCTATTTGAGAAGAATCATCAACCAAACTTGGAGCGATTTTTTATTTTCTCTAGCTATCTGAAAAAAGGTGCGTATGAACTTCAATTTACGTTTAATTTTTGTAATTTATATTCTACCATTTGTAATGATTAAAAATTTTGAATAGATTTGTTTACTTATTCATAACATCAGTTTTGTTCATTTTTTTTATATGTTAAATTTATTTGTATAATAAATTGTTTTGTAAAAATTATGTTATTAAAAATCATTTGTTGTTAGATATATAAAAATAGTATAATTAGGATTATTTTATAGTCTTTGAAAAATGACTACAATTTATATAAATTATAATTTTGTTTTGTTTAGGTTAATATGGAAAAATTGGCAACTGTTGATATGTTTTTCAAAAGAAAAAAATAGTCAACAAGAACATCAACCATCAAACCTTTGTGATGAAACATCAAATCCAAATCATCCCCAAAAGATTAAAAGAGTTGAATCAGTTCATAATGAAGGTCCAACTTTTGTTCCACTTGCGGAAAGTGTACCCTCTCGCGATGAGTCTAGCAAGTGTTGTTCAAGATAATGCTCCAAAGAATGCATCACATACATCACCAGATATACAAAAGGAGATTCTTTATGTGTTTTCTACTAAAATTGAAAGAGAAATCCGCCAAGAGATAGGTGATGCAAAATTTTCTATTATTGTAGATGAATCTCGAAATGAGTCTAAACGAGAGCAAATGGCGCTTATTTTGAGATTTGTGCACAAGAATGGATTTATCTGTGAGCAGCTTTTTAGTGTTGTTCATGTGAGAGATACTAAGGCAATAACTTTAAGAGATGAGATTTTTTCTATTCTTGCTCGACATAATTTGTCCATTCAGAATATACGTGGACAAGGATATGATGGAGCTAGTAATATGAGAGGGGAATGGAACGGATTACAAGTTTTGGTTTGTGATGCATGTCCTTACGCATACTACATCCATTGTCTAGCGCATCGTTTACAACTTGCTTTGGTTGTAGCATCACGGGAAGTTGCTAATGTTCATCAATTCTTCACCAACTTGGTTTTCATTATCAACATTGTCACTGCATCTACTAAACGTAATGATAAGTTGAAGAGGCTCAATCTACCGAACTTGTTGAAAAGATTGCAAATAATAAGCTTGAATCTGGTAGAGACTTAATCAAATTGGCACCTTAAAACGTGCAGGAGATACTCGTTGGGGATCTCATCTAGATTCTATTTCTAGTCTGTTGAAGATGTTTAATGCAACTTGTGTGGTTTTAAGCAAGATGGTTGATGAAGGTGCCTCGTATTCTCAAAGGGGAGATGCAGATTTTGCTTTGAACCAATTATCATCTTTTGACTTTATTTTGATTTCGCATCTTATGAAAGAGCTCATGGAAATAACTCGAGTACTTTGTCAATCTTTACAACGAAAGTCTCAAGCAGTGACGGAGCTAGGATTTTTATACAGGGGGGTCAAATATCAATATACATTATATGTCTATTTATAGAAAAAATATTGTACTGTATATCAAAGACTTGAAATTTTACGAAAAATCATCCAACAAATTATAACACTAACAATAATAATAAACCATAAAAATATAAAAATAAAATGAAGCAAAAGTTGAACAGCAGGTTTAATGAACATTATGTGGAGTTGCTTATTCTTAGTTCTGCTTTAAATCCTAGAGATAGATTTCAGTCATTCAAGATTGATGATAGTTGCAAACTTGTAAAAAAATTCTATCTGGATGATTTTACCGAGCAAGAATTATTGCGTTTAAAGGTAGAGCTTCAGCTCTTTGAGATTGACATTTCAAGCCATCCAAAATTGCAAATTTCACATAATCTTCAAGAATTATGCCAAGGGCTTATGAGAACTAGAAAAGCAGAGATATATCCGCTTGTCGACAAATTGATTAGGTTTATTCTCACTCTTCCCGTATCAACAGAAACTACTGAAAGAGGATTTTCAGTCATGAAGATAATGAAGACAAAACTTCAAAATAAAATGGAGGATGAGTTTTTGAATGATTGCTTGACTCTTTATATTGAAAATGAAATTGCTATGATGTTTAGTACCGATTCAATTATAGATGAATTTAGCTCTTTGAAAGAACGACGAGCACAACTTTTAGATAAAAAGAAAAGTTAATTTTTGGCACCCATTTGAACAGTAAGTTGTCCTTCTTATTTATTTTCTAATTTTTCATAAAATAAATTTAAAAATTATATTACTTTACTGTTTGTGCTAATGTGATCAAATTGATTATTCATTATACATGTGTTTGTTTTACATGATTATGTAATATGCAGATATCAGATATCAATATAGCCTTACAACTTAAATCAACACTTTGACCTTGAATTGTTCAATTGTAAGGTTGGTCTTTTTTAAATTTTGCTTCATTTTATTTTTATATTTTTATGGTTTATTATTATTGTTAGTGTTATAATTTGTTGGATGATTTTTCGTAAAATTTCAAGTCTTTGATATATAGTACAATATTTTTTTTATAAATAGACATATAATGTATTGTCACGACCCAAAATCGAGGGCCGCGACCGGCGCTAGGGAATGAGAATTTGGATCTGACACCCGTAACAAGCCTAAATTCACCAAGAACTTTTCGCGTTTAAAAATCATTATAAAACTTAAATAATTTATTTTTGAAAAATCGGCAACATAACGCCTGTAAACTTAATAAACCACACCTGTGAAAAACACACAAACCACTCTGTATAAACTACCAATTAACCATATATTAAATTTCTGGATAGTTCACTTTCCCAAAATACATCATTACGTCATAGCATAAAATAAAAAACAATTGTTTACTACTGGCTAACTCTACTATCATGACTACTGCAGCTCTTAGAAGAATAAGACTCCCCATAACTGAGACTTCCGGAACAACGGATGGAAGCTCGACCACATCGTCATATATTAAGCCTGAAAGGAAACACTATTGGGGGATCAGACAACGCTGAGTGAGTTCACAATTTACTAACGGTATTATAATTAAAATAAGGTCGCATTCACGATAAACATACTTTACTATATATTTCTACTTTTCTTTTGCAGGACTATCATGGTTATATGTTTCCTAGAACTAGTTGAGTGGGTTATGCCCTTCTTTTTTTATAGCTTTCCTTTTATGCCTTGAGAGGATTTTTTATTTATTTATTTGTATCTCTCTTGGCTTTTGTAACTACGGCTTCCCTCCGCCATAAGTGAGGCTTTTAATAAAATTACTCGTTAAAAAAAAACAATAAACTTATTATTCAAACATATTTTAATAATAAACGATTAAGTAAATATAAACAATTATAACGTAAATTAATAGTTTCAAATATCGGATCCGTTCGAAACTCTGAACCCAAGTGCTATGGACTTATTGGTCATAATCGACAATAACTGTTTTTCGATCATATCGTCCGAGTGGCCGGGTCCCGAGATAGTTCGACCGAGTTATCCGCTACCACGTGGCATAGTCCCGAGATAGTTCAACCGAGTTACTCATGCCACTACTTAATCCCAAGTTGTGGGTCCCGAGATAGTTCGACCGAGTTACCCACTAGACACATGTCCCGAGATAGTTCAACCGGGTTACCTTGTGTCTATCACATTTCTTTTTATCCTCCTTTTTCCATTAATCAATCGATATTTACAATTTATCATTTCAAATCATTGACCATAGACGCCTAGACTCGTATCAGTACTGGTGATCATACAATCTATTGACGTTCAATAGGTAGCTCGTTTCCCCCGGATCACATATTGGGTTTAAATAATAATTCCACATAACAAACAATGTATAAGTTCGTATAATAAACATACATGTAATGAAGCTATTAAAAGAACAAGTACTATAATTAAATTCTCAATTTCTCTATACCAAAATACATGCTAAGAGACATTAAAAGAATAAAGAGCATTAACTAAATAATACATGCTCTTTTAAAATAATCGATACTATTTCATTGGCGATCTCACGATCTAGCCATCGCCGACTACAAATCACATCATCCTTAATAAAATCAAAGTCTAGTATCAAATATATTTCAAACTCAATTTATGCGACCTTTAATAAAGTATAATATATTTTAATCATTCATAGCATAAAATAGAGTATTAATAAAAATCACAAACTTATTATCTAAAATACTTTAATGAAGTTCTAGTAATATTATACATAAATACATGAGTTTAAAACTAAAAAATTCAATCAAATACATGTATCTATTTATGTATAAAAATAATAATACACGAAAGTAAATCGCGAACTCACCTCGATCGATTAATCCAAATTTCATAAAGCAAAATAAAATAGCTCGTTGCTTAACCCTCCAAATTCTCTACTTCTCCAATCCAAATACGCGTACAATCTATAATACAAATAAATACTATATTAACATTTTAATTCGCAAACTACTTTACTTTCAAAATTTCGCGTTTATATTCATGCGTTCAAGTTTGAATTGGTTCTAAGTCTATTTCTTTTACTCTTTCCTTCTTAAGGACTTATTTAACCAATTCGACTTTTCACTTAACAAATTCCTTAAACCAACCATTTTTAACTCCTAAATTTTAACACTTAACTAAATTTCAAACTTTATTTGTAACTTTACCTTAAATTTTCTAAATCATTTTGAATCCATTCATTCAACTCACAAAATATCTTAATCCCTCTTAAAAACACTTTAAATTTTAGGGTTAATTGCAAATGTATACACGAACTTTACTCTAATTTATAATTACAACATAAACTTTGAAACTTGGCAATGTCAGTAACCAACTTTCATTTTTTGGCAAATTGGTAAACCGACCAATCACACAACGACACATGGCTGTATATTACAATGTCCACGTTACTTATTTTTCGTGTTTGGTATATCGATTTGCCAAAAGTTTAAAGTTGGTTACTAACATTGACAAGTTTCAAAGTTTATGTTGTAATTGCAAATCAGGGTAAAATTCGTGTATGAATTTGCAATTAACCCTAAATTTTACATTCAAGCACTTTGGCTTGAATTTGATTTATGCCATAATCTCTTTCAACTTCTCATTTGAAAATCACTTGTTAAAGTCTAAAAATTTCCATTTTCAGCCTTAATTTTTACTTAACCCAATTTGTTTAAATTTCCGAAAACACTCTATTTTAGCCAAAATTGTTTGGCGACACGAGGACCCGGAGCGACCGGCTGGTCTGCTCATGGCTGAGCAGACACGGGTCTGCTCAACTCGAGCAGACTGGTCAGGCCAAATGGCCTGACCGATTTTCTCTCCGACCTCCACGCTCCGCTCCTAGCCCGACTCCAACTCCGGTTCTTCAAAAATCATAATTTAGCAACAATTAAAAATTTTCAGCTTTTGGTTCTTAACTTTTCTTAACAAACTTGATTGCTTAAACCCTTAAACCCATCATCAATTCACAGCTTAATTGACCTTAGACTTAGAGATTAACCACCTTAATATGAGTTTAATTATATGCTAGCCAAGCTTTTCTCTTTGAACCATAAATCTTAACCTATCAATTCAATGTTTCAACCATGAATAAGAGATAATTACCTCCATTTAAGCTCCAAAACTGATGGCAAAGATGAATTGATCTTTTTTAAGAGTGATTGTTTGAAATTTCCATCCAAAGTCCTACACTCTAGCCTTCTCCATTCTCTTAAGCGTGATGTTTTGAAGAGGAAGATGAGAAAAAGAAATCTCTGGAATGTTTTTATCTCAATTAAAGAAATAGAAATTTGGGCTTTATAATTTAAATGGGCTCCCTTTATCTTTTTAACCCACTCATTTAATCCAACCCAATTAAAAATCTCTTCTACTTAGTTTTTAAATTAAATCCATTACTAATAATCTAATCGACTAACTAAGTCGCTATTGTATCGAGGTTAAATCTAATTTTTCAAACGACAATAAATTATACGGAGTCCTTTTAATAGTCCAAAATATTAATTATTTCCTTTTTCCTAAAATTTTATTATTTAACCGTATAATTTATATGTCGCGCTTAAATTCGTATTTAAAAATAATATTCCAAATATTTATGGATTCTTTTAAAATAATCCAAATAATAAAATCTATGTATATTATTTAAATATCCAATTTAAAATCATTTATTTTATTTAATGGAAATTTCTCCAATTTTTCTATTAAATCCCGACATGTTTATCTCGATATCCAAATACGAGATAAATTTTAATTCAGATTAATTTAATCTAATAACATAATCCAACTTTATTAAAATTCATTCCTCGTCAAAATTCTATTTTCCGTCTCATTTGCAGAAATTCCCTTATCTTTAACTCCAATTGGCTAAAATAACATAATTAATCCAATAAATACTTTTACCAAAAACACGGGGTATTACATGTATATTGATATTTGACCCCCTGTATAAAAATCCTAACTCCGTCACTGATTATGTGTTCGTTAACTTAAACTTTAATGCCACATATAAATTAATGTACATGAATTCTAAAATCTTTGAACAACATGATAATCACAAATAGACAATAGAAATAAAAAATATCTCCTCCCATGGCAATTGTGAGTGCAAAATTATAAAATAATTACTACAATGAAGAGTTTCAATTTCTCTCTTCTTATCTATATATCTTTAGTTATATGTTTAGTTGGTGTGCTTTTATAATGCTCTAAAGAGGAACAAAATTCTAATTAGAATTTCTCTTTAAATTTTAATTTCCCTTTAAATTTTAATTTCAAACGTTCATTAAGGTAGAGTTGCTCTCCCTTCTCTCTAAAACTAAAAAACTCTTTTTCTTCTTCATCTTCTTTAAGTGTGGGAAAAAATGTTTTTTCCGGTTAACTGGAAAATCATTTTCTCTCCGCCTATAGTTTTATTAATCACATTTCTACTTTTCTTGTTTCAATAAGTCTTTCTCTAAGGTGTTTATTTGAATTTTATTTTTGATTAAATAAACTTTTAAAGTCTTTTAACTCCTCTTTATCTGTTCGAGCTTTACATCTATGTTTTTGTAGATCTAAAAATTAGGAAATCACTTATGGATCCATATTGAAGATGAGATTTGAAAAGTTTGAAGTTTCAAGATTGTATTTTCAATTTGGACCATGTATATTTTGGGTAACCTTTTGATGGTTTAAAAAGCCCTAATCGATGACTGTATTAACATCTGTCATCATTATTTTAGAATAGTTTTTTTAATTTGTTGAAGAATCATTCATCTATGTAATTTTCATTCTCATCAATGAAAATTTTAGCCTTTGATAAAAAATAGAAAGGATTTTCTATTTAATAAGCAAATTAATTAAGTGTATCTATGTAATTTTTTTTTTAGGTAGACCATAATATGGAAAAATAGATTTGCAGGTTCAATAAAGACCCTTAAGTCATTTTTTTATCAGAACAAATTAGAAGTTAAGTTAATAAATGACCGTTTTCTCTCTCCTGTTCTCTCTCAGTGCAAGATAGCATCCTGCTAACATACACTGTTTCCATGGCGAAGAAACAGAGTAAGAAAACGATTTCTCAGATTAAGGCTAGTAAACAAGTTGTTCAAGATGAATCCATTAATGGAAATGTTGAAATGGGGGAGACATCTCAATCTAGTGAAACACCTCAGATCTATGAAGAGGTCTTGGTTGAAAACCATCAAAAGGATAAGGATGTAGAAGATGATGGTAGGAATACTACAGATCCTGAAGTTAAGAAGAAAGAATGGGCTGATCTGCTAAGGTCTAACCGTATAAGAGATCCTAATGCTGGGTTAAAATTTATTCCTCCATTGGTGTCTAATGGAGTTCGTATTGCTAAGATCCATGAGGAAGATTCGCTGAAGGAAGTTGATAGATGGAAAAACACTATTCTGGGTTGTGTCTATGGGATAAACCCTAAGTTTTACAAGCTTCAAAGCTTTATCAAAAACAGATGGGGGAAAATTGGTCTAATCGATTTTTACCAGATTAAACCTAATCTGTTTGCCTTCCAATTTGAAGATGAGGAAGCTAAAATGAAAGCTATGGCAGATGGGCCTATAACCTTCGACAGACATCCCCTTCTTCTCCAAGAATGGAAAAGGAAAATGAGTTTTGATATTGATGATATAGTGTATATCCCTGTTTGGGTAAAATTTCATATGCTTCCATGGGCTGGAATCCAGAATCATTAAGCTCGATAGCTAGCACACTGGGTAGACCGTTATTTGCTGATAAATGCACTAGAGATAGATCTAGACTTGCTTATGCTAGAGTCTTGATTGATATGAAGATTTCTGGCATTTTTCCTGACATTGTTGTGATAGAAGATGAAGATGGAGAACAGAGAACTCAAATGGTAGAATATGAGTGGAAACCTCTATTGTGTTCAACTTATAAGAAGCTTGGCCACAGGAATTGTGAGCAAAAACAAGTCTGGATTGCTAAAACCAACAATGAAGCAGTGGAGTTGAGTACAGAAGTGGTCACTAAAGAAAAAGAAGAGAGTCAACAGGATCCCATTGCTGAGGTTATTACTGAAGAAGTTCCAGAGATTGAGATTGATAAGGGACAAAGCAGTTTTGTTTCCCCAAAATCTAATCCTATTTTTGAGGATGGGTTTCAACTTGTCACTAACAGGAAGCAGAAGAACAGACAGGGGAAGAGTATGGTGGAGAATGTTAATCTGAACCCAAAGCTCAAAGGTGGAGGTATGGTTACTAAGACTCCTGGGTTGATTAAAGTGATTGATAAACCTAAAAGGCCAATTAGGCCTTTGGAAAAAGGTTAATGAATATGTTAACCTGGAATATAAGGGGAATGAATGATCCCCTTAAGCAAGCTGAGGTTCATCACCTGCTTGTTAATAATAAGATTGTCTTAGCTGGTATCTTAAAAACCAGGGTTAGGCAGAGTAACAGAGACAAAGTTTGGAAAAAGATTAATATGATAGGGTGGAATATGGTTGATAATTATAATCATAGTGATATTGGAAGAATTTGGGTGATGTTTGATAGCAGTATAGTCAAGGTTAACATTATTAAAACTACCTCCCAGCTAGTTCATTGTGATGTTGAAATTGATAATAATGTTTTCTGCTGGACTGTGATATATGGTGATAATGCTTTGATGAATAGATGTGAGTTATGGCAGGACATTATTTCTATTGCAGCTATTACAAGTAAACCTTGGTCCATACAAGGTGATTTTAATGCTATTATGGGTGAGCAGGATAAATGTGGTGGTAATACCCTAGATAGTAATCACTCTAGAGAAATGATAGATTGTATTACAGCTTCTGGGTTGATTGAGCTTAGAAGTACAGGTTGCTGGTATACTTGGACCAACAACCAGTGTGATGAGAACATAATCTGGAGGAGATTGGATAGGGTTTTTGTCAATGGTGAGTGAACAGACTTGTTTCAGAATGCTTATTTTGAAGCTAAGACTAGTGGTCTCTCTGACCACAGTCCCATTATCACTATTAACCAAAAAGAGTTCAGGAACATGAAGAGGAGAGGTTTCAGGTACTTTAATTTTTGGTCTAACCATCCTAGTTATGATGAAATCATTGAAGAGGAGTGGAGTAAAGTTTATCAGGGCTACACCATGTACCAAATTACTCAAAAGATGAATGCCATAAAATTCAGACTTAGCAAACTGAATAATCAGAGTTTCTCAGATATTTCCCAGAAAGTGAAAGTCCAGAGGGAAAGGCTAGACAGGGTTCAATTTGATGTGCAGAAGGATCCCCTTAACTGTCATTTATTTGCTGAAGAAAGAGCTATGTGCTACCATCTGAGATACTTGCTTCTGTGTGAGGAGAGCTTTTACAAGCAGAAGTCCAGAGTGCAATGGCTCAAACTTGGTGACTCTAATACAAAGTTTTTCCATAATACTGTCAAGCAGAAAAGGATTAAGAACACTGTGGCAATCTTAAAGCTTGATTCAGGGGATAGTATTATCAACAAAGATGATATTCACAGTGAGATGACAAGATTCTACAGAGAACTCTTCAATGATAATAACAATCAGAACAGAGTGCACATCAACAGGGAGATGTTCAGGGATGGTGCCTGCCTTAATGAGTCTGATATTATTGATTTAAGCAAACCAATCAATGAAGAGGAAGTTAAGAAGGCTGTCTTTTCTATTGGGAGTGACAAAGCTGCTGGTCCAGATGGTTTCAGTAGCCATTTCTACAAGCACTCCTGGGAGGTTGTCAAGAGTGATTTGGTAAAGGCTATGCATGAGACTTTCCAAAATGGTAAAATTCTCAAATCTATTAATTCTACAGCTATTGTTGTCATACCTAAGAGTTCTAATGCTGATAGATTAGTTGATTTCAGGCCTATTGCTTGCTGTAACACCCTGTATAAAATTATCACTAAGATTATCACTTCTAGACTCAGTCCTATACTTAATAATCTAGTGTCTGATAACCAGTCAGCTTTCATTCCTAAGAGGCCCATAGCCCATAATATCATGCTTGCTCATGATTTAGCTAGGAATTATCACAATGAAAAAGGTAGCCCTAGATGCATCCTTAAAATTGACCTTAGAAAAGCATATGATTCTATCTCCTGGGACTTTGTGGAAGAGATTTTGATTAGTCTTAATTTTCCTGATATGTTCATTAGACTTGTTATGAACTGCATTAGGACTGCCAGTTTCTATGTTAACTGGAATGGCAATATTGGTGATAGGTTTCAATCTAGTAAGGGTCTCAGACAAGGAGATCCCATGTCCCCTCTTATTTTTGTGCTATGCATGGAATATCTGTCTAGAATGCTCAAAAAGGTTAGTGATGACTTTAAATACCACAAAAATTGTCAAAAGATGAAAATAAACCACCTGATGTTTGCAGATGACTTGCTTTTATTTTGTCATGGTGATATTCACTCTGTCATGTTTTTCTCTAACACCTTAAACACTTTCAAGTCTATCTCTGGTCTTAGTGTCAATCCTCTGAAAAGCCAGGTCTTTTGTTGCAACATTGACAATAACATTAAGAGCAGAATAATCCAGTCTCTGGGGTTTGTTGAGGGAGTCTTACCTCTAAGATATTTAGGTATTCCTCTTATAACCTCTAGGCTTTCTAAAAATGAGTGCAGAGGGATTATTGAAAAAATCACTGGTAGGATTAACTCTTGGTCCAGTAAGTTTCTTTCCTATGCAGGGAGAATCCAGCTTATTCAATCTGTTCTTATGAGCATGCATGTCTTCTGGGCCTCCATCATGCTGCTTCCTAAGAGTATTAATAAAGAAATCCAGAGTATCTGTGCTAGATTCCTATGGAAGGGAAAAAGTGAAGGGAAATACAGTGCTTTGGTTGCTTGGAATGATATCACTAGATTGAAGAAAGAAGGTGGTCTAGGGATTAAAGATATTAGTGTCTGGAATAAGGCTGCAGTTTGCAAACATATATGGCACATCATTAATGATTCTGGCTCTCTTTGGGGAAAATGGATTGCTGATAATAAGATCAAAAGAGGTAGTTTCTGGAGTGCTAAAGCCAACAATGATTCTAGTTGGATTTGGAGGGGCCTCCTCAGAATCAGAACTGATATCAAGAAGCTAATAGAGTACAAAGTTGGGAATGGTGTTAAAACAGACTTTTGGAATGACCCCTGGATCCATGGGTGTTCATTAACTGAAAAATTCCCCAGAGTTAAGATGAAAGACTCAAATGTCCCTAAAAACTCCACTGTAGCTGACATGTGGAGAAATGGCAATTGGACTCTCCCTGATCCAATTGATTCATACACGGATGAAGCTTGGGACTATATTAAAGATAATTTCCAGCTGAATAGTAGTCCTGATGAGGTCAAGTGGCTGGTAGCTGACAACAACAAGTTTTATATCTCTAAGGCTTGGAAGGAATTAAGAAGTGAATCCAACCAAGTGAGGTGGTACAAGCTAGTCTGGAATAAGAACACTGTGCCAAGATTTAGCTTCCTTCTTTGGCTAGCCATGAAGAGAAGAATGAACACTAAAAGCAGATTAGTCAAGTGGGGAGTAGTTCCTGATGATAAGTGTGTCTTATGCCAGAATGACAAAGAAACTATTGATCACTGCCTGTATGAATGTTGCTTTGTGAGGAAGATATGGGACAAGTTACTTCCTATCTGTGGTTGTAATGAGAATATCAACACATGGAGAAGGATAATTAGCTGGTTCTGTATAAAAGCCTCAGGCAAGAATGCTTATGCTGTTCTGAGAAGACTTATTCTCTCTTCTACAGTTTATTATGTCTGGACTGCAAGGAATAAGAAGATCTTTGAGAAAGAAGACCCAATTGTTGATCACATTATCAGTAATGTGAAAAATGTGGTGCTAGCAAAGATAAACCAGGTGAATGACAATTCCCCAATTTTTGATGCCATCTGCAGATTACAAAGAGTATCCCTCTAAGACTGTCAGTATAGAGTCTTCTGTCTTTAATTATGTATTATGGTTGCTTGCTGATCTAAGTTCCCTGAGCCTTTTGTAACAGGGTGGCTTGGATTTGTTCTTGGTTCCTAGTTGTTGCTGATCTTAGTCCCCTGAGACTTTTGTAACAGGGTGACTTGGATCTGTTCTTGGGCAGGAGGAGATTGCTTTGAGGCTTTTGTAACAAAGCTTCTTCTCCTTGCCTTGCTTTTTTAGCCCTCTGTGTTTGCTGTTCAGAGTTTGGCTTCAATTTTTGCTGTGTTTTCTCTTGTTTAATTTTAATTAAATAAGCTTTTTTGGTTGTTTTTCACCAAAAAAAAAAAATAGAAGTTAATAATAGAGAAAGTAAGTTTTGTGCTCTTAACCACTAAAGTCTTGTTCTAGATGCACAAATAGTGATCATTTTAAGAAAGTAAACAGGATGGACAAAACAGAACACACACTTAAAGAGATTTTTAGCTCAAAACAAGTGGTTACCTGAATAGATTCATGCACAACAAATGCAGTATTTGTTAACATAAATATTAGGATTAAAATGTTAATTAAATAAAAATAAAAAATATTGACAAAAAAACAAGCTGTAATAAAATTTATATTGTCAGAGATTAAATTCGATAAATAAGTAAAAACGTCTAAAATCAAAATAATATTATTAAATGCATAAAAACTTAATTGTTGTGAATGAATATAATTTTATCTGCAATTTCATAAATTCACAAAAACTTGAAAAGTTCACTAATTCAATTGGATACTATTTGAAGCGAACACTAATTAGATTGTATTTTTTTCAATAAAATTAGACTATTTTTTAATCTCAGTAATTTTGAAAGCGTTCTTCAAATTACCTAAATCCAACACAAGTTTAATTTCCACATTCAAAATAAAGAACAAAATGATAATGTAAAAATTGTTAATGATAAAAAAACAGTAGAAAATAATAATAAACTTGTAATATATGAAAAAATCATTTATATAGAATTATATATAAAAAGTTAAAGAGGTGAGAGGTGATTTGGATCAGAAAATAGCTAAAATGACCTCCCTACTCCCTAAGAACATACTTAATAGTGTTTTTTATATAGCATCTTCTCTTAAATAAAGAGTATTTTAAATTTAAAGATTAATTTTTTTTAATTTTATTCCAATAGATTCTCTAATTTTAACTCTATATTTTACTTTTTTTAATAAATATGAATTAAATAATTTTTTTTTATTTCTATGTTTATATTAAATAAGTTAAAATTATATATATTAAACATTATATATATTTAATTATATTAAAAAATTAAATATAATTGATAAAATATGGAATAAAGGGTGAAAATTAGCGCACCATATATAGAGAGTCAAACTCACTCCCTTCTCTTTTAAAGAGTCCATTGAGGATTTAAATGAAGGATCAGTTTGTCTTTAATACCGTGTGATAAACTATAGAAGGAAGATTGTGGAATAGAATATTAATATTGTTATTAGTAATTTGGTAATTATATATATATATATATATATATATATATCGGAATGTTTTTTCTCATGGTTTCATACATGTGGTAATTTCTCAAAATACATGTTTCGGCATTTTATTTACAACTTTACATTGCAAGTATTGACTTTTCTTTTCTGACTTTTTTAATTTACGAAAAATATATATTTTTTTAATTTCAAAAATACCTTTTTCGGTTTTTAATTTCGGTTTTTTCAGTTTGGTTGACCGAACCGACCGAACCGACCGGCAGTTTTTTTATATAGTGTAGGATTAGTGTATATATAGTGTATATATAGAGTTAATTTTTATTTTTTATAGATTTTTTTCCTGCAATGTTTTATTTTATTTTTTTACAGTGTAACAGTAGTGTATATATAGTGTTTTTATGGTGTTTATATAGTGTAAAATTAGTGTATATATAGTGTATAAGTAGTGTATAAGTAATGTATTTACGGCATTTTGTAGTGTTTTTTGTGGTTTACACCATAAACACTGTAAATGCACCATAAATATACTAAAAATGGCAGAAATACACAACAAATACACTAAAAATACACAAAAACGTAAAGATATTATAAATTTTTTACAAATGCACCATAAATCAATTTTTTCTTTACAAAATCAGTAGCAATAAACAAATCTATGAATAAGAGAAGACAAAATAAATAATTATATGAATAATAGAACAATTTTATAAACAAAATATTATAGATCTACAATAATTTATTTACAAAATATTTAAATCATTACAAAAAATCTAAAAAATTACACAAATCTAAAAACGAGTCGAGAAATACATAGCGCGGACGGAAGAGACGAACGGACTAGCGCGAACGGAAAAACGAACGAAAAAACGACCGGAAACGACGAGAAATCCATCGAAAGTAGACGAACGGAAAATACGAACGGAAAAGTAATTGGAGGAGATAAACTGAATATCAAATGAAAAAGAAGAAGAAAAGAAGAGATTTGAGAGAGAAGAGAGAGAAAAAAGGTGGATATGTAAAAGTTTAACCTAAAATGAGATAAGACTTCTTTATATAGTAGGTATTTTGGTAAATAAGTTGGCAAATTAGGTGTCCTTGGATAAGAGAAAAACATAGACCAAAATGATGTAAATATTTTGCCAAAAACAGGTATTTGGAAAATAATCCCTTCATAAATTGATATTTAGCATATTTCTATTCGTCTTAAAAATATATTATTTTCATAACTTTAATTATTATTTTTTTCAATTTACTAATTATATATAATTGATTTGTTAACCTTTATTATAAATTGGTAGCTTGATATGGAAATAAGAATATTGATAATGATAGGCTAATTATTTATTTGGTAACTTTTATTTGCTTTTATTCTCAAAAAAAATTCACCAATTATTATAAAATTTTCATTTTATTTTTTATTTTTGTATTATATAATAAATATTTATATAAAAAAAAGAATCTTCCCTAACAAAAGATTACTGAATTGAAATTCAACTTCTCATATGCAATCTAATATCTATTTTTAATATATAAAAAAATTAAATTTAATAATATTTCTTTTCAATTTTTAAATGTGGTAATTTCTTAAAATATATGTTTCGGCATTTTATTTACAACTTTACATTGCAAGTTTTGACTTTTCTTTTCTGACTTTTTTATTTACGAAAAATACCTTTTTTTTAATTTCACAAAATACCTTTTTCGGTTTTCGATTTTTTTCGGTTCGGTCGACCGAACCGACCAAACCGACCGAAAGTTTTTTTATATAGTGTAAGATTAGTGTATATATAGTGTTAATTTTTATTTTTTACAGATTTTTTTCCTGGAATTTTTTTTATTTTTTATAGTGTAACATTAGTGTATATATAGTGTTTTTATGGTGTTTTTACAGTGTAAGATTAGTGTATATGTAGTGTATAAGTAGTGTATTTATGACATTTTGCAGTGTTTTTTGTGGTTTATACCATGAAACACTGCAAATACACCATAAACATTGCAAATACACCATAAACACTGTAAATGCACCATAAATCTACTAAAAACGGCAAAAATACACTATAAATACAGCAAAAATACACTAAAACGTAAAGATATTATAAAATTACTACAAATGCACCATAAATCAATTTTTTTTTACAAAATCAGTAGAAATAAACAAATCTATGAATAAGAGAAGACAAAATAAATAATTATGTGAATAATATAACAGTTTTATAAACAAAAAATTATAGATCTACAATAATTTATTTACAAAATATTTAAATTATTACAAAAAACCTAAAAAATTACATAAATCTAAAAACGAGTCGAGAAATTCATAGCGCGAACGGAAGAGACGAACGGACTAGCGCGAACAGAAAAGATGAACGAAAAAACGACCGGAAACGACGAGAAATCAATCGGAAGTAGATGAACGGAAGCGCGGCCGCAAAGACGAACGGAAAAGTAATCGGAGGAGATAAACTGAAAATTAAATAAAAAAGAAAAAAAAAAGAAGAAAAAAAGAAGAGAGAACTTTGAGAGAGAACAGAGAGAAGAGAGAGAGAGAAAAAGGTGGCTATGTAAAAGTTTAATTTAAAATGAAATAAGACTTCTTTATATAATTAGTATTTTGGTAAATAAGTTGGCGAATTAGGTAGCCTTAAATAAGAGGAAAAGATGGGGCAAAATAGTGTAAATACTTTGCCAAAAACATGTATTTGAAAAATAATCCCTTTTTAAATTTTCTTGAAAGTTAGAATGAAGTATGCATTAATTTATAAATTAAAAACATAAACATACTTTTTATATTTTTAAAAGTTAATAAAAAGTTGAAAAATGAAATAAAAATTGTGCAACACATTCGACTAATGATTAATAATAAGTATTACCCTTTTTTGAAGCTAAAAAAAATATTACTTAACAAGTAAAAAATTTATAATATACAATTAACAATAATTAATAACAGTAAAATATAGTAATATAATTATTAAATTCTTATGTGAAGACTTATAAAAAAATTGATATAATATTTTGATATAATATTTTTTCTCTAATACGAAATTGCTCAACCTAATATGAAAATAATTGATTTGGTGAGGTATTTGTTAGGTTTTCAACTCAATTGAAAATAATTGATTTGCTCAACCTCATTCTTTATGAAACTTTAAAATTTAATTTGATATTATTATTTTTAAATTATTATATATTTAATTTGGTATAATTCCTCTCTAAGCTACTATATGCCGACAACATTTTGTTTCAACTGTTATCGAAAGATAGGCGTGTATCTATTTTATTGATTGGTCTGCATATTTAATATGTTAACCTTTTCTGTATCCTAATCTAATATGGAAATAATTGATTGCAAATATTGATTTTTTATGGTAACGGTTCAAAAGTCACCTAATATGGAAACAATTGATTGCATTAATTTTTTAATGGTAACAGTTGAAAATTCACGCTATTACTTTTTCTAGCCAAACTAACGTTTAATTGGCTACTAGCCTAATGGTAATGATGATTTTTTTTGGTCAAAATAATGATGATTGATTAATTATATACTTTGGTAAACCTTATTTGCACTTATTTCATAATAAATAATCGTGCTTCATTAAAAATAGGGAAAAGGGTCATTTATGCCCTTGAGGTTTGGCTTTAGGATCAAATAAGCCCTCAACGTACAAAAAGGTTCAAATATGCACCTAACGTCTTAGAAAATGAACAACCAGGCCCCCTATTTGGACAACCAGGCCCCTGACGTTTCATTTATGAGTCAAAATTAGGGGTCTGGTTGTCAACATTTTAAGACGTTAGGGGCATATTTGAACCTTTCCGGACGTTGAGGGCTTAGTTGATCCTGGAGGTAAACCATAGGGACATAAATGACCCTTTTCCCTTAAAAATAACAAAAAAACATTTTTTTTTCTTTATGGTTTTTATAGTTTTTGTTTACTAATCTATTAGTGTAAAAACATACCACTCAACAATTGCTTAAAAAATTTAACCTGAGGGTCATTAATGTGTAAAAAATCTGTTTAGTTATCCATAAAATTAATAATATATAAAAGTTCATATATTCGTTGTTTCAAAGGCCTAATTACTTAAAAATCACTCAGCTTGTAACTTTTTTTCATTTATACCACGACGAAAATTTTCAATTGTACCCTATTTTCGATTTTTATGTTTCGTTTGTACCCCAAGAGTAAATTTTTTGATTATTTAATTAATTTAAAGATGAAAATATTAAAAACAAGATACATAAATGATTAACATTAATGTTTATTTGAATATAGGTTAAAAATGAAAGACTAATTTAAACTCTTTTTCAAAAGAAAATAGGTCAATTCAACTCATTAGGTAGAGATGAAACATAAAAATTAAAAATAAGGTACAATTGAAATTTTTTTTAGGTCATGGTATAAATGAAAAAAAATTATAAAGTGGGTGGTTTTTAAATAATTAAGCCTTGTTTCAAGAGATAGAAGTATATGGATTTTTGTCATTTCAATGTGAATTCTTTCTAGTTTATTGGTCACTTAACGGCAGCAAAACGACGCTCACAACTTTTTTCATCAAAGGATCCATTAAATTGAAAATGAATAATAAACAAATCTATTAAATAATAAATTTAAAAGAAGACCAAAAAAATTTAAAATTTAAAATATATGGAACTTTTAATTTATGTCTAAATTTATTATAAAGTTCTTGTACTATTAAATATTTTATTTCACTTACTCACTAAATAATTTGCATTAAATAATATTTTAAATATTTATATTGTATTCTTGTGGTCATTTTGTGGACGGAAAGATTATGTAATTAAATGTGAGTAATGTCGTTTATAATTTAAAGCTCAATCCACCTTAAATTTCTCATATTATAGGATTCTATGTCATTTTATTATTTAATAAATATTTATATTATATATGTTAACTAGTCCCTTGACAATTTATTTTAGGCCAAATGACTAAAAAATGTCAAACAGTTCATGAAAGTTTCACAAAATTTTAAATCTTTCAATTTTATTTAATTTGTCCTGAAACACATGATTTTATTTCAATAATGTCCAGTTTATGCAATTTTGCTCATGTGGCGCCTACGTGGCCCTGATGTGGCATATGCCACACACGAGCGCCACATAAGTTA
Organism: Mercurialis annua; assembly: GCF_937616625.2. Taxonomy (NCBI): domain Eukaryota; kingdom Viridiplantae; phylum Streptophyta; class Magnoliopsida; order Malpighiales; family Euphorbiaceae; genus Mercurialis; species Mercurialis annua. The sequence continues at coordinate 36,942,544 of NC_065577.1, read as the reverse complement.
AATTGTGTATTTAGACATGATTGAAATCATGCATTTCAGAATAAATTGGATAAAATTGAAAAGTTTGTACTATTGTGAAACTTTCATAAAAAATTTGGCCTTTTTTAATGCTGGATCAGGTAAGCTCTTAACGTCCGAAAAGATTCAAATATGTCATGAACGTCTTAAAAGATGAACAAACAGATCCCGACTTTGACGCATAAATGAGACGTGGAGGCGAAGGTCTGCTTGTTCATTTTTTAAAACGTTAAAGACATATTTAAACATTTTCAAACGTTGAGAACATACTTGATCTTAAATCCAAATTTTAACGGCATAAATGATACTTTCCCCTATATTTTTCAAGGAAAAACTTTAAAGTGGTGAATGTTACATTTTTTGTTTTCCAGAAAACTCTTCCATATTACTCCCTCCGTTTTTTTTAGTTATCCATTTAGCCAAATGATTACATTTAGTTGTCCATTTATAATTTCAAGATAACATTAGCTATTATCTTTCAAATTTAACCCTCCTTAATAAATGACTCTATAACTCAATTTACAAAGCATTTATTATATAGTAGGATTATATTAGTATTTACTCCTATTATTTAAGACAAAAATCTCACTATCTTAATATGTGCAATTTTGGCTAAATGGACAACTAAAAAAAGGAAGGAGTAGTATTTTATATTTACAAAATTTAAATCAATTTTCTTTTCCGATGAACAAAATCTTTTGTATCATGTGAATCGATATATATTAATTTTTCACGTCCTTGTCTATTGAGTTAGAGTGTGGCATGCAGCAAATCAGCAACAATATTTGAATTCTGAACGAGAATAGACAAATAGAAGGTATATCATGTGGCATATTTCAATATTCCTAACATTTTAAATCAACTACAGCAACATATTTTAGATTAATTAAACACCTGGCGTTAGCTTTAAATCAGTCCAATTAAAATTTGGAAAATGCTTTATAACTCAACATTTTTTACCAACTCTTTTAACCCACCTTACGTGGCAAATTTTCATTCGTCTAATCCCCATCCAAAAATGTATATCTCAAAAAACAGAATATAATCAATCCACTCTTTGATTGCCACGTCAGGCGTAATGTGGTTATATCTCTTCTTTGATGATTATGAGAGATATCTTCTATCTCAAGCAACAGGAGCTGCTGGTATTGGATGCAGCAGATTGAAGCTTCTTCTGTTATTGATTAGCTGGCATGAGCTGTCAACATGAGGAAAGCATGATCACTGAGTTCACTAGCTGAGTTCATTAGCTGGCAGCATGAGGAGTGTGTTGCTGATAACAGAATAGCAGTTATAGCTTTAGAGGTTGATAGTTAGTTCTTTATTTTTGCAGAATACATTCACTATAAATATAAAGTGAATGCTTGTAACCTCATTCATTCAAATTAATAAAGATTTGTTTCGTTTCTCATCATGGTATCAGAGCGGTTATTTTTGCTCTGTTTTCTCTTGAAATTTTCTCATTCTTTCTTAGTAGCCAAACACTATTTTGTCTGTTAATCAGATGTTATTTTCCTTCGAAAGCTTCTGTTACAAGATCTCTGTATCTTCTCTTTCAATTGTTGCTGTTTAAGTTTGTTGATTGATTCAAAAAGATAATCATGGCTCATAGACATGAAGAAACACTCTCCAGTCCTTATTTCTTGCATCCAGGTGAGAATCCTTCACTGGTGTTAGTTTCTGTTTTGTTGAATGGTGGAAATTACCATAAATGGTGTAGATCAATGAGAATGTCCTTGTTATCAAAGAATAAGTTCAAATTTGTTGATGGATCTATTCAGATTCCATCTTCTGATGATGATTCATATGAAATGTGGGAGAGATGTAATACAATGGTGATGTCTTGGTTATACCGTGCTGTTACACCTACTATAGCAGAGAGTATTTCTTGTTTGGATACTGCTTTAGAGATCTGGAATGATCTGAGAGATAGATTCTCTCAAGGTGACAGTTACAGGATTGGAGATTTGCAGGAAGAAATTTTTTCTTTTCAACAGAATTCACTTTCAGTTACTGAGTATTATACTCATTTGAAAACTTTGTGGGATGAGTTGATGAGCCTTAGGTCATTGCCTTCATGTTCTTGTATTCCAAGATGTTCTTGTGGTGTGATGAATGCTGTGAAAGCCAATTGGTCAAATGATCAGGTTATAAGATTCTTAAAGGGGCTTAATGAAACTTTTGCTCATGTGAGATCTCAAATATTGATGAATGAACCTTTGCCTCCAATCAATAAGGTGTTTTCTTTGATCATTCAACATGAAAGGCAGATAATGACTACAAAACAATCTACTGAGGTTAATACCTTTGCTGCAAGAGGTAATTTTGGAAATCAGTATGAAACTGGTTCCAATTCTTTTGATAATGATCAATTTGGTAGCTATGAGTCAAATGTGAACTATGTAAGAGGGAGAGGAACACCTTTCTACAGGGGTGGTTTCAGAAGGCCTAATACTGGTAACTTTGGGAATTATCAGTTCAATAAGCTGAAACAATGCTCTTACTGTGGAAATAGTGGACACACTGTTGATTCATGTTACAAAAAACATGGATATCCTCCAGGATTTCCATCAAAATATAAGGGAGAAAGTTCTCAGCCTCATCAGGCCAACTATGCAGAAGGAAACATGCAGGATCCTGTTGAAGAGACAATGAATACTGGATATAATGGTTGCAGAAACTATAGTATGCATGGAATTCCAATGAGCAATGATAATGTGAATGTAGGGAATGCAGCACCTACAGGCACAATTTTCCCTTATATGAATGCAGGAAACACAGGCAACACAGCAGATGCAGGCACAATTTTTCCTTTCACTCCAGATCAGTACCAGAAACTCATGGCATTGATTCAACCTCAGAATACAGGAAATCATACAATGGACAGCAATTTGAACTCTCATGTTAATTCCTTGGTGTCTAACTTCAAACCTCAGTTGGATAATCAAGGTATTATTTGCTCTTGCCAACACTCTTCAAAAACTTACAAAAACATCTGGATACTAGACACTGGTGCCACAGACCACATCCTCTGCAATTTCAATTACTTCACTGAATCAAGACCAGTGAGTAATGTGAATGTGAGATTACCAAATGGAGAACTCATTCCTGTAACACATATGGGATCTGTACAACTATCTCCTGATTTGGTTTTGAGCAATGTGTTATATGTACCTGCCTTTAATTTTAATCTTATCTCAGCTAGCAAACTGACAGATGACAGGCACACTTGTTTGATAGTTTATCATGACTCATGTTTCATCCAGGAGCTTCCTTCCTGGAGGAGGATTGGGCTAGCTAAAAAGAATGAGGGATTGTATCAGTTGGTACAAGAGAAAACTGCAGAAACACAAAAAAATCCAGTTCTAGTGAATAATGTGATAACTCACAGTGCTGCTGCTAATCTCTGGCATTACAGACTTGGTCATCTGTCTTCTAAGGCATTGAAGTCTATGCAAAGACTTGAACCTTCCATCACAGACTCAGTCAAAGGAGCATGTGATGTTTGCCACTATGCAAAACAGAGGAAATTACCATTTCCTGTAAGTACTTCAGTCTCTAATTTTGTTTTTGAATTGATACATGTTGACATTTGGGGACCAGTTTCTGTAGCCTCTATTAATGGTTTCAAATATTTTTTGACAATAGTTGACAATCATTCTAGATATACTTGGTTATTTCTGATGAAACACAAGTCAGAAACTAGAACTCATCTGAGAAACTTTGTCAATTATGCAAAAACACAGTTTGATAAACAAATAAAAACTATAAGATCAGACAATGGTCTTGAATTCATGGATAGTGAGTTTTATCAGAAAACTGGAATTATACATCAAACCAGTTGTGTTTATACTCCAGAACAAAATGGTATAGTTGAAAGGAAGCATCAACATATACTAAATGTGGCAAGAGCTCTTAGATTTCAATCTTCTTTGGATTTAAAGTTCTGGAGTCATTGTGTACAGCATGCTACTTATCTTATCAACAGGACACCCTCACCTGTTTTAAAGAACAAAACTCCATATGAATTGTTATATGATAAGATGCCTCTGCTGACTCATTTAAAGGTCTTTGGTAGTTTGTGTTATGCTAGCACAAATGGAGTTCACAGATTAAAATTTGATCAAAGATCTTTAAAATGTATCTTTCTGGGATTTCCAAGTTCTACAAAGGGATTTATTGTTTATTGCTTAACAACACAGCAACTGCTGGTATCCAGGCATGTCATTTTTTATGAGCATATCTTTCCTTATGGTTCTGTCTCAAACAATATCAACTCAAGTTCTTTCACAGAACTAGACACTGATCTTTATCTCCCACAGCCAACAACTTCTACACCACAAACACCTTCTACACCACAAACACCTTCTTCTCCTCCTGTCTCTTCTCCTTGGAGAACAGTTCCCATTCCCATACCTCTTGAACCAACAGAACCTTTGTTTCAAAATGATGAATTTCCTGAACTCAGAAAATCCACCAGATTGAAACACATCCCTTCTCATCTCAAAGACTATTCCTATTCTCTTCCAACCTCCTTTTCAAAACCTCCAACTAGCCCCCACATTATTTCAAATGTCCTGACTTATAACCAAGTCTCATCTGCTCATAAAAGATTTGCTTTAAGTGTTTCATCTATTGTGGAACCTAAATCTTACAATGAAGCCATTAAACAAGAATGTTGGAGAGAAGCTATGCAGGCAGAATTGCAGGCTTTAGACAGAAATCAGACTTGGTCTCTCACAACATTACCTCATGGAAAGAAACCTATTGGCTGTAAATGGGTTTACAAGGTAAAATTTAAGTCTGATGGAAGTGTGGAGAGATGCAAGGCCAGACTTGTGGCCAAGGGGTACACTCAGCAAGAAGGACTAGATTATCTAGATACCTTCTCTCCAGTGGTGAAAATGACTACTGTAAGAACAATGCTAGCTTTGGCTGCTGTGAACAACTGGCATTTACATCAGTTGGATATAAATAATGCATTTTTGCATGGAGACTTAGAAGAGGAAGTTTATATGACCATACCACCTGGATTCACTGCTTCAGATTCTCATCAAGTCTGTAAGCTGCAGAAATCATTGTATGGGTTGAAGCAAGCTAGTAGACAGTGGAATGCCAAGTTGTCTGCAGCTCTCATTGCTCAAGGGTACAAAGTTTCTACTGCTGATCCCTCTCTATTCATTAAAGGCTCAGGTTCTACTTTCACAGCACTATTAGTCTATGTTGATGATTTAATTATCACTGGCACATGTTTGGATGAAATACAAGGTATAAAAGATTATTTGAATACTACTTTTAGTATTAAAGATCTTGGTCAGCTCAAGTATTTCCTTGGCTTGGAAGTAGCAAGATCTCATAAAGGGATATCTTTGTGTCAAAGAAAGTATGCTCTGGACTTACTTTCAGATATGGGGTTTCTTCAAGCAAAACCTGTACCAACACCAATGGTGGCAACAAAGAAGCTGCATAAGGGAGATGGACCTTTATTAACAGATAATACAAGTTACAGACAATTAATTGGCAAGTTGTTGTATCTATGTGTTACTAGGCCTGACTTATCATATGCTGTGCAACAACTATCACAGTTTCTAGACTGTCCTACTACAGTTCATCTTGCTGCTGCTCACAGAGTATTGAGGTACTTGAAATCATCTCCAGGCAAAGGCTTATTTTTCTCTTCTGCATCTGACTTCAGTTTGAAGGCTTTCTCTGACTCTGATTGGGCCTCATGCCTTGATACAAGGAGATCCATATCAGGATATTGTGTATTTCTTGGCTCTTCTCTTATATCTTGGAGATCAAAAAAGCAGACAACTGTTTCCAGGAGCAGTTCTGAAGCAGAATATAGAGCATTAGCAGTTTTAACTTGTGAGTTACAGTGGATCTCATACTTGCTCTCTGATTTTTCTTCTGCTCTTCAAGGTCCAGCTCAAGTTTTTTGTGACAATCAATCTGCCATTCAGTTGGCACACAACCCTGTGTATCATGAGAGGTCAAAGCATATAGACATTGATTGTCATCTCATTAGAGAAAAACTTGCACAAAGGTTAATCCACCTGCTACCAGTTCATACCACAAATCAGCTTGCAGATTGCTTGACTAAAGCACTGCCTCCTGCTTCTTTTTCTTACTCCACATCCAAGCTGGGCATCTTAGACATATATGCTCCAGCTTGAGGGGGGGTAATGTGGTTATATCTCTTCTTTGATGATTATGAGAGATATCTTCTATCTCAAGCAACAGGAGCTGCTGGTATTGGATGCAGCAGATTGAAGCTTCTTCTGTTATTGATTAGCTGGCATGAGCTGTCAACATGAGGAAAGCATGATCACTGAGTTCACTAGCTGAGTTCATTAGCTGGCAGCATGAGGAGTGTGTTGCTGATAACAGAATAGCAGTTATAGCTTTAGAGGTTGATAGTTAGTTCTTTATTTTTGCAGAATACATTCACTATAAATATAAAGTGAATGCTTGTAACCTCATTCATTCAAATTAATAAAGATTTGTTTCGTTTCTCATCAAGGCGGTACAAAAAGGTGGGTTAAAAATGTTGGTTTATATAGCATTACTCTTAAAATATATTAATTTAGTTAAAATCATTAGATCTTAGTCTATCTGGTTTCTTCTATGTGTAAATGAAGATCTATATACAATATACTTTATTTGACAGAGTTGTTTTGGAATTTGAATTATCAATAAAATATCGATTTACCTAACAGCATGTGATTGTGAGATATTGTGTTTATTATGATCCAATATTGGTCTAGTGGTCTAAATTTTAGCCATTTGGGTGCTAAATATCGCAGTTTCGAATCACGGCTATGCGTTTTTTTTAATATGGAGTAGTTGAGGTTGGGTCGTTTATTATTATAGTCCGAAATTATCAGATATGTGGGCTTGCGGGCGGTTTATATCCCGGAATTTAATAATAATTTTAAATTTCATTTCAGTAGAGTGAATTCTCATAAAAAAGAATATATTGACTCAACCTTACATGAAGATCTGCAATGAATCTGCTTCAAACATTAAATGTTTTAGATTTTGGCACGTCATCATATTTGCAACTAGCTGCTCCTACTGCTACTTCTTTTATTATTTGAAGGAAGGGATCATGGACTCGCACATTCATAATCTTTTTTTTGGCGTTCAGTTATAATTTTAATTATTTATTTTATAATTTATGTGATATAAAATTAATTAATTTTATAAAATTTTAAACCTATTTTCAGATTAGTTATTAAATAAACTATTTTAGAATATGGTTGATCGCGTAATAGATTTTAAAGGTCAGTGAATTTTCATTTTTATTTTTATTTCAATAACCAAACTTTAATTCTTTTTTGTTTTTGCTTATTGAACTCAATTTTTCTTCATTAGATTTTTTCCGGCAAAAAATGTTTAACGGACAGACGAAATTTATTTATTTTTATTTGAAAATTTTCCATGTATGCATAATTTGGCTATAAAAAACCCCTTTCAAAATCAAATTTCGAATGTGATAAATTTTCAAAATAATACATACAAAATCTAGCCATCATATGTCGAAATTCGGCTGCCACCTAAGTATTTTGGACAGAAAAATTTATTTGAGAAAAAAATTGAAGTACAGTATGAAAAGAATTAAATTTAATAACTAAAATGAAAAAAAAAATTAAAATTCAGCGACCATCAACATTAATTACCGTGTTCGATCAACTTTGGCTTTGAGGTGTGAAGTAACAATCAAAAATCGTTAATGAAGGGTAATAAACACAATGAGTATCCAAACTATTACTATCTTTTATTTTGGTAATGACCGAATTTTGATTGTTTTCATTTTAATAATTAAACATGTTTTTCATAATTAGGAAGGGAGAGGTGAGACTCGAACACGAGACCTCTTAACAAGATGACTATGACTATTACAAATTTAAAATTATTTGAAAAGTTTCTTAGGAAAAAATGACGATGGGACAGTTGGATTTTGCCACTTGTAATTCTTTTTTTTTGTAATTTTATGAAAATTTGTTACTTATACATAATTTCAATTCAACAATAAATTTGTTTGGATAAATTATGCAAAAAAGAACTAAAATTTGCTTAAAAATTAAAGTTTGGTTATCAAATTGGAAAATAAATATTAAAGTTTGATAATTTTTTTTTTGGATAAATGATGGGTTTATTAGTTCAATCACAAAGCCGTGATTGGCAAAAGCCTTTCAAAAAAGGCAAAAAGATTAAAAAAATTTAGAAAAGAAAAGAAAATTTCTAATACATCGTTTGCCGAATAAGAGAAGCCTAGATTATTGTCCTTGTAATACTCCACCGCCTTGCAAACTGAAATAAAGACCACCGTATCCACTTCCGTGTTCTCATTTTTGAAATGATACATTCTGATAGTTTGGATACCACCGGTGTCTAATATTTCTATAATGAATGTAAAGGTTGAATAAATTTATTGCAGTATATATTAGAGGAAGTAACTAAGGTTTTGTTGCAGCGAAATTAGTTGAGGAAGTTGCTGTAGTGAAATTAATGGAAACACTAAAATTTGAATTCTTAGTTTGGGGATAACCACTATAGGATCTGAAGAGTGACTTGAAATATATTTCTTATAATACCTATCACAGTTATAACGTAAAAATTTGACGTGTGATGCATGTATTGTCTAAAGTTCGATGAAATACGTATTATTTTTTCATGGTAGAATGAATTGTGTATACCAAGTGAGATGATTAAATTAGAATTTAAACATGGATTATATTATGATTTGAAGTTAAGGTTTATCGTGGACGGATGGCTAATAATCATGGACGGTCCTCGACCTTTGCACTAAACTTACCTAAATCCCCTCACCTTTCAAAAGTTTCACTAAACCCCCTGACTTTTATGGCGGCGCCATTCACGGCCCTTCTAGAAAAAAAACACAGAATCGCGGCGCCGCCAACGATTTAATCGTTTGCATGCGTTTTCCTCGCCACCTGTCGACCCACGTGCCTGTCCTCTGTCAGAATCAGCAGTTCATCCCTCAGACATGTCGGTTGACTTTTCAAATTTTAAAATAAAAAAAAAAAAGTAACCGCTCGGTAACTTTTATCTCTCTTTCATCTTCTTTCTGACATGCTCTTTCTTCCTCATTATATTTGTTTTTGAAATCAGTCTTTTTTTTTTCTATTTCCCATCTCCTCTGACCTAGACGTTTGTCATCGTTTGGTTGCTCTTCATTTTCTCTCGTTCTGTAGTTCGCCTGCGTTGCATTTCGAGGAAGAACAAATCCGGGTATAAAAAAAATGGTTGATTAATTTTTATAGAGTTACTGTCATGTTGACACATTTTTGGTATTGATATGTTTATATGGTAAAACAGGCTAAGAAGATAATGGGAAAAGAAAAGATCTTCGGCAGTGATGAGACGAAAGGGAAGAAACAGCCAGGTTCGAATTTTAATTTTAGGTTTATGGTAATTTTGTTGGTTTTTGGGTATGTGTTTTTGGATACTTGAAATTGTAATTTTAGGTTTATTGTAAATTTTTAGGTTTATGGGTATGTTTTTTTGGTGGAGTTATTATAAAGTTGGCTGTAAAATTCGTTGATTTGTTTTGCATAATGTCTGTGAATGTCTCTGCATTGTTCACTGTTCTGCATTGCATAATGTCTGTAAAATTTTGTTGTTTGAACAGCCCGTACCGTGGAAGTGGATTCTGAAATCCTGGAAATTGTTCTGCACTACGATGGGGAATTTGGAGAAGGTGGTTATTTGTGGGGCGAGGTATATGCAAGATGTTTTGAGATTTCCCAACTGTCACTGAATAGGCTTGATTTGTGGGCCAAAACAATTGGAGTGAAGGGGGCTGGTTATGTATTATTGGAGGCAGCCAGAGTTGGACTATCATCGAGGGATAAAACCTCTTGAACATGATAGAGATGTTGAGGAGATGGCAAGTGCTGGACTAAAAGAAGGTGTGGTTGATGTCTACGTTAGATATTTAACCTCTGAGGATGTGCATAATTTGGTGCCTGAGAGTGGACCCAAGTTAGAATTGAAAGAAATTGAAGAAGATGGTCCAGTGGAGGCAGTTGAAGAAGGTCCAGGTGATGAAATATTGTTGCTAGAGTGGTACGGCACTGAAGATGAGGGCCAAGTAGAAGCCTTGGAAGTGCAGATTGCTGCTGCTGAAGGCCCATCCGATGTGGCTGAAGGTCCAGAAGAAGGGTGCAGCAAAAAACAGAAGAACAAATAAATGTAGCGTTGTTTTGTATTTCCAGATATGTTGTTATTTTATTTTAAAACACTTATATGTTTTTTATATGTGCTATTTCATAATTTAGCATTGTTTGTTATTTCCTGATATGTTGTTATTTTAGTTGAAGACACTTATATGTTGGAATTTTTTTAAATTTATTTTTGGAAAAATGAAATATGTATGGTTCATGCATGACCACTGTCTTTCATTCTTATACGTTTGTTGACATAAGGTCCCTGACTTTTTAAAATGGATTGAGCAGTGGACCCTGCTATTTGTTACTCTGGACAAAAAATGTACATAAAACATATAGAACATACAATACTTTCATCACTTACAGAACATGTAAAATATAATTCTTAAAGACATATGAACAAGCATAAAAGTGAAATTAATATTTCATTTCATCAAATATTCAAACATTTCAGAACATTTAGGAAAAAATTTACATAAACATCCACGAACCCTGAACAAGAACAAAAATATCCATCTTGACCAAAATTAACCAAAAAATACATAAACAAGACTACATAAACAAGTCATCATCTTAAGCAAGCTCCGGTGCGCGATAAACACAAAACTCCATCTTGATCATACCGTCAGCAAAAAATTCGTGGTCACTGTCAAGAAGGAACCCTGAAAAAGAACGATAGTAATTGCCGGTGCCTTGAATGTTCTGGGTAGTTCTGTGAAACTTGTGACTTGAGTTGGCATTCACTTCAATTTCATAGGGGCAGCATCCAGCTGCTAACGGTCCAAGACAACAAATTGTAAGAATATTCCCATAAGAACACGTTGTGTTGTTCAGAACAAACACAATGTCTGTGTTTTCCTCTTGGAGAATAAAGAAATTATCATTCAGCCGGACAAAAACAGGGAATTTACGACCAAAAACAAACGGCTTCACAAAATCTTTATGCATCATTTTACAGTGAGCATAAATCATTTCAGAGGTTCCCTTGACATTGCAAACTTCAATGGGGCATGAGCACTCTATGAAAGAACAGAACTTTTCGTGGTTGATCTTATCGGGGTACCTAACAGTTGCTGGGCATCCATAATTCTTGAACGAGCAACAAACTCTCAAAGAGTCAGCAACATCTTCAAGAATCCGGTTCCTCATTCTTCTGATAGGCAGGGTGCAAGAATGGCACTTTTGAGTCTTCTCCGAGCATGCGTTGCATGTTGCATGCCCATTTTCATACTAAATATAATTACAGAAAAAATACAATTACTAAACAATACAATTACAGAAATAAATAACAGTAAATGGTAAAGATAAATGAATGGGTACAAACCTGAATAATTGGAGTTGTAAGGGGTTCACAGCATATTGGGCAATCCATGAGTTCCATATTAAGTGAAGACACAACAATATTATCGGACATCTTCTGGTTTTTTGAGAATAAGAACAATTTGTGTACTCTGAAATGCTTGAATCAGTTGCTGTGGTTGCCTATTTAAATAAGTTACCATCATGACTCTTCAATTTCTTTATATGCCCTTTGTGGATGTAATTGATTAGTGGTTGTAGTTAACGAAGAGGCTGCATTGGAACAATACAACTGATGGAACGGGTGTAATGAAAGGGTTTCTTGGAAAACCCATTTCTAATCTTTGCCATTAAGTTTTCATTGTTTTGGCGGTTTATTTCTCTGTGAAGTCTAATATAGCCCTTGAAATTTCGACCAATTATGAAAGACAGCACCTGAACTTATATTTAATTATGAAAGACAGCACCTGCACTTATATTTTATAATCAACGACAGTACTGTAATTTAAATTTTTGAATCACACAAAGTTTTCCCAACAAGCAAATTAAAGGAGTTTAAGATAATACAAAAAATTATTGGAACGCAGTTTACTAACAACACTGCACAAACACAAGCCATTGTCACTTAACAGAAAATGCATCAATTTTTCCTGAAACAAGCAACGGCTAAACTGCAACCGGCAACTGCAAAAGCCACAAAAAAACCAAACTTCATGATCTTGTTTTTCCTCTCCATGTCTGAGCACTTGACTTCCATCAACTTGACGTGTTCCTTCAGAGTGTTTATCTCCATAAGTTGCAGACCACTATCCTGCATCATAAGCACATTTTCGTCGTGGTACATCTCAATGGACTCCTTCAATCCTTCGAAGGTGTCATTAAGTTGCTCCAGTTCGTCAGTTTTAGCTGCCACCTGAGTATGGGCATGAACTAGTTCCAATAGAGCTTTGTTGCGTTCTTCAGTCATGCCATTAAGCTCACTTTTCAAATTCCTGACCATCGTCATCTGATAGGCCATGTCGTTATCCACCCACGCAAAAAAATCGCATTGATTCTGTGTAGTGTAGGTCAAACGCAGTCAAATGACAACAAAGGAAGATTAAGTTTTAAAAAAATACTTACATTTCTCTTCGAACAGCCGTAAAATCTAAAATACTTACATTTCTCTTCGAACAGCCGTAAAATCTCCGTCCTGGATTTCGTTCGGTAGAGGAAATCTGCATACGGCATGGAATTCCACAGTCGCACACAACTTGTTTAGCTTGTCCTTCCATTGTCGTTGTGTCTTGGAAGTGGAGATCTATGGGAAGGCTGCTAAGAAAAAAAAGAAGGAGACGAGGGTTTTCAGAAAGGGGTTGAGTGTTCAGTTGAATAATGTGTTGCACCTTCATTTATGCAGGGTTCAGATTTGCTTTTTGTTGTCAGGTGTGACAGATGTCCCTTTATAAATTACCAACGAACCTTTAGTGTTTTAATAATGAAGATTAAGTACCTTAAGTGATATTTGCTTAAAAGTTGAAGTACCGTGGCTGTTCCAAAAATAAAAGAATGAGGACCGTGTCTGATCTTTAAAACAAAGGATAAGTACATTAGGTGATTATATAAAAGGTTGACCTTTTGGTTGCTAAAAAGTAACAGACAAACATAAACTGTTACAAACAGTGTAATACACAAACTGTTTAATACATCCATTAATCAATTGAAACATATCCATTCCAATACATCCATCCATTAAAATTCTAATCATAATGGGCAACCTACCTGCACACCCTAACAAAATACTGCCTATGTGCACCACAAAAATAATTAACAAAATAACTACCACTAAACTAAACCATGCTCCAGCACTACGTTTTTTTGGATCTCTTCCTCAGGATGTTCATGTATCTAGAGGGAACATCTTTAGCTCTCCGCTTCCCTTTTCCTTTTTCAGCTTGCGTTGGGATAGGTTGGGACGGAGCTCCATCTTCAACACTGCTCCGTTGGCTGTTGAAGGCATGCTCTTGTGTTTCCCCCAAACTTCTGCTTGTCATTAATCCTCTTCATAAGCTGCGTCCTTATCATTTCGAACATTGTCAACACTAGCTTCTCTCTTGCAGCAAGTATGTACTTGTTGAATGCTTCCGCCAGGTTGTTTAGGAGGATATCACATTTGACTTCCTCTTTGAACAACGCTCTACACCAGTGTTTCTTGTCCCTCTCTTTGATCCATTGGTAGCCAGCTTCATGTTTGTCTTCCAGAGCTTTCATTGCTCTATCCATGGCTGCTTTATATGTTGCTGTTCCAATGTTCCAGATGAAGGGCTTCATGTGTTGCGTGTGAAACGTGCTCCTGAAATTGGCCCACAAATGCCTCCAGCAAAATCGATGCTCTGAATATGGGAACATCTCCTTCACAGCATTCAACAAACACTGCACAAACGCACGAAATATAATCACCCATGCAACACACCCTATAGTTTGTACATTATTCACCAAAGGACCCTGACCTTAATGTAAAAAATCTAATACAACACATTAATCAAGATCACTAAAATCAACTAAGATTGTTCAACCATGGAATGTACCTTTTGTTTATCGGACATGAAATCAGTGGCATTCGTAAGGTGCAGATCAGCTTGAAGTAGCCCAATAAACCACATCCAGGTGTCTGTGTTCTCCGTTTTAACCCAGGCATATGCTAAGGGGTACATACAGTCGTTTGGATCAATCCCTGTTGCAGAAAGAAGTTGACCCCCGTATTTACCCTTCAACCAGCACCCATCCAGACAGACAATCTGTCTCATCCCATTCACGAAGGCCTGCTTCAACCCATCAAAGCATACATACATTCCCTGGAACTTCCCCCTTGCTTCTTTAAACTCCACCGTGCTGCCTGGGTTGGTTCTCAAAACCTCCCTCTTGTAATCATACAGCTTCTCATATTGCCGGTCTTCATCACCCTCCAATTTGTCCAATGTGCCCTTCTTGCTCTTCTTGCTTGCTGAATGCTTATTGATTGTTTTAGGTCCGTCTGAATCTTCTTCACAAACACTTCAGACTTATATTCAGGATCGTTTCTAAATTCTTCTAAGTACTTGTCGGCGAGGACTGCACTAGTCAGGTGGAAGTTTTTGCTCACTTTAGGACATGTATGGCGCAGATCAAGGGTCTTCACTCGGAATGTGTTGTCATTGGGATCTTTGAGGTGCAGCTTTGAGGCAAACACGTAAAACTTACATTTGGTCTTTGAGTAGCACTTTGCCCTCACTCTTGTTATCTCATTTACAGGGAAGTGCAGTTGGTACCTGTGGTGTATCCCCCACTCACGTTAAACTGCTCCCTGTCAGTGAACAACATCCCAATAGAGAAAGTTGGACCCTCATGGTCGTGGTCTTCATCAAACACGTTAAAATCCTCCCCCCCCCTCTTCTTCTGAATCTGAAATAGATCTATTACCATCAGACTCTACGTACTCTGAATCACCACCCACAGTGTCCTGGTGAATTATTCTGTCAACACCACCAGACTCAAATTGGCCTTTACCTCTGGGTCTCCCACCAGCCCTGTTCTGCGAAGCACCAACATTCCCTTCAGTCTGTTCATCCTGTTCATTCTCTTCGTTCTCTTCATTCTGTTCATTCTCTTCTGGCAACTGACCGTTTGACCTCAACTCGGTAGTCAAATCTTCATCACCATCTAAGATGTCATAATCAGGATCCACAATGTACTCATCTAGATCATCATCCCAATCATGTGAATGATGAAGCTCTTCTTCAGTGGGCATCGGTGGCTGGTCTTCACTTTGCCTTTGCGGCAGTTCCCTGTTCTGGTCCTCAAATAAACCCTCAAATGGGGGCTGATGTTGGGTCTGGAAGAAATTGTCGAAGTCCACATCTTGAGTTTGTTGAGTAGGACCCATATCATGCAGCCCCTCTCCCTCATCCATGTGCGGCCCATCGTCAGCCCCCAAATCCTGAGCTTCCTCATGTGGCCCCTGAATTGGAACTTCTTCCTCTTGTGGCCCATGCTGTTCACCAGCCACAGCCCCAGCCACAGCCCCAGCCTCAGCCCCATTCACTTGCCAATCTTCAGCAGCCCCAGCCTCAGTCCCAGCCATAGCCCTAGCCTCAGCCCCAGGCTCGGACCCAGCCATAGCCCCAGCTTCAGCCCCAGCCTCAGCCCCATTCAGTTGGCAATCTTCAGCATCCCCATCCCCCTTATCATGGCAATCTTCATCGGCCATCTGAACGCTTACCTCTTCATTTGCCCCCTCACCAGCAACCTCATCATTCCCAGTATCAGTTTGTCCCAAATAATCTGCCCCTTCATTCCCCTGAGCCTCCGTATCTCCCTGGACCATAGAAGCCCCTTCACTTACATATGGAATCAACCATGACCCCCCACTTTCTGAAGGACCTTCACCAACAGCCTTGGTACCCAATGGTTTACTCCCACCAGTCTTGGTAGCCAATGGTTTACTCCTTATTTTTTTCACGGGAGTGGGATACACATAAGCTAAATCTTTGGGGTTTGGTATCTCCTCAATTACAACATGTGGGGGCGACGGGGGCGACGGGGCTAAAGACTCAATGTCTTTAACTGTAAGTTTCCTAACATAGACATCCACTTCTCCATCCCTCTTCCCAGCCCTTGCCATTTCCATGACATCGTCTTCGTGATTTATCGGTCTCATCCAATCATGAAATTCCTTGTCTTTTTCTTTCCAGTAATAATCAACTAATCCTTTAACTTTTTCTCTTTTCACCCATCTATCTAATTTCCTCATAGTCATATCGGACACATAATAAATGCCGGTGAACACTTCCCCATCATGGTAACCCCATTCCCCCAATTCCCCATTAATGTGAAGGTTGATTTGAAAATATTCTAAACCTGGTGACACTGCAAACAGACAAATATTTAAACACACCAACAACCATCAAGCAACCCAAAAAAGAATAGTAAATGCCAACCAACAGAAACGTGAAAACAAGAAAACAAGGACACTGAGATTAAACAAATCAAACCAACTAGTGGTCCTACAGCAATAAACAAACATAAAACAACTTGAAATCCTATGTCCAAAAGCAATAAATAAATCAAAGTACTATGTGGTCCTACAAAAACAAAATCCACCAAAAAAAACAAAACAGGGTCAAAATTGACATACCTTCCACTACATTGTCACTATCGCTCTCATCCATTAAACCCCATCCAGGAGTTCCAGGTGATCCCGTTCGTTCTTTTTCCTTTGATTTTCCTTTTCCTTTCTTTCTCATTTCTGTAATTCCTTCACTATAAAAATCTGTGACAGAGAGAGCATAAATACACCACATTAATCAAACCCTAAACCACATGAACCAGAAAACAACAGTAAAAATAAATCTTTCTCACTCACTCTAAATTTCTGTTTTGTTCCTTCGTTATTTTTTCTTCTTCACAATGCAGAAACACAGAAAGAACGAAAGACGAGCAGGCAATCGAAGAAACAATGGTGGTGTGACAAGGAGAGTTGGAGAAGAAAGAGAGGGAAGGAAGTGTATGTCAGAATGAAGATGAAAGAGAGAGAAAAGTTACCGAGCGGTTACTTTTTTTTATTTTAAAATTTAAAAAGTCAACCTGCAACTCTGAGGGAGGAACAGTTGCTTCTGACAGATGAGAGGTCACGTGGGTCGACAGGTGGCGAGAAAAACGCATGCAAACGATTAAATCGTTAGCGGCGTCGCGATTCTGTGTTTTTTTTCCAGAAGGGCCGTGAATGGCGCCGCCATAAAGGTCAGGGGATTTAGTGAAGCTTTTGAAAGGTGAGGGGGTTTAGGGAAGCTTAGTGCAAAGGTCGAGGACCGTCCATGATTATTAGCCTGGACGGATAAACGTTTGTCTGGATCAAGAAAAATTGAAGGGAAGCGGTTGCAAGGTATTGTACGATGGACCATATACTAAAATATTAATTAATAAATATAAACGAAGAGTTAAAAATTGCGGAAAAACTGCTAAAATGTAAAATGTTAATACTAGAAAACTTCAAATTAATATTTAAATATAAATATAATGATTATAAAATATTACACCCTCCATCCCAATAAAATTATCCGCTTTTAAAATTTTTTTTATTCCAAAACTTTTATCCTATTTTAAAAAGTAAAAAATTTTAAACTTAATCTTCTTATACTATCTTTATTAAAAATCCACTAATGAGTTAGTATTTATTAATATCTATAAGTAAATTGAAACTAGAGGTTGCATTAAATAAGGGAATAGCAAGAAAAATAGAGAAAAAATTATAGAAATCAATTATACTAAAGGTAGGGATTTTTGCACTCCACCATTTATAACTAAACTCCAATTTTAAATGTAAATGACTTTGTTATCTTTTATTTAGAATCAATTATCTATAAATATCTCATTTTACTTTTTTTAACTTACTATTCAGACTTGTTTTAAAGCAATTTTTAGTGCCTAAAATTTTTCAAGTCAATATATTTACAACAAAGTATTCATAAATAAAAAGTAGCAATTATACTTTAATATGAATAAATTAAATTTAAAATATTTGCAATTTTATTTTTTATTTAAAACTTTCTTATCATCTAGGTATTTTATAAATATTTATGTTTTATATGTAAATTTATATTTTTGAATTTTTTTTTAAATTTATAATAAATTTGTAATTATTTATAAATATTTTTCTATAATTTTATAATGTACATCTGTATATATATATATATATATATATATATATATATATATATATATATTTAAAATAATTTTTTTTAATTTGAAGTTTTCAATCTTACCATGCGGATACGACAATTTCATATTTAAACAAAGATTAAGATTATTTTTTCTCATTTCAATTAAATAGAAATATATTAAATCGTTTAATTTAAAATTAAGATAGATAATAAATTCTATTATTTTATATGCTGAATTTAATTAAAAACCACAATTATTGTTTTTAACTTTTTTATTGAAAATTTATGACCCTATTATACTAGATCTATTGATTTTAATAAATATAACTATATAGATATATATTAACTAATCTCATAATATACTACTATATGTATAAAAATATGTGTTTCTTAAAAAATATTAAAAATATTAAGTTTTATGATGCAAAGTAGTAAGATATATTTTATATATATATATGTTGTTACATAAATATAAAATTGAGTACTTCTAATTTTTTTACTAATGTTGATATGTTTTGAATGACACTGTAAAATAGATGAACAAATAAAAAAAATAAATATTCACTAATACTAAAAATTACTTATATAAAATTATTATATAAGATTAATAGATTAAAAAGTAAACACTGTTATTTTTTAAAAAAGTGAACATTTTTAAAATAAAAACAAATACTAAAGACTAAGTGACTTGCTAAGCACAAAATAAGCATTTATAAATTAAAAAGGTGAAAGTGGAGTTCAATTATCAATTTGTGGAGTTTAAAAATTTCCACCCTAACACTAATTGTGTCTTTTTAAATTGTATAATAATAACAAAATAGAGAACTCTATTGGAATGAAAGAAATATAAATATAATTTAAAATAAAATAGAATATATATATATATATATATATATATATATATATATATATATATATATTTGAGAAAAAAAGAAGCTAGTGAGAACCAAGTCAAGTGGCTAGGTGCTTCAACTGTATCTTTCAAGTCTCGACTTCATTAAGGCCGATTTATCACATATATTTAACAACTAACCTAAATTACATTCTATATCCGAAAATAATTAAGGGATTTGACAATGAAAGTGAGGCGGTTTACATCCATTTTTACTCTATTTTTTTATATCTAAGTAAAAATATTTCATCTTCTTCTTTTCCATGTAATATCTAATGTAGATTATCTTCATCCCTAACCTTACTCCTTCTCTTCAAACCAAATCTAAACCAAAACTTCATTAAAACCTCAATCTGATTTCAAATAAAACTAAGCACTTATCAAGAATACGAATGGACAAAACAATTTTCGAAAGTGTCGAGGTCATTTAATCTTACATCAAAGAGTTTGTTGTTTTCTCTAAAAGTTTCCCAGACGGTCGTGCTTAGGGTGTCCAAAACCGAACCGAAACCGAAAAACCGAACCGAACCGACAAATTTGGTTTGGTTTGAGATTTCAAAAAAAATTCGGTTGGTCGGTTCGGTTCGTTTTTGAGTTAAAAGAAATTTCGAACAAGTTTCTATGTAAACCGAACCGAAATAACCGACCGGTTAGGTTCGGTTTGAAAATTTTGCTTTTACTAAAATTTCGGTTCGGCTCGGTTTTTTAAAAAGGCCAAAATCCGGTTTGATTCGAACCGAATGCACACCCCTAGTCGTGCTAAAAGGAGTTTCGAGTACCAATGAGGTAACAAATATACATTTGGATTGCTGGTTTGCAATTTAGGTTAATTTTAAAGCGTTGAATTGCGCGACAACGTGTCGTTCTGAACGTCGGAAAATGATAACGTTATTACGGCTGTTTCAAGATATTATTTATGGATAAAACTGATATAAAACGTCTGATATATATTATATATATATATATATATATATATATATATATATATATATATATATATATCAGGTTGAGATCGTGATAATCGCGAAGTTAATGTTCGTATACAATAAGGATTGTTTGTAAAAATGAATTAAAGTATGTTAATAAATAATATTAAGTGTTGATATAGCATGTCTAAAGGATTCGGTGGGAATCGCCACATTCGTACGATTCGACTAATTTTTGCGTCGACGACGAGATTTATGTAATGTGATTCAGTCATTACTAAATGACTTGTAAGCTGCCCTATAATGTTTATGCGTTGAATACGATATCAAATATTGGGTTAAGCTTACAAATGTTTGGATTAACTTGGAATTATCAATCCGAATTATTTTTAAACGTTGTTTTTGATTGATGATTATGAAATGTATTATAAATGTTTTCAAATCTAATATGATGTTTAAATGTAAACAACCGGGCGTAGAGAGTAGGTGGCCTCGGCTAACGAGTTATTATCTTGATTTTTGTATGTCATTAAATTTGGTACACGAACAAAAAAATTAATTTGAGAAAATGAGTTTCAGATGTTGAAGTTGTATTTTATGAATTTTGCCGACAAGATTATGAAAAGAGATTCAAATTGTTAATAAAAAAATACAATATCAACAATTTTTGAAAATGGAGCTAGATCGATAATCGGTTAACAAACAAATGACACAAAAGTGAATAAGAGCATATGTGATATATGCTGTTGTAATTGTCGTGAATCCATACACAGTTTTAGAATTAGGTCGTTACTCTTATATGTTGAGGTATTGAAATATGATTAATGAATAGATTTACCGCACTTAAAAAGCCTCTAAAACATAGCATCAACATCAATAAGAGAAGTTTGAGGATAATAAAAATAAATGTGAGTTTGCATATTTAATTTTGAATATTAAATATGTTTTATTTTATGTTATTAATAGTTTTATATAAATCTCATTTCATTCAAATGGTTTCAACATCGATATGAGTATGATGGAACGTGCTACTAATTGGGTAGCAATCGGATTGTGTGCACACTAGTAATGATCAAAACTCTATATAATATATATTAATATAATGTAAATGGAAAGGAGGAATAATAGATGTTAGATATAAGGTTAACTCGAACGGTTGAGCAATCTCTCGAAATTGGAATCTCAATTGTGTTATCTCTCGGAACCTGTATCTAGTGATTAAACTTGGTTAAGCAACAGTCTCTTATAGCTCACAATTTTAGGATTGAGAATCAGATGAAAAGTTAACTCGTTTGACATACAATCTCTTTCGACCGCGCCCTCTTGAATAAAAATGATTCATGAAATGATATTAGCGTTGCATATGCATACAATGTCTATATCATGCATTTTTTTATGGGTTAATTGCAAATTAATACACAAACTTTACCCTAATTTGCAATTACAACACGAACTTTGAAACTTGGCAATTTAATACACCAACTTTTATTTTTTTGGCAAATTAGTACACCGACCAATCATACTACAACACGTGGCTTTAAATGACAATGTCCACGTTAGTGTTTTTCTAGTTCGGTGAATCAATTCGCCAAAAAATGAAAATCGGTGTACCAATTTGCCAAATTTTAAAGTTTGTGTTGTAATTGCAAATTAGGGTAAAGTTTGTGTATTAATTTGCAATTAACCCTTTTTTTATTAATCTTCTTTAATAACTTATATGAATTCACTCATATTATATCTCATCTCGTTGTTTCTAATATTTTTACAAGATTGTAACTGTTTTATGAAGTGGACTTCCTTGTTTTTTTTCTGGAATTCTTGTTTTTGGTAAAGTAAATAAAAGAAGTTTTAAACTCTAGAACTGTAGTATTAAACTAGAGTAATATTGTGTATATTAGTAAGTGTGAACATAGTGTGATTTTATGTCATGACCCAAAATCAAGGACCGCGAATGGCGCTAGGAAACGAGAGTGATTGCTCCAGAACCCGTAGTAAGCCTAAAAATAATTAAAAAAACGTTTCGCAAAACCAATCACACAATCATACATAAATTTTTTTCAGAAAACTTCTTTAAACAAAACATTGAAAATGTTGAAACCACTTTTTGAAAATCATTGCACAAAATTTAAAAACCAGGGTCTTACTAAACAATACTACATATCCAACATTGCCCTGTTTCAACTCTAATAAAACTATTATATAGACTAGTTCAAATCACCTTGAACTACTAAACAAACAACGATTATAAAGCGTAATCAAAACTTTATTTGAATAAACCATTTATCAATAGTATACAAACATATAACCATTACCACAAACAAGGTTTACTACTGACGACTACTGCAGCTCTAACGAGAACAAAGCTTTCCATTAATGTTTTTTACTGAGACTTCCGGAATATAAAATGGAAACTCGACCACGCAACACCGAATCAAATCTGAAAATGGAAACATTGTGGGGAGGTTAGTCGACAAGGAGTGAGTTCGTATTTACAAAGGTATTAAAAGCACAAATTGTATAAACAGAAACAAACTAATCATCCAATCTGAAAACACACATCAAAACAAACTGACAATCTGATCCGATCACAACCCTAATCTTATAATCATAATACCATACCTAAAGTTTAAATCTTTATCAAAACGTATCAATCAAATCAATATAGTCCAAGTGGTAAGGTCCCGGAATAGTTAAACTGAGTTAACCGTTACCAGGTTACATAGTCCCGAGATAGTTCCATCGAGTTAACTCATGTCACTTCTTATATCCAAGGTGTGAGACCCGAGATAGTTCAACCGAGTTAAGATACGGGTCCCGAGATAGTTCAACCGAGTTAACCTCAAATCTACCAAACATAATCCTCCTTTCCATTCCCAAACATAATCAGACATATAATGATCTCATACCAAATATTTCTAAATACAAATATCTATACTCTTACCAAAACCGGTGATCATACAGTCCTATTGACACCCAATAGGTAGTTTGTTTCTTTGGATCGCTAAACCAAACATCACACTTTAAACTATTATATACTAAACCTCGTAGCAAAACCGAATTTTATGCAATACATTTAAATTAATCATAATAGCAACACGCCAATCAACTTATAAATACAATACGCAATCTAAATAGCAAACTCACGACTTGCTATCCAAAAATTAAACATGTATAGAAACTCTGTAGTGCTTCTTTAACTTTGGATCCCGCAGTAGCTGCCTCGTCGAATGTAGATCAAAAACGATAGCAAAACATAATTAAAACAGATCCTACTCTAGCGACATTGTTGTCATAAAACACATAAACAAATAAGTTATATTATATCACGTTGTACTCCCCACGTAATCTCTTGGATATAAAACCGATAATCTTTAACTATAACATTTATGTTCGCTAAACAACATTTTTCCGAATTTTATTTAATTAGTTATCCAAATTAACTAAAACAAATCAATTATCAAGCCAATACGATAATTAATTTATTAAATCACTTTTTCTACTATTATAATTAACTTTATCTCAAAGATATATATGATTAACCGATATATTATCGAGCTGATAAGATTCCTAGTTAAAACCAACTTTTTCCAAAAAAAAATTCGAGCCAACTTTGGCCTATCAAAATGCTGATAGAAACATGTCCAAATACTAAGTAAAATTGACACTCTTATATTTTGGAACGTCGTCTATGTCACGACCCAAATAATTGAGCCGCAACCAGCGCTAGGGAACGGGAGTGTTAGCTTCAGAACCCGTAGCAAGCCTTAAACCACAATTAATTTTTCGCAAATAAGAAACAAGTAACATCAGACAACGGAAGCAAATATACATAACATATACACACAAATATTTACACTAACTGTTCCGTTAACCTCGCGGGCTCTAGTTACCGTACCCTGTACGAACTGGCCTCGCGGTACTAAATACAAAAGTTAGTGTAATAAAACATAGCACCGTCATCTGGGGCCGTGAACAAAACATACTACCTGTAGCCTATCAAAAACATACAAACATGACAGCAAGTCAACACACTAAGCATACAAACTCTGTCAACGCGGGACCACTACTGCAGCATTCACAGAAGTCAGAAACTATACATATAAAGCTGACTTCTGGACTTAAAAATTGGCTTCTAGCTAAGTCCACACACTAAGCACCTGAAAAACATCAAAGGAGGGGTCAGTATTTGAGAAAATACTGAGTGAGGTTGCATTTTACTAACGTTTAATATAAAAACATAGCATCGCATTTCAAGGAAACGATAATATAAAATAATACATATAAACTGGTATTTGATCCGTTCGAAACTAATATCCTAGCATGTGACACAACTTTCGAATGATCAAATCATACTGATCCAGATAGTCCGACCCGGGAGTGTTCACACTCTACCTCGTCGATCGCGACCTATCTTTTAGTCCCAAAGTGTGAGTCCAACTCACTAGATACGGGGACTCCAGACTACACCGTAGCCGAGTTCTCACTCGTATCGAATTCATTATCCAACTTCGAAATTCATATTCATATCGTGCACGTATATATCAAGTCATTTCTCATATGCAAACACACTAGACTGACTCAGTACTGGTGATCACACAGCCTATTGACACCCAATAGGTAGCTAGTTTCTTCGGATCGCATACTAGTTCCTCGTATATAAAAACTTAATAAAACATGTAACATTTCAATCAATCATATATAATGTGATACGTGTAAACAATACACGTATATATATATATAAAATATAATATTATATGACTTTAATATATAATACACAAAAGTAAAGTGCAACTCACAGTTACCGCTATCCAATCAATAATGTGGTCGATGAAATGATATGCTCTCGCTAGTCCACGTGAAACTGGTATTTCTACACGTATAATGCTTCTAAATTTTTGGATTTAGTTTCGTTTTTAATGTTATACACGTGTTCGATAACTCTTAGTCGTACCCACGAATTATCGAATGCCATTCCTTGTATTCGAAAATTATATAATTTCCTTAACGTTTTTCATTATCGTTACTCGCGTAAAACGTCGAACTAATTCTTACTTTTTAAGTTATCGGGGTTCTTAATTTATCTTTCGGGTCTAATGCTTGAAAATCTCAAAACCCTAGGTCAACCGGGACAAAAGTCCATTTTGGTCCCCTTAGACCCACTGTACGGGTGCATGCGGGCACTGTGCGTCCGCATAGTGTGCTGTGCGAGCGCGTAGCTCGCACAAGTTGTGCGGGCGCACAGCCTGGCTATGCGCTCGTATAGCCTGAGCTATGCGCTTGCATAGCTTTGAGCTATGCGGGCGCATAGCGGCTCACTACGCACTGACCCGGAAACGCCGTTTCCGGGCTGTTTCGCCGCTCCCCGACATCTCCAACATGTCAAAAACTCCATTTCTCACAAAACCCGTCATTTCGTTTTTGCTAAAACACTTAAATCGAGCCAAAAACGTCAAATTCATTTACCCCTCTAAATCTTCCATATAATTCAAATTTAACACCAAATTTTCATATTTTACCTAGATTTTATGCTTAGGATGGATGTAGCCTTCAATTTCGAAGAGATGGACGCAAAAATCACTTGAATCGGACGTCGGACGGCGAAACGGCGAACGAACGAAGTTTTTGATCGAATATTTTGAAGCTTCTAGATTCTCTCTGATTCATATTTCCTCTTCTTATACAACTTGGCAAAAATGTCATCTTGGTCCTTGTTCTTTTTGTTTCTCACTATTTATCATTTAAACTTTTCTTTCATACGATTTAGTACATATCTAAATCAATTAACACTTAAATTATAACTTGTACGTATTATTTATATCCGATAGATAACACAAAGCTCAATATAAACATTTTCCCGTCAAAACCTACAAATTTCCATTCTCGACACAAAGTGGCTAAATTACCACTTTGGTCCATGTACCTTATTTTGGGCTTTTCTTGACATTTTTCCTTTTAATTCCAATTCTAACTTTAGAATTGAAATATAATCTTAATTTTTGCATAATTAATTTCCCGAAACCGACCTACTTGAAATTTATTTACATTAATTTCTCTAAAATCTTTCCGATATCGGCCCTCTGGCGAGCCCAAACTGGACACGTGACCCAAATAAATAATTAAATCTTTTGGGGTTTTACAGTATACAACTTTCGTTTAGACCTCAAACTGAAAACAGCACCCGAAAGTGTCAAAAACTAACCCAAAAATTTCTTCCCTGTGCTGGTTTTGGGGGCTGCACAAGCAGTCAAAAACAGGCTTGCTGCCTCCTCAGCGATCAGGCTTGGTTCTACTCCGAAGAGCAGAAGTGAGCTCTTCGGTACATATTCCAAATGACCTCCAAACCCATACAAAATCAGTTCAACACTCACTCATCAAACCAGAAAATCAACTGACTTAAAACTCATCATAAATAACTAAAAACTCAACCAAAATCAAATCCATGAATTGTACCCTAAGGGTGTGTGTGTTAGCTCTCCAACCGAATTTGAATTACCAAAAACAGTTGTCGAAATATGGAGAATGGAGTTCTGTTGTCCTTGTTACTCCAAGAAATAAAAAATGGTGATGCATGTAGGGCACGAAAAAATGAGAGTTTGGGAGCTTAGGTTTTGGTGTTGCTATCTAAAATAAGAAATGAAGAAGATGAAGTGAGTAGAGGGGTCTTTATATAGGCAAAACTATAGTGGCTAAAAACCTCATGCAAGTGTCGTAAAGAAACATAATCTTTCAATCAACATCAAACTCTAACTTTCCTTACACTTTGATCCAAGATAATTTCAAAACTTTTGACAATACTTTCTTTACAATAATTAATGGTTTGGCCAAATAAAATTTCTCCTGGAACTTTTATTTATTTTATTTTAATATTAATTATTTCTAATTTTTCTTTAGGCCGTCAATTCCGCTGTTAACCAAGATAAATTTCCAATTTAACTTATCAATTCATGATAATAAAAATAGACCCTCCTTGGTCTAAATCCAACATATTTTAATTTATTCTCAATCTTCTTGACTTTAATTACCGTAAAGTAGGACACGTGGCAAAACTTAATAATCTTAAAAATACGGATTATTTCATTTTTAAACTCTGATGTTTGTGTTTTCTATGAAACGCTCATGTTCCTTGTTATAATAACCCCAAAATTTTGAAATAAGAAAATGATGTCACGAGTTATAAGGTTTCATAGTTTGGACCAAGTAGGTCGGGAAATGTACACCGACGTAAGAAATTTAAATATGGACTTTAAGGTAATAATGGTCTAAAGAAACGATTATTATTATTTTAATGAATAAGAATTTATTGGAAAAGGAATTCTGAAAGTTAAGTAAGACGATGAATTAGAATTTTGAGCTAAAGTGCGAAATAACTATTTTGAGCTAAAGTGGATCTTTAGCCAACAATTTATTAAGCAAGGAAATGAATTTTTATTCATTTCACTTATTATAAATAGAATTGAGAATTAAGCACGACACGAAGTCGTTTTAAGAGTCAAGCACGTCGGTTTGACGATTGAGTTAAAGTGAACTTTAAGCCATAAACTTTCAAAGCAAGTTGTAGCTTATTTCGGCTTTTAACCAAACTTAGCTCTTAAGGATTTGACTAGATATTTCCTATCATTATCAAAAGAAAACAAGAGAAAGAAAAAAAATGAAAGAAAAGCTCTCATCTTCTCATTTGTGCACACCAATGGAGTCATGACACCTCAGCACCGTGCATGAATTTGAGAAGAAGTGGTAGTCCATGCATGAAAATGAGAAAATTTAAACTGCGTGATTAAAATGAGAAAACGTGTAAAGTTGGTGAATTTTTATGACATTAGTCCTTTTTATTATTATGTTAGTTATTTTATTATTCATTGGTAAATTTATTCTTCCCTGGGAAGTATTTTATTTATATTTAGGTTTTTTTGTATTTATTGTTTTATCTTTATTAGCTCTTACAATAATTATTAATTATGCATATTTATAAGCCATATATATGATGTTGTATTTGTATGTTTAATCTTGAAAACAAATGATTATTATTTATATGCTTTTATTGCATAAATAAATATTAGTTCTAATTATATTTATTTTTCATGTGATAGTTTAATCATGTCAAACCTTACAAAACCTGGGTTTATGGCACTTGATGTATCTGGGAAAAACTATATGTCATGGATACTAGATGCCAAAATACATCTGTAAGCCTCTAGTCATGAGGACACTATTAAAGAGGGAAATAATGCCTCTACTCAATATTGTGCAAAAGCAATGATCTTCCTTCATCATCATCTTGATGAAGGATTAAAAAATGAATATCTCAGTGAAGATGATACACTTGTTCTCTGGAAAAGATTAAAATAACTCTTCGACCACTAGAAGACTGTAAGTCTTCTAAAAGCTCGTTATGACTGGATGCATTTAACATTGCAGGATTTTAAAAGTGTCACTGAATACAATTCTACAATATTCTCAAATAACTCAAAGCTAAAACTGTTTGGAGAAACAATTACTGATGAAGATTTATCAGATAAAAACATTCTCTACTTTTCATGAATCTAATGTGGTGCTCCAGCAGCAGTTCGTGTGAAATGCTTTAGGAAATATTTAGAGATAATTTCTTACCTTCTAGTGGCTGAGAAAAATAACAAGTTGTTAATGGAAAATCATGCGGCGCGACCCACTTGTTCTACTCCATTTTCTGAAGTAAATGCGAGCGCATATAGATCTACTCGTAGTCGTGGCCATAGTTGTGGTCATGGTTATGGTCAAGGTCAAAATAATTATAATCATATCGGTTATTATAACTTCATTAAGCATAAAAATCACCACCAGAAGTGGGATAAGAAGGAGGAGAAACAAGAGAACATGAACAGTGGACAATACAAACATCAAGTGGAAAATGTCGACAATAAATGTTATCGATGTGGCATGATTGGACATTGGTCGCGTAGCTGTCGTACGTTCAAACATCTTGTTGAGTTTTACCAAGCTCCCCTTAAGGAAAAGGGAAAGAATATAAAAACAAATTTTGTTTCTAATGATGATTTTAACCACAGTCTGATGCATGATGACTCTATAGACATGACACATTTAGATGTTTCTGATTGTCTCGAGAACAATAATAATGACAACTAATCCAGCATGTTTTATAATGTTTTTATTATTTACTTATGTATTGTTATGTTATTCTATAATTTCTTATAATGTGTTTTTCATTGTTTGAATTAAGAAGCATATGGATAATTCTCAGTATGTTGTTTTGTCCAAGTTCAGTAATGAAGACATATGTCTTGTGGATAGTACGACAACCCACACTATACTTAAACAACAAAAATATTTTTCAAAACATAAAAGATGTCAGACAAATGTCAATACAGTATCTGATAAGGTAAAATTAATAGAATGCTTCGGAAGAGCTGCTATTCTATTAAAAGGGGGAACTATATTTACCATTAATGAAACATTATTTTCCACAAAGTCTCAGAGAAACTTGTTAAGTTTCAAAGATATTCATCAAAATAAATTTCATATTGACAGTAAATTATGACAATATGGAATATCTTTCATATTACATCAAATTTTTATGGTAAGAAACATGTGATTGAAAAATTACCCATATTTTCTTCTAGTTTATATTATACATATATAAATGTGGTTGAGTCACATATGGCTGGAAAAAAAGTATTGCGATGCTTCAATACTAAAATTATGGCATGAAAGATCGGGTCATCCAGGATCAATAATGATGCGAAGAATAATTGCCAGTGCTCAATGTCATCCACCGAAAGGTGAGAAAATTCCCCAAGTAAATAATATGCCATGTACAGCTTGTTCTATTGGAAAATTAATTGTGAGACCTTCACCGGCTAAAATTAAAAATGAATCACCTTTATTTCTTGAAAGAATTTAAGGTGATATATGAGGGCCAAGTCACCCACCATGTGGACCATTCAGATACTTTATGGTATTGATTGACGCATCCAGCAGATGGTCACATGTTTGTTTATTATCAACTCGTAATGTTGCATTTGCAAGATTACTTACCCAAATTATTAAATTGCGTGTTCAATTCTCTGACCATATAATTAAAAGGTTAAGACTTGATAATGCTGGTGAAGTCACATCTCAAACATTTAATATTGCATGTCTGTTGGAATCACAATTGAGCATCATGTTGCTCAAGTGCATACACAAAATGGTTTAGCCGAGTCACTAATTAAGCGTCTTCAACTCATTGCTAGACCATTAATGATGAGAACTAAGCTACCTATATTTATATGTGTACATGCTATATTACATACAGCATCGTTAATTTGTATTAGACCTAGTGCATATCATAAATACTCCCCATTACAATTAGCATTTTGTCAAGAACCAAATATTGCCCATCTTAGAGTTTTTGCTTGTGCTGTATATGTGCCAATTGCGCCACCACAACGCACAAAAATGGGTCCTCAGAGAAGGTTGGGGATACACGTTGGCTATGTGTTAGCATTCGATGTCAGGTATCTTGAACCTTTAACCTTTAATAGGTGATGTTTTAACAACACATTTTGCTGATTGTCATTTTAATAAAGAGGAATTTCCACCATTAGGGGGAGAAAATAAGCAATTAGATAAAAATATTGCATTGTGTTAGCCTTCATTATTGCATCTTGATCCTTGAACAAAACAATGTGAAACAGAAGTTCAAAAGATTATATATGCATTTGCAAGCTATTGCAAATCAATTGTGTGATGCATTTATATATACGAAAAGAATGACTAAGTCATATATACCAGCAGCTAATGCTCCTGCTAGAGTTGAAATTCCAAAAGAGAATTCTGAATATAAAGTCGCTCATGAATCAAAGACATGCCCGAAGTGTAAAAGACCGATCGGTTCCAAGAATAAAAATCCTCGAAAAAGAAAGGGAGCTGAAAATCTCGATCATGCTAACGAAGAGAAAAGTGTACCAGAAGAAACACAAGACAAAGAAAATGTCCCAGAAGAAGATACAATTGAGATTAACCAAGGCAGTACCCCAGAAGAGGACATAAATGAGAATAACGAAGAAATCTCAATCAATTATAATAATATAAAGATTGTGTGGAATCGAGACACAATGGAAAATATTGATGAAATTTTCTCTTATATAGCTGCATGTGATAGTATAAATGAAAATGAGGATCCCAAACCGAGATCGGCCATTTAATGTCAAATTAGACATGATTGTGATAAATGGAAAGACATTATGCAAGCTGGATTAGATTCTCTTAACAAGAGAAGTGTGTTTGGACCTGTTGTCCTCACACCTAGAAATGTGAACCCGGTAGGTTACAAATGGGTCTTTATACGAAAACGAAATGAGAAAAATAAAATCAGAAGATATAAAGCTAGACTTGTTGCTCAAGGCTTTTCTCAAAGACCTGGAATTGATTATGATGAAACATATTCTCCTGTCATGGATGCAATTACATTTCGATATTTAATCAGTCTTGTAGTTTTTGAGAAATTTAAAATGTGTCTCATAAATGTTATAACAGCATACTTGTATGGATCGCTAGATAGCGATATTTATATCAAGGTCCCTAAAGTATTTAAAATGCCTGAAGCATTAAATAGAAAACCCAAAAAAATGTATTCAATCAAATTACAAAGATCTTTGTATGATGTGGTACAATCATTTAAGCAATTATTTGTTAAATAAAAGCTATGTGAATAGCCTTATTTGCTCATGTGTCTTTATCAAGAGAATAACATCTGGATTTGTGATTATAACTATCTATGTTGATGATTTAAATATTATTTGAACAGACAGTGAGATCAATGAAGCAAGTGTGTACTTAAAGGAAGAATTTGAAATGGAAGATCTTGGAAAAACCAAATGTTGTCTTGATTTACAAATTGAACATATGCACAATGGTGTGTTAGTACATCAGTCAAATTATATGAAAAAGATTTTAAAACGTTTTTATATGGATAAAGCAAATCCTTTAAGTACTAATGTGGTTGTTTGATCGCTAAATGTTGAAATTGATCAATTTCGCCCTTGTGAAGAAAATGAAGATATTTTTGGTCCTGAAGTACTATTTCTCAGTGCAATCGGAGCACTTATGTATCTTGCTAATGACACTGGTCCTGAAATTATCCTTTTCGATAAATTTATCAACAAGATTCAGTTCAGCTCCTACGAAGAGACACTGGAACGGAATTAAAAATATATTTTGTTATCTTCGTGAAAACATTGATCTTGGTTTATTTTATTCTAACGATTCAAAATTAGAATTGATTGGTTATGTAGATATAGGTTATTTGTCTGATCCTCATAAGGTTAGTTCTGAAACTGGATATGTATTTACAAGTGGAGGTATCGCAATTTATTGGCGATCGCAAAAACAAACAATTATAGCCACTTCCTCAAATCATGTTGAACTTATTCTATTACATGAAGCAAGTAGGGAATACACAATACAATTAAAAATCTTGTGATCTTCCAGTCCATAAAATTCCAACCGTCTTATATGAAGATAATGTTGCATGTATAGCAGAAATCAAGGAAGGGTACGTCAAGAGTGACAGAACCAAACATATACCTCCAAGATTCCTTTCATACACTCAAGAACTCATAAATAATCAAGAAATTGACATCCAGTATGTTCAATCAAATGATAATTCATCTGATCTCTTCACCAAGACACTTCCTACAACAATATTTAGAAAACATGTCCATAATATTGAAATGCGCTATCTGCGAAATATGTGAAGGGTTATCTATATTGCAATGAGGGGAGAAATTATGCACTGCACTCTTTTTCCCTAACTAAATTTTTTATCCCATTGGATTTTTCTTTAGTAGAATGTAGCATAGACATTTTTGTCATTAAGGGGGAGTGTTATGAATAGTATGTAAAAATTATGGATGACAAATTAAAAGTTACCTTTCTAATTTGGGTAAAAAAATTTCCTCCATATTTGACATGTATGTAAATACATTAATTACATATTGGGTAAAATTGCCTATAAATAGGTTTCACTCCATGTAAATCTCACAAATTAAAATATCCATAAAAAAAAAGTAAAAACCTCTCAAATATTTGCTTATTTGTAGTGTTATTAATTGTTCACTAAATTATTAATTAATTCATTCCATAAATATTATTTATATTATCATTAATTTTATAACTTTATCCAATATAAGTGGCTTTTTTCTCAAAAAAAATAAGTTGGGACTGCATATGGACGGGATTGAACTTAATATACATATTCGAACATAAAATATCTTGTTAACCTGCTAATTGACTCCAACAAGATTTTGTAAGATTTGAATCATCTGATGTATAAAACTATTTATATTTAAATTATCTGGATGTATAAAACTATTATAAAACTATTTGTACTTGAATGATCTGGCATGTACCGTGATTCAAATGCTATCGTTTTAGAGTCCGTTTGAATTAAATAAAGTGTATAAATGTAGCAGTTTCTAACCTTTATAATTTTAGAAATCTAATTACGACTTTTTAGATTGTTTTAATCATTGAGATTTAAGGGGTGATTTTATAGGCTCCGCGGGAGTTCCCTCGTAAAGAAAAGATTATCAAAATTTTGTTTAGAGTACATTCCATTTTAACAATTTCTTACCCGGACTGATTTTTTTAGCAATAATTGGTTTAAATTTAGTTTTTAATTATTAAAAGATATACGCTAAATGATTATATTTTTTTTTAAAAATAAGTCAAGTAGATACCAAAATTGGTATAATTATCATAATATCATGAGAAATAATTATTTTTTTATTGTTCTTTATTTAGATAAGTTAACATAAACTAAAATAGTTATAATCAATAAAATAAACAACTGTCAATCTCTATAGGACCATGGTCCTATAGAGGTTGACAGTTGTTTTTTTTCTTATTTTGAATATCCAATATTGATAATATTTTGATTTAACTAATAAAGTATCCATTCTACCCTTTATTAATTTTAATTATTTATAATTTTTAACACAATTAAAGTAATATATATATAATTATGGCTGTTTTTCTAATATTTGTTTTCTTTGTATATTATCGCTTTTAATGATACTGCTACTACTAAACATGAAAATACTACTACTACATTAGTATGTGGTAAAACGAATTTGTTGTTCTCATAAAATAGTTTATAGAATATTTAGTAATATCAAACATATTTTCGTAGGACAAAGGTACTAAAAAATTAAATTTCATAATTAATCTTTGAATTTAAGTGAAATTATGAAATTTATTGATATAAGGAAAAGCAGATTAACATTTCAATAACTGGTAGCTAACTTAGAGTTGAATTGGCTAAATTATTGATGACTTGGGTAATCTGGTGAACATTATGTGCTAGAGCATTAGCTATTAAATTAACAGTTTTAATTTTCTTCTTGGACTTTGTAGAGTCACCATCCTGCAGCTCCAATGAAGATGTCGAACTCGACGAAGAAGGAGATTGTTCCGGCGAGCTACGTTTGTTAGTCACTCTAACCGGAACATAATCATCCGAGCCCATTAAATGAGGAAAGTTGAGCCTAGCTTTTGGACCGCGCATTTTATAAGCGGTTCTATCGTAAGCTATTGCTGCATCTTCCGGTGTCTTGTAAGTACCAAGCCAAATTCGAGCTCCATGTCTCTTCGGATCTCTGATCTCCGCCGCGTAACTGCCCCAAGGCCTCCTCCTTACACCCTTAAATTTCAAGCCCTTGGACGGTGCCTGTTTTTCGTTTGCGACTGCTTCTCGGAGACCACTATCATTAGGTGGCAATGCTGTAGTTTCCTCGATCGTCGAATCTAACTGCAGCCAGTCGTCAAGTAAAGCATCTAGTGAAGTATTTGTTAGGGTTTCAGAATCGTCTTCAAGTAAAATATCTAGTGAGGTATTTGTTTGGGTAATTTCATCTTCAAGAAAAGTATGTAGTGAGTAATTTGTTTGGGTTTCAGAATCATCTTCAAGTAAAATATCTAGTGAGGTATTTGTCAGGTTTTCAAGATCATGTTCAGGAAAAGTATGCTGTGAAATATTTGTTAGGGTTTCAGAATCATCTTCAAGAAAAGTATGTAGTGAAGTAGTATTTGTTAGGGTTTCAAAATCATCTTCGAGTAGATAATCTTGGATTGACTCCAAAAAATTGGGAGCATCATTAGATAAGGAAGTACTAGTACTTTCTGCAAACATTTCCATAATCACAGGAAAAAAAAGAGAAGGATACGAATGTCAAAAAAGGTGATTGTAAATTTGGTATATATAGAGACTTTTCCAAATGATGTTTAGGTTTTTTGCATCTCATTTTATTTTTTTAATCGAATAATTCCACATGCATGGTTTTGATTATATAATTAGATTTTATTTGGAATGTCCATAAGCATTTGTCGTATTCAGGGACAGTCTATGTGCATTATGCATATGTTAATCCGGTTCGGTTTGATGACCAAAACCTACCAAATCAAAATATTTTAAATTTTAAATTAACTCAAAGCAAACTGAAAAGTATATTAGACCAAAAATAAATCAAACCAAATTATTAAATAGGTTTAATTTCATTCCATTAAAAAATTATGTTTT
Organism: Mercurialis annua; assembly: GCF_937616625.2. Taxonomy (NCBI): domain Eukaryota; kingdom Viridiplantae; phylum Streptophyta; class Magnoliopsida; order Malpighiales; family Euphorbiaceae; genus Mercurialis; species Mercurialis annua. The sequence continues at coordinate 36,906,983 of NC_065577.1, read as the reverse complement.
TATTTTTTTAAAAGCATTTTTTTATCTTCTACACAAAAAAGCTTGGAAATTTTTAAAATAGACTTCTTAGCTCTTTTTCATGAGTTTTTCGTTTTTGCTTCTTTTACAATTGGGTTGAATACTATTTTTTCTGGTGTTAATTTTTAATTTGAAGAGGCCTTCTAATATTAATAATTTTCATCCTATCAGCTTGATTAATTGTGTCTTAAGCTTATTATTTTCAGATGGCCAATATATTCTCTCATGTGCTTCCTCTCAAAATCGATTTGGTTTTTATAATAGGAAAGAATATTCATATTTACCACATAATCACTTTTCAGATTATTCATCTTATTAAGAGTTGCAAGGAACAAGCTTTTCTTATTAAGCTTGATTACAGAAAAGCTATCAACCATATTTTTTAGGTAATTTATTTTGCAAACGCTTTGAAGGATGAATTTTGACAGCAAATAAATATCGTCGGTATTTTTTTTATTCTGCGCAGCTTTCAGTTATCAATGGTTGCTAATGGATAACGTTTTTATGGGGAGAGGTGTTCATCAGGAAAGTCCTATTTCCTCTATGACGTTATTTGTTCTGGTTGCGGAAAGCTCGCGTGCTTTATTCATCAAAACTTGAAATTTGGGTTTATTGTTGGAATCAGTGACGAGGCTAGGATTTTTATACTAGGGCAAATAACAATGTACATTATATATCGTTTTATATAATTTCTCGTATCATAAATTAAGTGAACTACTATTTACCGCCCCTAGATTATTAGGTACTGCCCTTATTTTTATCTAAATACCCTTTAACCTTTTTCAAATTTAAAAATCATACTCAAACTATCTCAACTCATACTCAAATCCGAGGAATGAAAAGCCCAATTTATGGTAAAAATGCCGGAATCTAGTCAGGACAGAGGACGGCAACTTCCGGTAAGTATTTGTTTTCAAAAACATTTACTTGTTTTTGCGTTTTTTATAAAACAAATTTCGGGTCGACGCCTTCAGATCGCGGCGGTCTGAGTCGACGACGTCCACTTCCTAACCGACGCCTCCGGACTGACGCGATCTGAAGGCGCCGGGCTAGGGGGAAACGTTTTCCCCAAACGTTTCTCCTTGAGGAAAACGCTTAGAGAAAACGTTTTCCTAGTGGGGGCACGTTTTCCCCGGACCTTCACCCACGACATTAAATAGCTAAATTTCATTATTTTAAATTAATGATAAGTAAATAGTTTAATTTAGTTTAATTAAATTTACGTAGTATTAGTTTAGGGTTTAAGTTTTATTAAAATAAGATTAATTTGTTTAGATATATTAGTTGGTCTAATTAGTTTAATTTAATTATTTGAATTTAATTTTATTATTTATTTACTTAGTCTAATTTTATTTATTTACTTTTTAAATAGTGTAATTCAATTAATATCATTTTCAATTGACAATTGCAGAGGAATGGTAGAGGAAAAAATATGCTGACTGCTCGGCAGCTACAATTAGATCAAGATATTGAGGGGTCGGGAGCTCGACATGCCAGAACTCGTGGCCTGAATGCCTCAGTCCGACGATAGAGACATCAGACAGAGACAAGACTAATGTTGTTGAAAGACCTGAAGAGGAAGACGCGCGATATTTGGAATAATATGTTGTTGGATGGTGATCTAGACAGTTTAGAGGAGTTAGAGCGCCTCGTTGGTCATGGACGGAGGAAAGGGATGATAGGCGGTTTGTTTCTAGATCGTCAGCAGGTAAATATAATTCAATTATTTTGTTAATTTAAGAATATTGATTAAATAAATAAATCTATATTAATTATTGTAATTATAATTTCAGCTTCAAAGAGACGACCTAGGAGAGATACTGCAGATGTTTGGACTGTTAGTGGGCTAGTGTCAGGTGGACCCCGTGACGGCAGTGTCATTCCCAATTTTCTACGACATATTGCTTTTATGATATGGAACGGGGAAGACAGAGGCACTCTGAAGTGCTAGAGTAGATATTCGAGTACCTCAGGCGAGGTTAAGCAGAGGATAGGCGGGACTGGTTTGGCACTTCTCCCAAAGACAATGTTCTCTCACTTGGATGTTCCACTTCTATTTGCATTTGTGGAGCGATGGAAGCATGATACTAGCTCTTTACACTTGCCATTCTAGAAGATGACTATTACGCTGCATAATATGTGGCATATTCTCTGTATTTCAGTCGAGGGTGATTTAATTTCTAGTGATCCTGATAGACTTCAGCTCCAGACTGCTTGTGTGGAGATTTTAAATTTTAGTCCAGATAGCCTATTAAATTTGGGAATGAAGCATCTGGCTCAAGGAGGGATTTTGACTGACTCGGTGATCAGTGTTTGCGGTCCGAGTTAGGGTCAGAGTGCAAAGGTTAAGGTCGTAGCGTGGGTTTGGCTTACTCTAGGTTGCACATTTTTTGTTGAAAAGAATGGCCACAAGATTAGACGGGCATGCCTTTGGGAGGTGAGGGGTGGATTGACAGGTGTGCCTTCTTAATCGTAGGGCTCCACTACACTAGCATATCGGTACCGTCAACTAGGAGTGGCTTCTAGGGGAGATTGTCATGTTTTGTCTGTATTCCTGACACTACTCCAGGCATGGATTTATGAGTACTTTATATGATTCCGACCCTAAAGAGCGACTGATTATCAGTTCTGAGATACCTCGAGCTTGTAGTTGGAGTGTATCACTTACAGAGAACTTGGATAGCAGGCTTCAGACATTGTGTGCCCGTATATACCAGCTGACAGCGGACGAGGTACGTAAATTTAAAAAAATAAATTTAATTACTTATTTGTTCTTCTACTAATTTCTTGTTTCTTATTGTATTTTGAACAGGTGACGTGGCTGCATTTTGGTGTCGACCCTTCTATGACCGGTCAGAGGACTGCATACATTGGTTGGATACGGTATAAGGACATCTTAGAGCCATACATGTCCAGTAGGGCCTTATGTCAGCTCGGTTATGTGCAGATCATACCGCCTGCTATTTTTCGCCTAATAAGGCTGTAAAATCGAGCATGTCACTCAAGTACACGCTGGAGATCTCTAAGATTATTGCGAGTGACAGTTGGGGTTTGTTTCCATACAGTAGCATACTTCTTTTCCAGCGTTTCGAGCGAGTGACTGTTATTCCTGGAGCATGTGTACCAGAGTACATGGACTCGTACGCCTGATAGGTCACCCTCAATTTCTCAACATTGATATAGCAGCTCTATGAGGCCGTCCTTCTCGCGCCAACATCGATTATGTAAGTTTTTTTAACTTAGTAATTAACCTATATATTTAATTGTTTAACTCAACTTAATTTTTTTTCCTTTTGTAATGGGTTGCTCGTTTTAGTCACCTAACTACGAGATTTGTTGGCCGTGTCACCACGCTTACTACTTAGCATAGTCAGTATCGCACGTTGGATGGAATTATGGAGATGAAGCATGCCGCATCTGAGCATGTCTCTGAGTTAGAGTGAGCCATGGAAGATTGGCGATTGGCGGATTAAGATTGTTGTATTTTGTACTCTGCCATGTTATGTTTTTTAGTACATATTTTGTATTACATACTCTGTGATGTATTATGTTATTTATTATGTATTTTGTATTATGTGTACTGTGTTATGTATTATGTCTTTTATTATACATATTGTTGGAGTTTGTTCCCCAATTTTACATTCGAAAAAATATAACGCACATAAAAACAATATACACAAAAATAATAATAAATCTGAATATGGTTCGAATCCTCAAACTCACTTAAAAAAGAAAAGTGTCTTATCAAGTCATTTGGGCCTTGAAATTATGTTTTAACCGTTTTTTGTAGAGAAAATTACACCATATAACCTAAAAATGAAAAGTTTATATCGGTGACTCGGAAAATAATTTATATGCAAAAATCTCCCTTCTTAAAAAATATGTTTGCACCTCTACCTCATTTGAATATTAATTCTATTCTATTCTTCTTGAAACAAGCAAATCGCAATTGAAACAACATTAACTCGTTGAAATCTATTGGCATCTGGGATAACGACAAGAACGATGAAGTTTTCATCATGATTATCACCATCGAATTGATATTGGAGTTTTATCGAAGTCAAACAGTAATATTCATCAATTGGGAGAATCCAAATGACATGAAGAAAAAAAAAAGCCGTACGCTTTTTTAGTCTTTGATTAAACAAATTTTGGGCATCATCTCAATTTTATTCTTTAATCATCTTTCCATATGCATTGTTGGTTGATTTTATGAGAATTTTTCATCAGGATTTGTCATTTTTAATATTTATGAATTTATACCATCTGAGTTTTGTCAATTGCTTGTAATATTCATTATCATGATCATCGACGGTGGTTAGTGATCGGACAAGTTGTAATCAGAGGTACGAATTGTAGATTATCTATGGAAAATAGAGTATATCAAGAGAATAAAAGTTAAACAAAACATGATTTAGAGAATTTCGAAAACAACGGCTAGACTTGTTTGAAATTTGTTATGCCTGCATATTGTGCTGGTCTTTCTACTTCGGCTGAGTCTGAATTAATTGTGTTGTTTCTTTATAAACAGAATTCCAATTTTAACAGAAACTGATCAATCAACCAAATCTTTGATTTCTTTTTGTTATTTATTTTATTTTTAAATCAAAAGCAACTAATCAATGGTAAGTGTTGAGAAGAAAAGATGATTATGATAAATGTACAATATCATATTGGAGCACAAGAAGCTCTATTGAGATGCAAAACTTAAAACCTTGATTTGCTGATGACATCTTTCCACCATTTTTTAATTGGGTTTCACTTGTTATCTTAATAGTATATCAAATTATTGATCAGACCTTAAATATTATTACAATATGGTGAGACCATGCATTTTAATTTGGTCGGACTCGTGTTGTTTGGGAGTCGTATATGTGGCGGCTAACGTAAATCAAATGTAGGTTAAATATGAATTTATAGTAAATATTATTAGGTTCATATTTGGTTCTAATAATTGAGGTGAGTCCGCGGCATTGTTCCGACATCTGCTGAATAGAAAGCCCTTTCTTTAGATGACTTTTCAAAAGTTACGAAGGAAATGGCAAGTTTAGTGATGGTGCTGGGTCTAGCGAAGAGAAAGAAAGTGCTGACAAATAATGGAATTGTTTGTTATCTTGTAGAATGCTTTTACGAATTTGATACTTTTTAATTTTATTTTTTAACTTTTATTCCAACTGACTTTTACGGTTGCTTTATTTTTATTATAGAATTAAATATCTTTTTTAATTGAAATGTATTTGATAGTATATAAAACTTAAAATCAACCTGGTGTGAACCTGATGTGAACCTATATCAACTGAACTATTTTACTTCAATTTTTAATTAAATTCGTCTTACTGCTCTTTACGATTATATAGAGAGAATTTTGAGATTTAGTATAATATAATAATTAAATTTCTTTTTTAAGTGAAATGTATTTGACAGACTATAAAATTGAAAATCAACTTGATGTGAACTTAATGTGAACTTGATATGAATCTATATCAACTGAACTACTTTAATTCAATTTTTAATCAAATTTGTCTTGCTGCTCTTTACAATTTTCAATGACATTTTATATATAGAGAATTTTGAGATTTAGTGTAATATACGAAATAAATATCTCTTTTAAATGAAATATATTTTATAGTCTATAAAACATAAAATCAACCTGACGTGAACCTGATATGAACATGTATCAACTAAACTAGTTTAATTTGTTTTTTTATAAAATTTGTATCTTATCTGATATTTTGTATAGAGATAATTTTAAAATATAGTATATTATAAGAATTAAATAACTGTTTTTAGGTGAAATGTGTTGACATTCTATAAAACTGAAAAGCAACATGTTGTGAATCGTATGTGAACTTGAAATAATGCCACATACTGAACTTTTTGGTCAACCTGATGTGAACTGTATGTGAACCTGAAATAATACCACATGTTGAACTTAAAATAAACTAATCTAAACTAAATTTTAATAAATTAATTGTAAATTTTAAATTAATTTTTTCCGACAATTTTATTTTATTTATTATCAAAATATGATGCCTTTTAGAAATATGTGTAATGTAGATAAAAGTTTAAATAAATAGTCTCATATTGACAATTAGTATGCTAGATGGGACAAAATTTGATTATTGCAAATTTATAAAGGTGTCGGCAAAATTTGAGAAAAAAATTCTTCTTTTTTATCGGTTTTAAACAAGTAATAATCTTGTGTTCTTTGACTTGTCTGCTTCCATTCTATTTCCAGGTCGGTGGATTTGACATCACTACTTTTAAGAGATTTGTGCAAAAAAAAGCCCCTTTTTTATATGCAATGCTAGAATATTAAATTCTATTGATCACCAAGATTTTTTCAAATTATAAAAAAAGATAATTAAACAAATTTTTAATACAAAATATTCGTTAAACTATACATTTTTATTATAAAAGGGTTTATTCATATAAAACGTACCGTTTTCACGCAATAATGCAACATTTTTACTTATGTGACAAGCTGAAATTACAAAAAAAAAAAAACATAATTCAATGACTTTTTTATAATAAAAGGTATAATTCAATAACATTTTTTTATTTACGGAATTTTTTACAACAGAAATATTTTTGTAATAAAAAATATAATTCAGTGATTATTTTACAAGAAATATTTATTCAATGATCTTTCTTTAATTTGAAAAAAAAATTAGTAATCTGCAGAGTTCAATGCTAAATCAAACATTATTGATTTCAGTGGGCTTTTATAATTAATGCATTCGAATTTTAGATTTTCATTAGCTTGAAAAGGCGGAGCTCTTTCTCATTTTCTTCATTCACACTGTTGAATTCTTTTTATTTCTTATTTGAACGGAGTCATGATTTAGGGGATATTAGTTGCAAGGTTATCATATTCAATTTATATTGAAATGCCATGAAAGATGTTACAGAAATATTATCACAGTCCATCGGTTGGTTTGGTTCAGTTTGGTTTACGGTTTAATCAAAATTCAAGAAAACTCTTTTCTTTTTTAAAAAGCTAAAGTTAAAAAATAAAAATAATTATTATTTTAGAAACATAAAATAAAAAAATTAATTGATATAAAATTTAAAAGCTAAACGTAAGATCAATGTTTTGAAAAGCATCATTACATAGAACTTGAGTTCACATTTGGTTCCTAGCTATCTAAGAACATTAAAACAGAATATATCCAAAAGAAAAACTGCAAAATCACATTTAAGTTTCGTATTTTTGAAAACAAAAATAGATAGCTGAAATAGGATTCGAAGTCATTAATTTGCTCGGTTTCCTAAAGCTATATTTGTTTCATGAAATAGATTCGGAACAGAATAGATATTCCGTATAAAATAATTATACATAGTTTGGTTGATGGAATAGTAATTTTATAAAATCACTGCAATTCCTTCATTTTTTTTTAAAATAGGTACAATTTTTAAAAAGTAAAAAAAATATTTTATTTTATGCTATTTTATTCCATAAACCAAACATACCTTAGGGAAATGATGACTTATCAATTATCATCATTTGTTTTATTAATCTTGGGTAGTGAAGGTTCATTGCTCTGCATCTGAATGCATAAGATCTCTGCTAGAGCCATTTGAAGCTGTGAGACCTGCTTTTGCAGAAGAGAAATTGCTCCAACACATACATTAAGTGGGTCTCTTACTCTGGCATTTGCTTCATACACCAAACTGCTCACTGCATCTTTCCTTTGATGTATTGGTACCTCCTGTTCGAGGTCGTTACCATTATTGAATAATAATTCGATTCAAAAGTTTGATCTGTAATTCGGTGATCCTCCGATAATAAGTTTATTACAAAGCTATTAAGTTTTAGACTTTTCGTTCATATGTCAAATAACCATTCAACAACTGTTCAAAGGAGTGTGCAAAAACCAAACCAAACCGAACGATTGAACTAAACTTGTAATTCAGTTTGGTTCATCTGACATGATTAAACACCTCAAATTTACGGTTCGGTCGGTTCAGTTGTAAGAGTAAAATACCGCGCAAATAAAAAACTAAATCAAACCAAAAAAATCAACTTAATCAATCAGGTCACTTCATTTCAGTTTGAAATTTTTTATTTCTCTAGAAATTCAGTTTGGATTGGCTGTAAAAAAACTTAAGAAATTTGGTTCGGTTTGATTCGGTTGCACACCCTTAACTGATATTATACAATACCATACATACGAACTTTCAGACATATTATATTTATATATATAAGTAGCACGGACACCTCCTTTAGTCACTGATTTCCGTTTTGGAAACGTGCTAGAAACTTGACGTTTCAAACACAAAACTTCATTTTTAAGGATATTAAAATTGAGAGGGTACTGAATTATGCCAAAGTTCCAGAATGGGTACTGAACTTTTTTTTGTACAAAATGGATACTGAATTATGCGAAACGTTACAAAATGGGTACTCTCAGCCACTTTTTGCTGACTTCACTTTTTCGTTCATCCAATCAGTGGAGAACACGTGGCTGAAAGTACCCATTTTGTAACGTTTTATATAATTCAGTATCCATTTTATAACAAAAAATAGTTCAGTACCCATTTTAAAACTTTCATATATTTTAGTTACCTCACAAATTTAATATCCTCATTTTTAATGTAGAAAACATTAAAATAACGAGAGATTCTTAGGTAGACTCGGTTCAACACGTCATCCGTGGACTGAGCCAATAACACTATAACACTTCATTAAAATGAGGGTATTTTTGCATTTTTGTTCTTTATTTTTTTACACTTTTGAATAATGATATTATAAGAATACCTTTATTTTAATGAGTTGTTATAATGTTATTGGCTCAGTCCACGGATGACGTGGTGGACTGAGTCTACCTAAAAATTTCTCTAAAATAACATCGTTTTGCCTTGTTCATGTCGAAGTGTCTCATTTTCCCTATTCATGTCCGTGCTACATAGATAATAACTAAGAAATGCATAAATCAGAGATAATTAAGGGAAGACCTGCAATATTTTGCTGCCATTGCTAGCACCAAAAACCTTATCAACAATGGCAAACTTGTGGGGATCCAAAGGGTAATAAGGCAAACTCTCATCTCCCTTTTCTTTATCATCCACGCCTCTCTCGGGATCCTGAAGCATATTCCCAATTAAAAAACTAGTACCCCCCTCCTGTTTTATTTGTCACATTTTCATTTTCCACTTATATTAAAAACTATACGTATATTTTCCTTTTATGTCTTGAAAATGTGAAATAGTCAACTACTTCAATGATTTCACTCATTAATGATAAGAGCAATAAAGGAAATTATGTGTTATTAATTCAAATATCACATTCTTTTTGGTCATCGAAAAATAGAAAAAGTAGCAAACAAAATGAGAAGGAGGGAGTATATTTTAACCTGCATACGGCCATGATCAACTTGATGAGAGTGAATTATTGGCCGAGTAGAATCCCGAACGGAAACACGGGTGTTCAAAGAATCAGAAATGGGACACTGGGGAGTCATTGGATTGGTAGTAGTCGACTTGAGCTTGACATTTTCAGGGAAATTGAGTATAGCTTTGCTGCCATTAAATCTAAGGGCAGCTTCATCATAAGCTCTTGCTCCTTCTTCAGCTGTGTCAAAAGTGCCTAACCAAATTCTAAATCCCTTTATAGGATCTTTTATTTCAGCTGCCCATTTGCCTGATGGTTTCTGTCTTACTCCTCTATATCTTCTTTTTACTTCTTCAATTGATTCCTATATTTTACAAAGGCTTAATATATAAGCGTGTCCCTGCACTTTGAATTTTTTGCACATAAGGTCCCTGCACTTCATTACTCCTATTATAAAACCCTACACTTCTTAAATCAGTAGCCCCGATGTGCTTCTGTTAGCGCGTGTAATTCACGTTTTATTAGTGAGAATAATAAATGTAGGTTTCAGTCCACATCATTATTCTTTTGCTAAATAAAAACGCCACCTCATCTTCTTCTTCTCCACCACTTCTTCTCCACTACTTCTCATGTAAGTTTGGTTCATCAAAGCTCCCTTTCAAAATTCAAGCACATTCAATCATGGATATATGACCATATTTTATACATCTATGACCACTTGACTTGACAGCCACATAATACCATACATAAAGCTTCCCTCTCCGCGCCTCATATCGCGATGCACAATACTCCCCACTCTGCATTCTTCATGAAGATATCTCAACCCTTTAGCTGCTCCAGCAGCAATCATTTTTCTCGCAGACCATATTAGTGCATAAATGCCCATCAATGTTATAAAGGCTAAAAAAGGAGAAGGTTTTACAGAATTTTGTGATAAAAAAATAAAAGAGATGCGATGATATTTTCACCTTATTTTGATCATAGAAATAGAGCACCAAATTTACTAAAGATGTTCAAACACTATTAAGTCTTAGAAACCACCTAGCATGTGAAAAAAAGAAGACGCAGCTTTGTGGATCATATTTGGATGGCATAATAAAAAGTAAAAGACGTTCAAACACTCTTCCTCATTGCCTAACTTTGTTAATAACAAGATGAGCCAAAATGAAAAATTAATCCTTCCACTCCATTCTTTGTTCCAATTCATTTAAAAGTGAATGAAATTTGGAAAGAAAAGGGTTGTGATCCCATTGGTTGCATTCAAATAAATCTTCCTTTTATTTGCTATGTTATGCCCTGCACATTTCTTGCAGCCAGCCTTTTTCCTAAAACCAAATTCAGTTTGCCTCTGGAAAATTCATCCTAAGATTGTGTATGAGATGACAAAAGGGTATGTAGCTGAAACACGAAAATATAATCATGAAAAGCATCCAAGAATTATAGTACGTACTGCAGCAAAATATGTAGTGTTGTGGCCATCTTCAAAGAGAGAGGAGAAATAAGCAGGATCATAAATGGAGCCCCTAAAACAAGACCAGAATGAGAGCAATCCATAGGGACAGTGGGTGGGGCTACAGGGCTAAGAAAACTATTTCGTAAATCATAATCAGCCTCTCGAGGATCTCGATTGTGCCCTGCAGCTTACTACCTTGACCTTATTATTAGAAAAAAGATACTGTTAGTTAAGATAAACACTCCATACAAGCAAATGCTGGCAAGAAGAAGTGATAATAATAATAAGAAGAAGTCAAATTAAATTCAAAATTAAAATTTATCTGATAATTATTTTGGAATCTGTCAAAATCACATGCCACATTGGAGATGTATTTGACGTGTAAATAGACTGGATGTAATCTTTAACGGTGTCAACACTCGCTTGGGCCGAGGGACCACAGCCTACTGATTTAAGAAGTGTAGGCTTTATAATAAGGATAATGAAGTGCAAGGATCTTATGTGCAAAAAGTTTAAAGTGCAGGGACATGATTATGTATTTAGCCTTTTACAAATTTGATAACTTGATTCATTTTCACTTATATTAAAATTATATAAAATGCTATACATGTATTTCTTTTTATATCTCTCATTTTTATCCTAAAAAATGAAATCTTGAACTACTTCATTAATTTCACTCGGTATCAAGTTTATAGGCAGTTTAGGCAAACAGAAATATTAAGAAATTTATCTACTAATGAATACCACCTATCCTTATTTAATGTATTAGTAACTTTTGTCTTTTTTAAAAGAAAAAAAAATTCTTTCTAAGACTTCCACTATAATTAATAAGGGTACATTTGACAATTATTTAGTAAGCCAATAATTGAGTGTCTGTAATTTAGGGGAAAAAAACTAAAATAATGTCTATCAATTAAGGACGGACAAAATATATCAACTTATTAATGATAAGAGGAAAAAAGGGAAATATGTGTTATAAATACAAGTGTGACATTCTTATGGAACATCAAAAACTAAAAAAGTGATAAATAAAAATGAGACAGAGAGAGTATATTTTAACCTGCATACGGGCATGATCAGCTTGATGAGAGTGAATAATTGGCCGAGTAGAATCCGGAACGGAAACACGGGCCTTTGAAGAATCAGAAATGGGACACTGGGTAGTCATTGGATTGGAAGTAGTAGTCGGCCTGAGCTTGAAATTTTCAGGGAAGTTGAGTATAGCTTTGCTGCCACTAAATCTAAGGGCAGCTTCATCATAAGCTCTTGCTGCATCCTCAGCTGTGTCAAAAATGCCTAACCGAAGTCTAAATCCCTCTATAGGATTTCTTATCTCAGCTGCCCATTTGCCCCATTTCTGTCTTACTCCTCTATATCTTCTTTTTCCTTCTTCAATTGATTCCTATATTTATTCATAAAGAAAAAACTGATTCCTATACTTTACAAATTTGATTATTTGATTCATTTATTCTAAATTACTAAGCTAAAACTTGATGTGATAAATTTATAAGATCATAAAATGATTGTGGATTATTGTGGAGTACCTGCAAAAATTTGACGGTATTTCTGGCTCCATCGACCATAATTTCTTCGGTTAATTGCCGATTAAATTTTTTGCCATCAGCCGTTGAAGAAAATTGTGTAGTTGAAGGGTATAATTTAAAAGGAGAAGTAATACTCAGAGAAGAAGAAGAAGAATGGTGAGAAGAAGATTGAGTACTACTCGAATAAGTTGGCGGCGGCGATGACGGAGGTGACGTTGATGACGAAGAAGAAGATGGAGAGGCATAGATGGTGGTGGAGGGAAACAAAAATGGATAAAAATCTTGCTCGTTTCTTCCCATTCAAGAATTAGGAAAAAAAAGAATTCAGGTTAATTTTACTACTAGCAAACTGATTTAGATCAAGACATGCATTTTCTTTTAGTCAAAATCATCTCGAGACCCTTGTACTTTTATTATTTTGCTTATTTGGTCTTTTTAACTTATCTAATATTAGTATTTAATTTATTTTGATTTTTAATTTTTTTTATAAATGGTAAAGAAGCATACAATACACTTCCGTTTTATAGGAAGAAACGGGCATGAGACCGAACTTGAGGATGGATTATATAAATAAAAATTTACAAATATAGAGACCTAAAAAATAAACATTTAAAGATATAGGGACTTATTGAATAAAAAACTTAACCCAGTAAAACAAACTCACTTTATGATTTTTCACTTGATAACGGTTATAGCGATTTAACATAGGCGTACAAATTCCTTCTGTTCATGAAGTATAGAGTCTTGATGAATATAAGACTTTAATAAAAGATCAAATACATAAAATAGTAAAAATATACGAACCTCAAGATGAATTTAGCTTTTTCTTTTTAGTTTCTCATAGTGATATGTGACTCATCCAATTGGATCAATTTGCTACTTATTATTTTTTTTAAGACTTAATCACCACAAAATGCCAAACTTATACGTTTTATGTCAATTATAGCCAAAACTTTAAAAATCACTAGATTTAGCCAAACCTTATATGTTCTGTTTCTTTTTTAGCCATTTTTGAATCGAACCGGTTTTTCTGACACCGTGTCGTCCACGTCACCGCCAACTAAACAATTGGCCGGCATGGCAGCTGAAATATTTAAATAAGGTTTGGCTATAACTGACACAAAAAAAATATGTTTGGTATTTTTTGGGTGAATAAACCTAATTTTAAAATCAAGCCAATTTTTAAATTTAAGAATTAATAAATTAATTATATCATTTATGAAATTTATATATATTTAAAAATAATTAATATTTCCTATTTAATACTAATTAAAATAAATTTTAATTATTTTATTAAACCTAACTAAATCTAATAAATTTATATTATAATATATTTTAATGAATATGTAATTAAAAAATAAATTAATGTATTACTTAGGAATTAATGTTGATTTAAATTTGGTGAAAGGGTTTAATATTCATGATGACTTTGAACTTGATTTATTATTTTTAATGTTGTTGAGGTCTTATTATGACTGGATTTAGGTAATAAATAAAATAGTTATGTGTAAATTAAGGTAAGTTTTTGGCTATGCCGAGTAAAATGACATATGCGTTTATGCTTATAAACATCATGATATATATTGATTACATCACAATGAGCTTCACTTTTTAAAGAAAAAAATGAGAAAATAATTACACTCGTCCTTTAAATAAGCAGTCTATTTAGTGATTATTTTTATGTTTATGTGTATAGTTGAATTATGATCACTGTCGTATGTTTGTTGTGTATATTATTCTCAGATTATTCGTCGGAAAACGAACAATTGGGTCTCAAACGACGGCAGTGTCAAAGAAGACTGAAATTTAAAAAAAAATTAAGATGAATATGACATTTTTTGTTTTAATAGAATTTAAATTAATTATAAATCCATCAAATATGTAAAAACAATTTATTAGAATTATTTAAATTTAGTAAAAAATAAATTAATTTTAATTAACGTTAAATAAAAATATTATTTTCTATATATGAATTTTATTATAATATAATTAATCATTTAATTATTCAATTTTATAATTATATTCACCAAAAAATACCAAACCTATGTATTTTGTGTCAGTTATAGCCAAACTTATTTAAATATTTCAGCTGTCATGCCAGCCAATTGCTTAGTTGGCGGTGACGTGGACGACATGGTGTCAGAAAAACCGGTTCGATTTAAAAATGGTTAAAAAGAAAACAGAACATATAAGGTTTGGCTAAATCTGGTGATTTTTAAAGGTTTGGCTATAATTGACACAAGATGTATAGGTTTGGCATTTTTTGGTGATTAAGCCTTTTTTTTAATTGGGAAGAGTCACGATTTGGAGAAATTAGGGCGAGAGAATTATATTCAATTCAATATGGAAACTTCATGGAAAGTGTTACTGAAACAGACTGAAATAATATTATATTGTACAATACATGCTAATTCTTGAATACATGAACAGACAACAACTTTGACACCCAACAAAACTTTTAGCTCTTTTCTTGTATTTCGAGAATAATTAGGATCTAATATACGCTTGCTTGATTGAAGTATTTTTCTTTCTGTTTCATTTTATGCTCTCACTTATCGTTAGGGGTGATTAAGAATTCAACCAAACCGAAAAACCGGACCGAACCGAACCAAATCGAACTGAAATTTATTGTTTGGTGCGATTTTTTGGTCAAAATGGTTTGAATCGGTGCTAAATATGAGAAAGTATGGAGGTTGGTGTTTGGTTTGATTTGTAGCTTTCATAAACCGAACCAACCGAAAATACTAAAACTACATCGCTTAAGTAGAGAGATGAGAATATATATATATATATATATATATACTTTTTTAACTCACAAATTCTAATATTTATAATAGTTAATGGAGATTTTTATCTTTTTATTTTACAATTTATTTATAATTTGAATTATGGACTTTACTTTAACTTTTTATTAAAAATTAGAGAAAATGATAAAACTATACAAAAAGAGAAAGAAATACTAATAACAATGCTAAATTTGCTAAAATATTACATGGGCACCTCAAAAAATTGAAATTTTACATTTAATACCTTCACAATAAGAATACAACATATGGCACGCACAAAACAAATTAAAAAGATCAAAAATGTGTCAGAATAGGTCAAAAACGCGTCAGAAATGCATCTGACATGCGTCTGACACGCGCGTCAAAACAGTGCGCAGTCACGCGTCAGATTGTCAAACTATTCAAACATGTATCATTATGTATCTGTTATATATCAAATATGTATTAAGAACATATCTTTTTCATATTTCTAAAACAAAAATAAATAAATGTATTATTAATATGTATTATTTATGTGTCTCTAAGGTGTATGTATAATTAATAAATATATAACTTATCACATATCCACACTGATTTAAACGTCGGAGCGAACTCGAGGTCCAAATCCCAAGTTTCCTCTCCCCTCTTTAATCATTTTAGGTTTTATCGATTTGTCAAGGACCAACAGAAGACGAACCTCAACCACTTATCCGTCAAGATCCATCATTTAACGCCATCTGTAGCAACGACCGGTTTTCCTAAACAAATTTTATTGATTAGGTCATGGGATGGTGGAAACTAATAAACCCACCACTAGCCAAACCTAAAGACAACATACAATTACAACAAGAAGTTTGAGAAACGCCACCACCTCCGCCTAGTGCAAAGGAAACCCACATACCACCTAGCCCCTGCACACTACTTCCTAGGGGTGTCAAAATAGGTCATGACACGATAACACGATTTGCCTAACCCGTAAGTTTGGCGAATCCGGGTTGAGGCTTAGCAGGTTCGTGTCGAAAACGTGTCAACCCGTTTATGACACGAAATAAATGGGTCGTGTCACGGGTTGACTCGCGAACCCATCTAACCCACCTAACCCGTTTACAAATCATATTATTTATAATAATATAAAAATAAAATAGTTATAAATATAAAAAATAAAAATAAAATTATTAAATTAATTATATTAATATTTAAATAAATTAACTATATTAAAATCTTATAATTTGAATATTAATTGATAAATTTGGGGTTATTATATTTATATGATTTAAAATATTTGTAAATGTTAAGTGGTTCGTGTTAGTCGTGTCGTGTTAGCCGTGTAATTGTGTTAATCGTGTCACCCGTTTATCTTAACGGGTTAATCGTGTCGTGTCGTGTCACTCGTTTAAAAATTGTGTCGTGTTAGGGTTGGAAATTTTGAAACGATTAGTTAAATGGGTCGTGTTCGTGTTGACCCTAATTGTGTCAACAAAGTGGGTCGACACGAACACAACCCGCCAACCCATTTTGACACCCCTACTACTTCCACAATCGCTTGTTGCCAGAATACATTACCGTTTCAATGATACGGAAAACGAAACACAAGTGTGGGAATGTAATACCATGTGTTTTCCGACTTGATTCCGGATTGTTATAGGTTAGAATTAGTACTGAAAACGTAGTTTTGCAATATTTTTTTGTCAACCCGTATTTTTGCATTTCTTTTTGTCAACCAGTATTTTTTGAAAATATTTTACTGTTTTATGTATATTTGTCAAAAAACCTCAACATTAAAACAGAATATATCAAAATGAAAAAACCGCAAAATCACACTTGAGTTTTGTATTTTTGAAAATAGAAATAGAAAGCTGAAATAAGATTCAAAGTCATTAATTTGCTCGGTTCATATGGCAATGTTTGGTTTATCAAATAGATCCGGAGTAAATAATTATTCCATGTAAAATAGTTAGTATGAAATAGCTATTTCTTGTTTATCAAATAGCTATTCCATTCCATTCTATTATATTTCATGAACCACACATGAACATAGTCTAACTGTGAAAGCAATAGAACTATGAACACTAGTATAAAATTTAGGTAGCCAATAAAGTCATCTTGATTAAGAAATAATGTACAATGCTAGAAGAGGAAATTAAGGTACTGATGAGAATGAGGGAGACTAATCTGATGATCATTAAGAAATGATGACTTGTCATCATCTGTTTTATCATTCTTGGGTAGTGGAGGCTGATTACTCTGCATCTGAATGCATAATATCTCTGCTTGAGCCACTGCTAGCGCCATTTGAAGCTGTGATACCTGATTTTGCAGAAGAGATATTGCTCCAACACATCCATAAACTGGGTCTCTTACCCTTGCATTTGCTTCATACACCAAACTACTCACTGCATCTTCCCTTTGATGTATTGGTACCTCCTGTACGACATCGTTACCATTATCAAATAACCATACGATTCAAAAGTTTGATCATTCTCCGATAATAAATTTAATACACATATATCAACAGCTGTTAGTAGGAGTGCAAAATTCAACTGAATAACTGAAATGATTAATCAATTTGGTTCGGTCTAACATAATAAAAAAAGTTCGTATTTTCAGTATGGTTCAATTTAATTTTTGAAGTAAAATACCGAACAGAAAAACCAAACCACACTAGAAAAATCAACTTAATCATTTAGTTCAATTGATTTCAGTTTGAAAAACTTTATATCCGTAGAAATCCAGTTTGGTTAAATTGTAAAAGAAATAGGAATTTTGATTCAGTTTGATACGGTTTAATTCGAAAGCACACCCTTAACTTATTATACAATACCATACATATGAACTTGCAGACGTAATATACTATAAGTAGAAAGGACACTTCCTTCAATCAATGATTTTCATTTTGAAAACTTGGCGTTTCGGACATGAAACTTCACTTTTAACATAGGAAAAGTTAAAATAACATTGTTTTGCCGTATTCATGTCCAAGTGTCCTGTTTTCCATATTCGTATCTGTGCCACATAAATAACAAAGGAATGCATAAATGAGAGTAATTAAGGGAAGACGGACCTGCAACATTTTGCTGACATTGGCAGCACCAAAAACCTTATCAACAATGGCAAACTTGTGGGGATCCTCAGAAGGGAAATAAGGCAAACTCGCATCTCCCTTTTCTTTATCATCAACGCCTCTCCCGGGATCCTGAAATTCCCCCCAATTAAAGCTAATTGCTCATAAAATTTGCAAAATACTAGTGAACCATAATTCCAATCAAAATAACATATAATTATAATCTACTAAAAAACTATATTCTAACCTGCATACGGCCATGATCACCTTGATGAGAGTGAATTATTGGCCGAGTAGAATCCGGAACAGAAAAACGGGTACATGAAGAATCAGAAATGGCCCACTGAGTAGCCATTGGAATGGAAGTAGTAGCCGGCCTGAGATTGACATTTTCAGGGAAATTTAGCTTAGCTTTGCTGCCTCTAAATCTAAGGGCGGCTTCATCATAAGCTCTTGCTGCTTCTTCAGCTGCGTCAAAAGTGCCTAACCAAACCCTAGCTGCCTTCACAGGATCTCTTATTTCAGCTGCCCATTTGCCCCATGGTCTCTGTCTTACTCCTCTATATCTTCTCTTTGCTTCTTCAATTGGTTCCTATATTAAACAAAATTTTAAATCTGTTAATTTATGAACTAATAATTTGCTTTTCGATAACCGGGACTCACTCCCCCGAGTCAAAGGGCAGGATCACTGCAAAACTCCGAGACATGGACCGCCCTCGGGTTGTAATGTCCAACAGTCTAATCCCAACCAACTTTTTTTTTTTGAAAAGGGCATAGCTAGGATTTGAACCAGCGACCAAGGCGCCGAGATTGCTGAGACGACTAAAAAATTATTGAGTTTAGAACATTTTTAAACTAAATTTGATTCATTTATGAAACATAATTCTAAATTGCTAAGCTTAAACTTGATTTGATTAATTTAATAAACTTGACTGTAGATTAATCTGGATTACCTGCAGAAAATTGATGGTATCGGTGGCTCCATCAACCATAATTTCATCCCGATTAAGATTTGCGCCGTCGTCGGCCGTTGAAGAAAATTGTGCAGTTGAAGGATATGTGAAAGGAGACGTAATACTCAGCGAAGAAGAAGATTGACGAGTAGAAGAATGAGTACTGCTGGAATAAGTTGGCGGTGGCGATGACGGAGGTGATGTTGTTGACGACGGAGAAGAAGATGGAGAGGCATAGATGGCTGAGGGAAATAAAAACGGACAGCGATCGTGATCGTTTTTTCCCATCGGAAGACTTTTGCCACAAACGGAATTAGCAAAATGGAAATTTCAGATTAATTTGATATTAGCAAACTGATTTAGGTCAATAACAAAGGATGGCAAGGAAGCGGGCCGGTCACATCCCATTTTAATTGATGGGCTCATCCTCATTTCCATGGGTTGAGTACACAAAATCCAAATGAAAAAAAGGAAATTACACCATTTCCCCAAAAAAAAAAATTAAAAATATCAAAAAATAAAAAATTAATTACAAATATACAGTGCATACTGTTGGTATAATGCCAGTATACTAATAAACTACTATTATATCAACATTCTACCAACATTCTACCAACATTATGCATATTGAGATTTTATTAATATTAAATAAAAATTTATCAAAATGATATCAAATTGTATTCTAAAAATTAAATTAATAATATACAAAAATTATACCAATAGTATACCAAGAGTATACACATCAAAATATACTGAAATTTTATTATTAGATAAAAATTACACCAATATTACACCACATCGTATACTAAACATTAAACTAATAATATACTAAAATTAAACCAAAAATATACAAATTCTCTAGTTCATACCAGCTATAGTGAAATACATATAAAACAAATATACATGTTATCAACTAGAAAATATATATGTAAAATTATTATCGATATGCCGAAAATATACTGAAATTATACCAATAATAAACCAAATACTATTAAATTCTCTGATTTATAGTTTTAATATACCGAAATTATACCAGAATTATACCCAATATTATACACATCGTACTTTTGTAAATAATTTGCATTTTTTGGTAGTTTTATAATTAATTTTAATCAGTCGATATTTTTGTAAATAAAAAAGTTTACAGATACTTTTGTAAATATTTTTAAAATTTTAGGTATTTTTGTCATCATCCCAACTGTCGTTCATCATTGAGTTAAATACAGAAAACACGTTAGCAAACTTAATTAATCTCACAATTACGATGGTGGTTTTGTTTTTTGACAAATACATTCTGTCTTTTTTCTTTTTGATTCTATACTTTCGCTTTTTCATAAATATGTTTAATCCTCTGATTTCTTTTCACGGCTTCATTTTGCAACAGTCAAACCTAATTTCATTCAACAAACAGCCGCCGATCATTTTCCTTCTTCCATCGTCATCCCCTTTTACAGCTAACTGGTCTTCCTTCCTCAGATCTGGCGAATCAATACAGTCGACCACTGCAAGAACAGATCACTGTTGGTCGGATGAAACCATCGCCGCCATTGCCGCTGAGAGGAACACCATTAATGCTGAAGATATAAACCAGTGCCGCTATACATCGCTGACAGAGCAGAAATCCAAATCAGAGATCAAATCCGCAAATCAACCGCTGTCTTCTTCAACTTCACGAATCGCAATCGGAGAACGAGAAGGATGATGGTGAGCAATCGGAAAACGCCACAGCGACCGTCTTCTTCTTCATGAAACAAAATCGGAGAACGCCACAATCGTCCTCATTTTTTGTTGTTTGAGTGGCTTCCTGATCTTTGATGTTGTTAGCAAAAAGCCAATTCATAGTACTCGACAAGCCAAGGTCGAACCCACAAGGACTAGAGGTTTAAAGTGAGTGAATTCGATTGTGAAATTCAATTCGGAAAGCAACGAGAAGATATTGGTTTCAAGAATCAATTAAACAACTAACAATCAACTAACACTAATCTAGCAATTAACAATTAACAACTAATTTAACAATTATAAATGACTAAAACGATTAACAACTTAACAGGAATTCAAGTGATAAACGAGGTTTGGAGGTCAACAATCCACCTAGGTCATGCATTGTCGGGATTCGGGTCTAGGGTCATAAAACGAGGGTCGAGCGTTTCTAAATCGCAACTCCCGCTCTCTCGAGTCTCAAAGAGCTACAAAACCACAATTAATCAAGCTTAACCTACTCTCGTAACACTAAACACAATTAGAGCAATTACAATAAATCACAACTCAAAGACCACTTAATTACTAACCCACTCTCATGGTGCCACTAATTAAGCATCTAATCAACTCTTCCAATTAACAAACCCACTCTCCAGGTGAGTCTTAATCTAACAACAATACTTAGTTAGCTAATCTAAGCAAGCCTTAGGAGCATTAATTAGAACATCAACACAAACCCAAATTCTAACCCAATCATGCATTAACTAGGATTCATATCAACCCCCAAACAAGGGGGTTTAGGCATTCATGCTTAAAACAACACAAGCAATATACCAATAATTAAACATCAAAGAGTAGAGAAGAGTTAACTTAATTAAATAAGTAGAGCAATAGACCATAAGAGATAATGAAGATTTAATACTAAATAACTTGCATTAATAATGAAGATCTTGTTCGTACAAAGCAATAAAAGCTTCAAAGCACCAACAAATGGTGGAAGCTATGGAGCACCAAATTCAAAAAGGATTCAATCTATTCTAAGAGAAGCAATAATCAAAAGGAATAAAATTTCATAAAGGTGTCATGACCTAAAATAGAGATAATGAAGTTTTTATAGTACTAGACAAAAGGGGAAATAAAACCATCAACTACAAAAGTGTTGGGCCCAAAATGACAATGTGAATCAAGCCTTGTGATGTATGAAAATAAAAAATCCTTCTTCATAATGCCTTGGCTTGAATCGAGCTCACCTAGCTTAAGTGAGTGTCTGGATTCAAGCTCAATGTTCTGGTAAGGGAGAGTTGTGTCTCGAATCGAGACACACAATGAAGCTTGGTGAGCTCGATTGGAGCCACCCTTTGCACCGCAGGACTGTGAACTTCAAAATTTTGTAACTCGGTGTAAAAGTGTCTGATTGAGTCGATTCTTGAACCCCTGGAAATCTTAGGATGTCTACTTCATCTTTCATGAAGAACACGAACTCATTAGAGACCTCTAACCGACCCAAATTGGTCAAATAGTGCAGAGGTGTCAGCTTTTCAGATTTACAAATGAGCTTTCGCCTCTCTTTTGTCGACTTTTCCATCTTTTGCACCAAAATGCTTCCGCAATGCTCCTAAGTACCTGAAATACTAAAACACGTAATAAGGCATTCAGAATACCATAAGAACATGGTAAAATATAATAAAAGCATGCGGAAACGACACTCTAAATAGGAGTAAAATACTCCTATCAGATGTCGATCAAGAAGCAACAACAATTTTTGATTTGTAATTTTTATAACCAGTTTTGTTGTTGGTTAACCAATAGTTAACTAATGGTTAACCAATAATTTTAACTTTTAAAAAAAACGATTTAGGTTTTGTTTGACCGTTGCTATTGCAGTGGTGAAGGAGGAGGGGTTAAAAATAGAATTTTCAACTAGTTTAATAGAAATGGAGGTTTGAATTTGTAATGATTTTGTTTGTGGTTAACTAATGATTTACTAATGGTATACCAATAGTTTTATTTGTAATACACTATTAGTAAACGTTGGATTAACCATTGGTAAATTTGTAATAATTTTATTATGAATATGGTTAATAAATAGTTGGTAAACTTAAAATGTATATTTTAAACATACTTTACTTTTAAAAAAATAATAAATTTATTTTTAGTACACCGTTAGTTAACCGTGAATAAACCATTGACAAACTTATAGTTGGTTTATTATTTGCATAACTAAATTGTGCATTTAAAACATAAATTATTTTTTAGTATCTCGTTAGTAATCTGTTACTATGCCATTGGTTAACCAAAATCGTAGTTTTGAGATAAAAAAAATATTTTTAAGAATAAACAAAAGTTATTTTTGAAAAAAAAAAGTACAAATTGTATTTTTCAAAAACTAAATTTGACGTTGTATTTTTTAGAATATTTTAGCTATCTATAGCTATTTATCAAAATAGGCCTTTATCATTGAGTTAATTACAGAAAACATGTTAACAAGCTTAATTAATCTCACAATTACGATGGTGGTTTTGTTTTTTGACAAATACATTCTGTCTTTTTTCTTTTTGATTTCTATACTTTTGTTTTTTCATAAATATGTTTAGTCCTCTGATTTCTTTCCATGGCTTCATTTTGTAACAGCCAAACCTAATTTCATTCAACAAACAGCCGCCAATCATTTTCCTTCTTCCAGTTATGATCGTCATCCCCCTTTACAGCTGACTGGTCTTGGATAGGAGTAAAATACTCCTATTTAATTGAGTTGTTCTATTCACTTTTATGCCCTATTCGATGTGTTTAGAGATGATATGGATACCTTATTACGTGTTTTACCTTTTCAGGGCATTCGAGTGTTTTTAGAGCGGTTTTGGCTAAGGGAAGCAGAAGAATCGTCAAGGAAGCAAATAAGCGGAATCTTCGAGAAGCTAGAAGCTTGTCTCGATCGAGACAGACACTAGAGGAAGTGTCTCGATCGAGACAAGGCCAAGAAAGGAGGCAGTAGGTTTTGGAGAGGCTTGTCTCGATCGAGACACACTCCCTTAATGAATGTCTCGATCGAGACAAGGTTAAATGATGGGCTCAGATTTCGAATTTTAAAGAATCAAGACTTTAGGCCCACTTCCTTATTCGGCCAAACACTCATGTAGTATGATGTTTTTTATTTCCTTTTAGGAAGTACTATATAAACTCTTTTATCTTTATTTTAGGTCATTACCTTATCATTAGAATCAAGTAAAAAGTAGGTAGAAACTCCTTTTGCTCTAGAGAATATTTCTAGTTTTAGTGTTCTTAATACAATTTTCAGATTTTGGGATTTACATACACTTTAATGCAAACTTTTATGATTGAATTTTGGGATTTGACTACCCACGAACCTAGGACCTAATCACGCGAGGGCGGTTTAGGAATTAGGTGGTCCTTAAAGTTTGCTTGATTAATTGCAATTTGCTAGCTTAATCGATATCTAATTACGCGATGGCGATTTAGATATCGGTTAATTAGTTCATTGCAATTTTCCTTGTTTTTAGACTCGAGAGAGCAGAACTTAGGGCTTTCGAATAGCTTGACCCAAAACCGGCGCCATTCAACAATCCCCACTCCTAGGATACTTTCGGCCTAAGTTAGCAACCCTTGAACTTACCTTTATTATTGTTTCAATCTCTTAATTATAATTGATTGTTTAGTTGTTTGTTTGATAGTTTAAGTATAGTTTACCTTAGTTTAATTCCATAGTTGTTAATTAAAAGAAACCATTTGCCTTTTTAACGCTAGACGAATTAGGAATTAAACGAAAAGTCATTCTCGCTCAACCACTTTCTCTGTGGGTACGGTCACTCGGACTTAAGTCCACTTTATTACAGGTTGTTAAGTAAAATTACCAACAAGTTTTTGGCGCCGTTGCAGGGGATAGTGTTGTATTGAGAAGATTGAGAGTACTTCGATTCTTGGTCGAACTAGCTTTTATTTTTGTTTTACAATTGTTCTATTTTCTATTTTTGTGGTTTACGCGTGGTTTGTGTGTTTTTGTTTGTGTAAGAAATCAACTCTAGTGTATGCACAATACACGAAGGGCTAACCTTCCACTCGAACTATTTCAAGACAACCGTTTCAAGAAGTGGAGATATTTGATGTTTGGGGCATCGACTTTATGGGTCCATGTTCGGTTTCTTTTGGGAACATGTATATCTTGGTGGGAGTTGATTATGTCTCTAAGTGGGTAGAAGTGGAGGCTTTACCCACTAATGACGCCAAGGTGGTTTTGAGGTTCCTCAAGCGTTTAATGAACCGATTTGGGACTCAATCATCATTGGTGACGGGGTTCACATTTTTGCAACCGGCAATTTGAAGCGTTAATGAAGAAATATAATATGTATCACCGAGTTGCCACCCCCTATCACCCTCAAACAAGCGGTCAAGTGGAGGTATCCAACCAGGAATTGAAGCGGATTTAAAAAAAACGGTGAATGGGACACGCAAGGATTGGTCTCTCAAGTTGGATGACGCTTTGTGGGCATATCACACGGCGTTCCAAACGCCACTTGGTATGTCTCCCTATCGAATTTGTGTATGGGAAAGGATGTCACCTACCGGTGGAATCGGAGCACAAGGCCTATTGGGCAATTAAAAAGTTGAATTATGATTTCAAAGCGGCGGGTGAGAAGCGTATGTTACAACTCAACAAATTGGATGAATTCTGATTGATTGCTTATGAGAATGTCAAGCTCTATAAGGAGAAAACAAAAAGATGGCATGATGCTCACATCTCACCCAAGACTTTTGAGGTAGGAGCCTTTGTATTGCTCTATAATTCGAGGTTGAGATTGTTCCCGGGCAAATTGAAATCCCGGTGGAGTGGACCTTTCAAGATCCGGCATGTAGCGGACCATGGAGCTTTGGAATTGGAGAACTAAAAGGGGGAAACGTTTAAGGTCAACGGACATCGTTGCAAGCTTTACTTGGGACCTTTAACGGATCAAATAGGCGAACAAGTCTATCTCGCCCCTCCTTCATAAGTTTCATATGAAAGAACAGTCGAGCTTTCGACTTGAAATAAGCGCACTCAAGATGCAATCCCGAGAGGTTTGATTTTTAGTCCTTGTCTTTTCACTGGTTTTTAGTTAGTTAATTTCAGTATTTTAGTTGTTATTTTTGAATTTGTGTTGTTCGATCTTATGTCGGGTGTGTTGTTTGTGTTGTGTAGGAAAAAGATAGAAAAAAATTAAATTCCTCCCAGGTATGAGTGTCTAGATCGAGACATTCATTATAAGAGAGTGTCTCGATCGAGACAAGAGGAAAAAAATTTGGCAGTGACTTTTACAAGGGCTTGTCTCGATCGAGACACACACCAAACCCATGTGTCTCGATCGAGACAATCATTAAAGAGAGAGATTGAATTTGGTTCAAACACAAGCACATGGATAGATGAGGTGGCACGATCCTATCCATTCTTGAGAAGCACAAAAGACATGGATTGATGAAGTGGCAACATCTTGGGCTTCCAATTTGAAATTAGAATTTTTCATAAAAGCCCACCACCACTTCATCTTCTCCATCAATCCTAGCCATTTTTAGCAAAATCAAAGCTTCTTCATCTCTCCTCCAAGCAAAATTCGGCCACCCTATTACCACCACCAAACCACCACCAAACTCCAAACAAAGTACATTTTCGGATACCCTTTTCGCCGCTCTCAACATGGCCCGAACCGCTAAGACTGTTAAGGAAACTTCCACCGCCACCACCAATGCCGCCACAAGCTCAAACTCTCCCACTCAAGAACTACCAAGACCCAAGAGAGCTACCCGAAAGCAAACCGCCTCCAGTGCAAGAGTGTTTGGGACGAATACTCCGGGGGCTCTAACATGACGTTTTGAGACTCCATTTGAATGCCGCTCGGTAAAGGAGGGAAAAAGGTACAAAAAGCTCCATGCTAGGGGCATTGCCAAGCCATTTAATATTGATTGGAAGGCTATGAGGGATTTGGGGATTGAAGAGGATGTGAAAAGGCACTTGGATGTGTTGGGTTTGCATCACATGGCGGAGCTTCCACATGATTATGTGGAGGAATTGACATATGAGGTTTTCTCCACAATCAAGGTGACGGACGAACCGGGTGATACCATGTTTCGGATTAGAGGAGCGGAGTATTATTGTGATGCTCATACTTTGAAAACGGTGTTCAAAATGAGGGAGACGGGGTTGACTAGTATGCTGGATGATTTTGATGCGGATGCCATTTGGAAAGAATTGTCGGATGAGGACTTCTATGATCCTCACACATCAAAGGTGAACGAGGTTAAGGACACCGCTATTGTGGTGGTCCTAAAGTGGTATGGACATTCGTTCATGGGCCGAAACGAGTACTCGAAAGTGGCGAAAGAGGATTTACTTGCTTTGAACTCCATCTTGCAACCGGAGAATGAAGACATTCGGCTCAACTCTGCATTCTGTTTGAGGCATATGTTATTGGAGGTCCGACTAACAAAACAAAGAAAGTGGGGTTTGGATGGATGGTTTTACACCTTTTAAGGACTTGGGATCGCGGCCTCATGGATGAAGACTTGAGTCCTTTGGTGATTCACGCTCTGAGGCGACTTGGGATGGATCATTTGAAATCGGCTTCTTATGTGCACGAGGGTGAAGTGGTCCCCTATTGCAAGCGTGCAAGTTGGATTAGTAGGCATGGGGCCAATGCGGCGTTTAGAGCGGAATTCCCGAATGCGGGTGAAGAGGAGGATCAACCAATTGCTAGGACGGTAAAGAAGCGTGTGAGGAGGAAAGGAAAAGAGAAAGCGGGTACTACATCTCAACCCGAGCAAGCCTCTGAGGGGCCCGAACCCGAGCTAGGGGGCCCAGTGGTCGACCTTTGACCATCGCTTCAATGAATTGGCGGACCAAAAACAACGGGCTTGGGAGGAGCAACGAGTGATGCTAGAGCGGATGGAAGCGGCGCAAAGGCGTGGAATGGCGCGTATTGAATACAAGCAAGGGCGTTTGAAATCGAAAGTGGACCGTCAAGATGAAAATTTCCGCAACTATGTGAATGGCCAAGGAATTTGCGAATGGATCGACACACCGCCTCGATCTCCCGCCACCCCGGACTTCGACTAGGGAGATTTGCTTTTTCTTACTCTCCCATACAATTTCATGCTTTATTTTATATTTCTATGCTTTAGGGACTAAGCTAGAAATACTGTGAGGAGGGCTGTGAAATTGTATCTCGCTCTATCTTTATCGCTTTATGTTTGTGTGTTTGCTTTATGTTTGTGTCGTAGGAGTCTAGTTCTTCTAAAATGTTTGAGCCGCCTCCACTAAACTCTTGTACCAAGCTTATTGAATGCTTTTAGTGAAATTTAGTGAATTTGGCAATGACTTGAAATGTATCAACTTTTACTATCTCTCGTGCTTGAATGTCATAATGCATGTTTCTAGCCTAAACAATTATTCTCGATGCTTGCTTAATGAAATGCAAATTGGTATGACCTGTTGCGTAGGGATTGTGGTGAAATTGACCTTTAGTTGTTAACTCTTGAATATGACGGTTTTAGCTTAATACAGATGCATGATTTGCGATAAGTTTGAAACATTTGTGTCGTCTTAATTTTGGGCATGATTGGCATGAGAACATAGGAATGGAGCATGAGGCATAACACCCCATATGTTTGAGCATTTTGAACCTAAACTCCTTGTGTGAGTGTCGATTGCATGATATTCCTAGAACTTACTCGGTGTCCGTTTAAAGTTGCATTGTTGAGTAGTTGACAACTAGATGAGTGTGGCAATTAGGATTACCCCATTTTACTTAGACCACTTGTAAAAAGCCTTCCCTTTACCCCTAGGTTACACAAACTTGAGCTTAAACCTTTCTTTGAAATTACAAAAATTACACACACTTGACCTTCAACAATTTACCTCTTTAAACACCCAAGTTTGACTTGAATAACTTAAGTTGAGAAAAATGTGATCCTAGCTTGATGATTATGAAGAAATATGAACAAGTACTTTGAAAGAAGAGAAAATTTGCCTTGAGAAAAAGAAATAGAAAATCAAAAGAAAGAAAGAAAGAATAAAGAAAGAAAAGAAGAAAAAATAAAAAAATTGATGAAGAAAATCAAAAGAAAGTTTGAACAAAGGCAATGAAAAATAAAAAGTTCACAAGTATGAAATATTCTGAGCTAGGTCAAAAGTGCATTGAAAGTTAGTTGTTCAAGTTAAGTTTTAGCCAATTATCCAAATTTACCTACCCCTAACCCTTAGCCAAGTTACAATCCATAACAAGTCCATATGATAGTTGTCAATTACCGAGCTAAGTAGTGGAGTCCGGACTAAGAGCAAGCCTATGGTGAATATGCGTTTGTGTGAGAGCTTAATATTTGTTGCACCCTAAACACTTGTGTGATGGAATGATACCTTGTGAGGACTTTGTTGCCATTGTTCAATGCTTATGTTTGATTTTGCAATGTTTTGCCCAATATTTTGCTTGACCAAGTATGCGCATGCCCCGTAGATGATGGTGATAGCTTGAGTATTCGAGATTGACCTTAGGCTAATGCAATTGTATTCTCTTTGTCTTCGGAATATGTCATTACAATTGCATTTCTCATTTGTTTGCATTGTTCATAGTTGTTGACGTTAGCCATTTGCATTTGTGCATTTGTGATTCATGAGTATGATTGTTGATGCTTGTTCAATATGGCCAAGTTTGCTAGTTGTGAGTTGTGGATTGATGCATTTCTTGATTGAGGACAAGCAAAGGTTTAGTGTGAGGAGGTTTGATAGGAGTAAAATACTCCTATTTAATTGAGTTGTTCTATTCACTTTTATGCCCTATTCCATGTGTTTCGAGATGATATGGATACCTTATTACGTGTTTTACCTTTTTAGGGCATTCGAGTGTTTTTAGAGCGGTTTTGGCTAAGGGAAGCAGAAGAATCGTCAAGGAAGCAAAGAAGCGGAATCTTCGAGAAGCTAGAAGCTTATCTCGATCGAGACAGACACTAGAGGAACTGTCTCGATCAAGACAAGGCCAAGAAAGCAGGCAGTAGGTTTTGGAGAGGCTTGTCTCCATCGAGACACACTCCTTTAATGAATGTCTCGATCGAGACAATGGTAAATGATGGGCTCAAATTTTGAATTTTTAAGAATCAAGACTTAGGCTCACTTCCTTATTTGGCCAAACACTCATGTAAAAGGATGTTTTTTATTTCCTTTTAGGGAGTATTATATAAACCCTTTTATCTCTATTTTAGGTCATTACCTTATCATTGGAAGAATCAAGTAAAAAGTAGGTAGAAATTTCTTTTGCTCTAGAGAATATTTATAGTTTTAGTGTTCGTGATACAATTTCCAGATTTTGGGATTTACATCAACTTTAATGCAAGCTTTTATGATTGAATCTTCATTATCTTGTTTATGTTAGTGCTCTACATTCTAATTAAGGTAATCTCTCTTAATTTCATTATGCTTATTAGTTATTATCTTGTGATTAATGTTAGATTAAGTATCGTTGGCTTAACTCCTTGTTTGGGGGTTGTTAATGTAAGTTGTTAGTTGAATAGGATTGGGTTTGTGTTTGGCTTGTGTTGGTTGTGGTTATGTGCTCTTAATTCCTAGGTTAGTGTGATCTATTAACCTAGGATTTTGGTCTAATTAATTAGGCGAGGGTCATTTAATTAGACGGATTTGACTACTCACGAACCTAGAACCTAATCACGCGAGGGCGATTTAGGAATTAGGTGGTCCTTAAAGTTTGCTTGATTAATTATAATTTGCTAGTTTAATCGATATCTAATTACGCGAGTGCGATTTAGATATCGGTTAATTAGTTCATTGCAATTTTTCTAGTTTTTCGACTCGAGAGAGTGGAACTTAGGGCTTTCGAATAGCTTGACCCAAAACCGGCGCCATTCAACAATCCCGACTCCTAAGATACTTCCGGCCTAAGTTAGCAACCCTTGAACTTACCTTTATTATTGTTTCAATCTCTTAATTTTAATTGATTGTTTGGTTGTTTGTTTGAAAGTTTAAGTATAGTTTACCTTAGTTTAATTTCGTAGTTCTTAATTAAAAGAAACCAATTACCTTGTTATCACTAGACGAATTAGGAATCAAACGAAAAGTCATTCTCGCTCAACCACTATCTCTGCGGGTATGATCACTCGGAATTAAGTCCACTTTATTACAAGTTGTTAAGTAAAATTACCAACAGTCTTCCTTCCTCAGATCCGGCGAATCAATACAATCGACCACTGCCAGAACAGATCACTGTTGGTCGGATGAAACCATCGCCGCCATTGCCGCTGAGAGGAACACCATTAACGCTGAAGAGAAAAACTAGTGCCGCCATACATCACTGACAGAGCAGAAATCGAAATCAAAGATCAGATCCGTGAATCAACTGCTGTCTTCTTCAATTTCATGAATCGCAATCAAAGAACGAAAAGGATGATGGTGAGCAAATCGAAATCGGAAAACGCCATAGCGGCCGCTTTTTTCTTCATGAAACAAAATCGAAGAACGCCACAACCGTCCTCATTTTTTGCTGTTTGAGTGGTTTCCTGGTCCTTGATGTTGATCAAGAAACAACAACAGATTTTGATTTCTAATTTTTATGACCAGTTTTGTTGTTGGTTAACCAATAGTTAACTAATGGTTAACTAATAATTTTAGATTTTAAAAAAGACGGCTTAGGTGTTGTTTGACGGTTGCTATTGCAGTGGTGAAGGCGGAGGGGTTAAAAATAGAATTTTCAACTAGTTTAATAGAAATGGAGGTTTGAATTTGTAATGATTTTATTTGTGGTTGACCAATGTTACTGATGGACACCAATAATTTTATTTGTAATACACTGTTATAAAACGTTGGGTTAACCGTTGGTAAACTTGTAATAATTTTTACTATGATTATATGGTTAATAAATCGTTGGTAAACTTAAATTGTATATTTTAAACATACTATACTTTTTTTTAAAATTAATAAATTTATTTTTGGTACACCGTTAGTTAACCGTGAGTAATCTGTTGATAAACTTACAGTTGGTTTATTATTTGCATATTACTAAATTGTGCATTTAAAATATAAATTATTTTTTAGGATCCCATTAGTAACCCGTTAGTATGCCATTAGTTGACCAAAATTGTAGTTTTGAGATTAAAAAAGATATTTTTGAGAATAACAAAAATTATTTTTGAAAGAAAAAAAGTACAAATTGTATTTTTCAAAAACAAATTTTGACGTTGTATTTTTGAGAATATTTTGCTATGTATAGCTACTTATCTAAAGAGGCCTTCATCATTTCGTTCGTCATTACTGTTGTCGTTCATTATCTCCGTTTATTATTATTGTCTTCGTTCATCATCTCTGTTTTTCATTACTATCTTCGTTCATCATTGTTGTTCATCTTTTATTCTTTTTCATTTCACATCTGAAATGATATTGGTCTGACATAATAAGTGCAAAATTCATTATAAATTTAAAAAAAAAAGAAACTAAAAATAATCAAAGAAAAAACTGGAAAATAGAAGTTAGTATAATATTTTCAAAAAAAAGCTTAAATTACTCCGTTCACTATATTCTTGGTTGATTTTTTGTCAATATTTGGTTGATTTCAAAACTGACGAAATAGACGGCACTGTATTTGAAATTTAAAAAAAAAACTAAATATATGATTAATAAGAAAAATAAAATAATCAAAGAAAATGTTAGGAAATGAAAATTACTATAGAAAAAAATATATTTTTAAAAAGAGTAGCCCAAAAAGACGATAACTAGTATAAAATGTCTGGTAATTAATCTCAAGAGTGTTTACACTTATCGAATTTATTATTTTGGTGACTAAATTTCATTTTATTTCGGTTAGTAAACTATAATTGTTTTTTTTTTGTTTTTTCCGGCTGAAAATGCTTAGATGGCTGCCAGATTTTGACATGTGGCATCCGGATATTGTGTGGAAAACTTATCACATATACGTAATCTTATTCTGAAGGGATGTTTTTAGGCCAAATTATGCATAAATGGCAAATTTTCAGGTAAAAATATATAAATTTTGACTGCCACCTAAAGTATCCGCAAGATAAAAACAAAAACTAAAGTTCAGTAATCAAAAAAACAAATTAATTATCAAAATGAAAAAAAACGATTGTTTAGATGTCCTTAGTATCATTGCTCATGAAATTTAAGAATTTTGAATCGTGGTAAATGAAAAACATAGTAAACCTTATAAAAAGCCTATATATATTTGGTGGTCTTTAGACAAATACCTACAGAACACCTAAATATTCTCAAAAATAACTATTGAGTATTGACTAAAATTATTGTAAAATACAGTTTGACCAAAAATTATAGCTAAATTATTAACAATATTTGAAAAACGCAACAACACATACGCATAAATCAAAGGAAACAAGAAAACATACCGCTTGAATCCAATTAATAGAGATTTCCATATTAGGGACGAAGTCCCAAGGCTACGAATACGGATCTACAACGTACTAATGAATCAAGAAACGTACGATACATAACTAAATGAATAAGAACGAAGAATAATGAGACAAATCGCTTACCGAAGCCAAGAATGTGCAAGAATGAAAGGAAAACCGAAATGACAGTGTAATATCGCTCTAGGGTTTATGAAAAAGGAGTGAGGGCTGTTTAGGTCGAGATAAAGGGTCTATTTATAGACCTCTATCAGAAATTGACAGGTCAGGCGCGATGGGAGGCGCGTTCGTCCCATCGCGCTTTCCGTAGCGCCTCACCTGTTCCGTAGCTAGTTTATTTTTTTATTAATAAATATTAGAATTTGTTTTTTTTAGGTCGACTTTCACGGGGATACCGAGAATTTCATCCGACAGTATTACGGGTCTACGACGTATTACGGGAGCACCTCAGCGCAGACACAGTGCCCACCGGCTACATCCTTTTCGGTACCACCTACGGACCCTCTCCCAGCACAGGTACGTTTCAATCTCAATTTAAATATTTTCCAATATAATATCAATTATAATAAATACCAATTTTTTTCTTTCAGGATGATTTATTTGGGGATACCGAGGACTTCATTCAGTAGTATCCAGCTTCGTCTTTTACGGTACCGCCTTCGTCTGTACCCTATGTAGACCCGTCATTTGGGCAGACATATTACATTATGCCGCTGGCCACGCCTCCTCCACAGTTCTCCCAACATCCGGGTTCTGCTTTTGCCCCATTTCAGGCGACTTCGACGGCGCAGACACCTCCTCCTTAGAGACCTACATATTTTCCGACCGTTCCAGTATTTGATGATTTTTGGAACTTTACCTCTCTGACCACTCCTCCGTCACAGCGGTCTCGACTTTTTGAGGGCTACATTCCAACGCCGCCAAGTCAAGATCTGGGCTCCTCTTCTCGCCCGACTTATAGTCCCTCCCAGATGCATTTTTCTCTTGATGACCCTTGAATCTACAATTTGGTTGAGGACCCACAGCCGTTTAGTGAGTTTCGAGGAACGCAGGCTCCTTTTTTTTTCTCTGGGATTAGGGTTAGACCCCTCCTCACACGCTCCTGCTCCTGATGTGCATGATGATGACGAGACTGAGGATGTGAACAGTCCAGGCGGCGATAGTAGCGAGAGAAGCACGGGGCCAGATGGAATACGTTATCGCCGATTGACTGATAGTCAGATGAGTCGACGTGTCAATAAGGGTTACGACATGAGGACACGCTTACGGACTCTAGATAGATCAGACTTTACTGAGTAGTTTTATAATTTTTGTACAAATTTTTATGTATGCATTATTAATTTATGTACGGTTACTTTTAATTGTGTTGTATGGTTTCTTTATAATTACGTATAATTCCATTATTAATTTATCTTTATCGCTTGCATATTAGACGGAAAAACGCTCGATTCTTTTTAAATATCGAAATAATAGATATTTTTTATTTATAATATTCTAATTTTTATTTATTAAGTTTTTTTTAAAAAAATTAATAACAAATACTATATATTTGCATTCTTAAATAATTGTTACAGCTGCCAATGATTGGGGAGAGAAGCTCCCCAATCATTGGGGCTAAAGCAGCCCGCAATGAGCCATTGCGGACTGCTTTAATCATTAATCCAGCTGACTAGCATTGCGGGCTACTACCAGCCCACAATGGGCCATTGCGGGCCTGTTGGGCCCCAGGCACAAATTTAGAAATTTTGTGCTTTAGGGCACAAAATAGGAATTCCCCCTTAATAGGGGGAACAAAAATATCAAAAACCCTTGAACTTGTTTGTCAGAATCAATTAAGTCACACTTAATTATTTTAATCAATTAAGGGATATTTTCTATCTTTATATCAATTAAGAAAAATACTCTCTATTTTTTAAATTTAAAGCGGATTCATAACTGGACATTTAGGTCAGACTACCGTACAAAAAATCAAACTCTAAGTACATTGACAACACCGACCAGATCGTTGGAATTTGATATCCAGATCGGTAAACTAGATCTTGAATTCAAATCTTATCTGATACCACATTAAGAATTAGAAGAAAAACTGAAATCAGAAAATTCAAAATCATTTGAATATGGAGAAAAATGAGAATACAAACTTAAAATATGAAATTTAAAGAGAAATTTGAATTCATTATTTAAGTATTCGATGATAGAGTAATGGCATTACTTTGATTAATAAACAGTCAGGTATTTATAATACCATACAAAGAGTTTGATAAATATTCTAAGACTACAAAATATGAATTAAACTAGAAGAGGAATCATAATTATATAAGGAATCATAATTATACTCTAACATGCCCCCTCAAGATGGTGTAGTCGAAGAAACACCAATCTTGGTACAAATATGAAAAAGACGCGGACGTGGCAGCGGCTTCGTGAGAGCATCTGCTAGTTGATCACCGGAAGAAACATGAACAACTCGAAGAGAGGAGGATTGCACAAGATCTCGAACAAAATGATAGTCAATAGCCAGATGCTTCATACGGGAATGAAATACTGGGTTAGCACATAGATATGTAGCTCCAAGATTATCAGAATAGAGAGTTGGTGATGTAAAGAGCTGTATGTGTAATTCATGAAGCAATGATTTAATCCATTGAAGTTCAGCAGCTGCTGAAGCAATTGCACGATATTCTGCTTCAGTGGAGGAGCGAGCAACAGTGCGTTGCTTTGTGGAACACCAAGAAATGGGATTCGACCCCAAGAACATGATATAAGCGCCGGTGGAAGTTCTATCATCAGGATTGCCTGCCCAATCCGCATCTGAGTAACCATGAAGAGTGAGAGGTGAGGCTGCCGAGAGACGAATACCAAGAATACGAGTACCATTAAGGTACCGCAAAAGCCTTTTCACCGCACCCCAATGATGCTCAGATGGCTGATGCATGAATTGTGATAACTTATTTACGGCAAATGAAATATCTGGTCTTGTCATTCGGAGATGTTGAAGACCACCCATAACCTGACGATACAAAGTAGCATTGACAGGTAAAGCCCCATCATGAAGAGTAAGTGAAGTGCTTGTTGCAAGAGGCGTAGAGACTGGTTTGGAGTCCAACATATTATGTTTTTGCAGCAAGTCAACAATATACTTATGCTGAGATAAGATAACACCATCATTAGTGGGACAAACCTCAACACCACAAAAGAAAGAAAGCAAACCAAGATCCTTGATTGAAAAAATAGAGCTGAGTTTGTCTATTATGTGATTAATAGCCTGAGAATCATTGCCTGTAATGAGAAGATCATCCACATACACCAAGAAATATATAATAGACGAGTGGCGAGACATAATGAACAAAGATGTGTCAGCATAGGACATAATAAATCCAAGAGAAAGAAGAAAAGATCGCAACTTTTGGTACCATGCCCGTGGGGCCTGTTTCAAACCATAAAGTGCCTTTTGCAATCTACACACATAATTTGGGAAGTTTGGGTCTCTCATTCCTTGGGGTTGTGCCATGTAAACCTCCTCAGTTAAATGCCCATTGAGAAAGGCATTGTGCACATCAAGTTGTCGAATATCCCATTTGTGATGTAAAGCAATGCTAAGAACAGTACGGACTGTTACTAGGTTTATAACTGGACTGAATGTCTCATGAAAATCAACACCAGGGCGTTGATGAAATCCTTTGGAAACGAGGCGAGCTTTGAAGCGCTCAATGGACCCATTAGGCAGACGTTTGATGCGATAAACCCATTTATTACCAACCAGATTTTGATGCGGTTCAGGAGGGACTAAGACCCATGTTTTGTTGCGAAGGAGAGCTTCATATTCTTCTTTCATTGCTTGAAGCCATTCCGGGTGTTTAATTGCATGGGAAACAGTTGCTGGTTCAACATCAATAGAAAGAATTGCACTGAGACCATACTTTGGATTAGGCTTGACAATAAAATTCTTGGCCCTTGTGCTCATTGGATGAATGTTAGTTACTAGTGGAGTAGTTGGAGAAGCCCGCTGGTTCCCATTTTGAGAAGTGTCAATATTTGTAGTAGGATGAGAAGAAAAATCTTCTTGAATAGAGTCTAAATCACGCAAACCTTTCTGTTGTAGAGATGTTAACAGCTCAGAGGAGTGTGATGCAGGATCATCATTCGCAGGTAGAGATGGTTGTGGTAGCCAGGATGAAGCCGTGATTAAAGGTTCTTCGGGTGATAAAGAAGGCGATGTAGTGGAGGCAATGTATGGAAAGTCATGTTCGACAAACTGAACGTGTCTAGAGATGATGAGTTTTTGGGTAGAAAGATCAAAACAAATGAAGGCACTTTGTGTTAAGGAATATCCAAGGAAGATACATGCACTAGACCGAGGCTCAAGTTTATGAGCAGTATAAGGACGCAGCCACGGATAACAGAGGCATCCGAAGACTCGAAGTTTGTGAGGGTTAGGAGAATTTTGAAAGAGACGGTCATAGGAAGAATGTGAGTGCAAATTTGCTTTGGGCATACGATTGATTAGGTAAACAGCAGTGGCAAAGGCGAAGGACCAAAATTTGAGTGGCAAAGAAGCACGATGTAAGAGAGCAAGGCCAGTTTCCACAATATGGCGATGTCGACGTTCAGAGTAGCCATTATGTTCCGGTGTATGCGGTGGTGTAGTAAGGTGTGTAATACCATGAGTGGATAGAAAAGGACGTAGAGCTATAAATTCTCCACCATTATCTGTATATACTATTTTTATAGAGAGAGAAAAGAATTTTTCAACAAGATTCTTAAATGTGACAAAGGTGTTATAAACATCAGACTTTCGATAGAGAGGATAAAACCAAACATATTTAGTAAAGTGATCAACAAAAATCACATAATATTTATAGCCATCTAGAGAATAAATTGGAGAAGTCCACACATCAGAATAAATGATTTCAAGTGGAGAAGTAGAGGAAACAGTCGAATTGGAAAAAGGAAGCTTATGACTTTTATTAATTTGACAAGAATTACAAGAAAAATTGAGTAATTGAGACTGCATAATAGATAATCCTAAAGATGACAATTGTTGTTTGAAATTTTTTAATGAAGGGTGTCCTAGACGACTATGCCACAGAGATAGCAGATTAGATGATGATTTTGAAGAGACGAGAGCTGGAAATTGATGAGAAACTGTAGTGGTTGATTTTTGTTTTGGCCAAAGATAGACTCCATCCCTACGCTGTCCCGTGACCATAGTTTCCCCCGTTTGACGATCCTGCACCTGAAAATACGTATCAGAAAAGAGAACATTCACAGGGTTAGTGTCACACAGCGATGCTACAGAAACCAAATTTAATGCCATGGAAGGAACATGCAAAACTTGGTTAAGTAAAAGAGAATTATGTTGTGTTTGTAAGTGCATAGAACCCGTGTTTTTTATTGAAAGAGATGTACCATCACCAATGACCACATGGTCTGCTTCGTTGTACGGTTGATGAAGGGAGAGATTGTTCAGGTCGGTAGTGACATGATGTGATGCACCCGAATCCAAAACCCAATCAGAATTTGGTGTTGAAGAGTGAGTAGCAGTATTGACACGCGGAGGTGGTCGAGGTCCACGTGGTGGTGCTGAAATAGAATCCCAAGTTTGGGGTGGAACCAGACGACATTGTCGAGCAGAGTGACCTGTGACACCACAAATTTGACACTTTCCTTGGTAACCGCGACCTCCAGATGGGGAAGAAAATGGAGGACGAGGACCCCATTGTTGAGGAGGACGATATGTGTTGTAAGTTGGCTGAGAATAAGAGGAAACATTTTGTTGTTGTCGGTTGTACTGTTGTTGGCGATGTTGTTGGGGCTGCCTATTACCATTATGAAAGGGTTTGCCTGAATTAGAAGCAGAGGCTGCGAACACAGAGACAGGCTGTTGGGAGGAATTTTTGGCAGGTATTTGGAGTTGAGCTTCAACATGAAGTAATTTTTCCAGAAGTTCATCAAATTCAATTGGAGTTTCCCTTGCTTGAATTGCACTAGATAGGTGAGTATATGAGTCTTCAAGTCCATTTAAAATTCGAATGGATAATTCATCAAAATCAACCGGTTTGTTCATGAGTGCTAGAGAATCCATACAAGATTGGATTTCTTGCATGTATTCAGTTATTGTACGAGACCCTTTGATTGGATTAGCTAATTTACTGCGAAGTTCCATAATTCTTCCTCGAGAGGGTGATGCATAAGTTTTCTCAAGACTTTTCCATGCTTCAAAGGATGTCTTTTTGGCTGCAATAAACGGGACAAGATTAGCAGTTAGAGAACCAATTATTGCATTGAGAAGCAATTGATCTTGTCGTATCCATAGCGTATAAGCTGGATTGGGTAACTCAATAGTCGAGTTAGGAGGAAGAATTGTCAGCGGAGGACAAGGATAAGAACCATCAACAAATCTATATAGATCATAGCCAATGAGTAGAGAATTAAATTGCGCTCTCCAAGCACAGTAATTTGTTGCATTGAGTTTGAGGGGAATTTGAGCAGTGACGTTTATTGCAATTAGGGATTGTTGGTTATCAATGGTGGTTGATAATATAGGCCGTAGTAAATTAGGTGTAGAGGCAGCAATGGCAGATTGATTTTCTGGGTTGAAGCTCATGATTTAATCGCAAAAATAATAATAATCAAAGATTAGGGCCGGCGTGCGGCAAGAAAAAAAAAGGAACGTATTGTTTTTAAACAAAGGCTCTTGATACCATGATAGAGTAATGGCATTACTTTGATTAATAAACAGTCAGATATTTATAATACCATACAAAGAGTTTGATAAATATTCTAAGACTACAAAATAGGAATTAAACTAGAAGAGGAATCATAATTATATAAGGAATCATAATTATACTCTAACATTCGATAGCGATGAACTGAATATGAATACGGCGACAACGCCAGGCTAGATCGTTGAAATTGGATCTCCAGATCGGCAAATCGAGATCCCAAATTCAGGCTCGCTATGATACTAAACAAAAATTGAAAAAAAAGATGAAAAATATATGATAAATTCTAAAATTTTAAACTAAATGATGAGCTTAAAGATCAAACAATAATTGTTCTTAGTACATATTGAGCGGGCAATATGTGGGGCGAGGTGGGGCGGACGCTCCACCGCTTTGGCAAAAACCTTAAAATTGATATTTTGAATTACCGTCATCGCTCTAGTCGGCAGAAGAGCGACGGAAGAAGATTAAAATTAGAGCATTTTTGAAAAACTATTCACTTCAAACAACGTCATTTTGAAATTAATCAATGCATCTTGTTTGATTTTAACTAGTTTAAGTTCCTTTAAGTTTTGCTGCAACAAGTTCTTTTAGTTTTAAATGGTTAAATGACAGATTTGACTCTTTAGTTTTTATAGTTTTTTGGATTAAAGTTAGAAACATCATTCAATATTTTCATAATTTTAAAGAGTACCTTTTCTCTGTTTATTTTCTATTTTTCAAAAAATTGAACCGAACATATTGTTTATCTAAAACAATTTAAAAAAGTGAAACGACACATCATTTGGCATAATCATTTATAGAAATCCAAATAATATAATTTAAACTAAATTTTTTATATAAAAAGTCGAACGACACATTATTAGGTTTAATTCTTTTTAAATAGCCGACTGATAAAAAGTTTGCCCTATCTGAGCCAGAATTCTAATTCTGCAATTTATCCCAATTAATTTAGATATTACTATGTTCTTGTATGATGGTCATTAGAAGTATAGACTCAGCCGAACCGATGAAAAAATCAAGCAAAAGTCGGTTCAATTGATTTATCTAACCTTTTTTTAGAAGTTTTTGTTTGATTTTCGATTTAAAAACCCGATCTAACGCTTAATCCCCCCCTCCCGTTTAGTCCCTTTTGTAATTTTGTCTCGATGTAAGAATTTTTTTAATTTTACCTTAATTTGCCCTTTTGTGTTTTAATTGTTTCCCAAATTGAAAACTTTTGACAATTTAATTATTTTAAGGATAAATAAATTCAAAACAACTAAATAAAGGGTAAAATTATATTCTTTTCTATTTGAAAAAATACAAACAAGTCTTTAATCTTTTAAAAAAATTCAAATAGGTCTTAAATGAATAATTAATTTATTTTTAAAATTTTATCAAATATTAAATAAATTAAAAACTGAAATTTTATTAAAATCGCTACTGTCCCCACCACCGGCACCGTTCCGATTCCACATCTTCTTTTTTTTCTCGGCGAAGTGTTTTTAATTTTTTTTGTAAATCATTTTTTTTTTGTTTTGTGCAAAGGGTATACTTTTTTAACGGTTTGGATTTTAAAAAAGTTATTGGCAATTAATATAAAAATAATTATTATTTGTTGATTTTTATGAGAAAGAAAGTTTTTTTGTATTATTAATAACATTTGCGTCTATTTAGAATATACTAGTTTCGCATTACGTGCTATGCACATGACTCGTAACGTAACTGCTCAATTAACATATTAGTAAATTTATTATAATTATATCAATTTTTTATTTATAATTAATATTAAATTAGTTAAGAAATTTTGTAAAAATAAATATAATATATTCGGTTATTAAATTTTTTTCCATACTGAATTTATTCTTCTTTTGGTTATAATAACCATAATTAAATAATTAATTTAATTTTATTAATAATATCTTTAAAAATAATAAGAAAAAAATTTAAATAATAATATATTGACCAAATATAATATTTTAATTTAGTAGTTCAATCAAACTAAAAAAATAAGTATTCCTAATAATTTGGAAACAATTTAGTTATCTTTTACATATTAAAAATTAAATTGGAGATAATTTAGCTACCTATTCTAATTAAGACTTTAATTACAATAGTAATTAATTAAATAACTAATTAGTTAATGACTATAAAACCTTTATTTAGTAGTAAATTGAAAAGAATTATTTAGTAAAGTTGCATGCCCCCCCTATCCGTACTTTTATATATAGTACTAGCGTTTCGCCACGTGCTACGCACGTGAGCGACATTTACATGACCCGTTGTATATATTAAATACTATCATTTAATTTTTAATAAACTAATAAAAATTACTTTTTATTTAATTTAAAATCATAGCACGTGAATTATAGTTCTATGACCCGTAAGTGATATTTGTATGACCCGTTATGTATATGTATTATTAATTTAAGGGTTAATGTAAAAAAATCCCAAACTTTACACGTTTTCTCATATTAATCACATAGTTTAAATTTTTTTATTTTCATGCACGAACTACCACCTTTTCTCAAATTCATACACGGTGATTAGATGGTTATCATTCGTTGGTGTAAAATGACAACCACCTCAGCGAACTATATCAATGGAACCGTGACACCTCAATAGTTGATGAATTTTTATGACGTTAATTCTTAATTAGACGTAATACCTTATTTTAGTAGTTTTTATAAATTATTTTTACATTTTATATTTTATTTTCACATGTGAAATTACTTTTTTATTGAATTCACATATTATTATAATAGTATAATATCATTTATTACAAAAAAAAAGACAATAGCAAATATTTTCCACAATAATTTCTTCCCTAGGCAAAAGTATGATGTAACCTTAATTAAGGAATCCACAGCCTGTACTAAAAAATGACACTAAAATGAAACTATTGATTAATAATAATTTTAAGTTAATAGTTTTTTACATATGTTATTTACATAATAGATATTCGGTTTTCAATAGTTTTTTAATTGTAAAATATAAGTTAATAATTGTTGACACTAAAATGATTTTGAATCGAAAGAGAAACAAAGCTGTACAGCCTGTACTAAAAATAATTATTTGAGTTATTTTATTA
Organism: Mercurialis annua; assembly: GCF_937616625.2. Classification (NCBI taxonomy): domain Eukaryota; kingdom Viridiplantae; phylum Streptophyta; class Magnoliopsida; order Malpighiales; family Euphorbiaceae; genus Mercurialis; species Mercurialis annua. The sequence continues at coordinate 36,863,936 of NC_065577.1, read as the reverse complement.
TGACTTTATCTAATAGTAAATCAAGAATCCTAGTATTTTAATATTTATATGACTTTCAATTCAAGTAGCCAACTTCATTAACTAAAAAATAGGACTTAAAATGTTAATAGCTTCTTACCATACGAACCAATAATTATAATATTTCAATATGATCAGGCTTTATATTTATATTATATTATTTAAATTAAACTTTTATTTTTTTTATCTTTTGAATTACGGATTATACCCTTAATGAAACCCATACTGTAATTTTACCTGCCTCCCTGCGTTAAATTGTTTAGTAGTGTTTGATTAAGAATATACTTGTATTTACTATGAGTTAATTGTGTTTGATTAGAAATTTCCTGTATTATTACTAATTTGTAAATCAATTTATAAAATATTTAGAAATTTGTTCATATTTTCTTACTAAAATTAAACTCTACCGTCATACACACATGAACGATATTTAAATGACCCATTACATATATCTAATATTAGTTAAATAATTAACCAAAAATACTCTGTATTGAAAGTAAATTGTTTTACTTAGCTACGTCATAATATTACCTTTAGGAAAAATTTGTAAGTTATATTTGTACAGAATTTTTAGTTGTGCCACTACCATCAGTGACGGATGTAGCTAGTGGCCAAGGGGGACACTGGCCCCCCCTGAAATAAAAAAAATCCATTTACATATAGGGGTGTTTTAGAGAGAAATGAGTTAGACTGAGGGATTTATCATGTATATTGTCCTATTATAAACTCTATTTGTCCCTTATAATTTCTCTATACTTTTCTCATCTGATGAAAACCACAACATTTTAAAACCATTAACACGAAACATTTGCATGTATTAAAAACTAACAAATACACATAATTTATTTATAATAATTTTGAATTTATTTTAAATTAACAATAAATTTTATATAAAAAGAGAAAATTATATTAAAAAAATACAGCATTATGATACTTTTATATAAACCTATTAATTTTTAAAAGTGAAATTTTATATGTATACATTTTTTATTTAAAAGTGTATAATAGTTTTTAATTGGCTTAATGTTTAAAAATATCAAATATTTACGTTTGAGGTAAATCATAACCAAACTTTTAAAATCATCAATTTAATCCGTATTGTGAATTTGTATGTCAATTATAACCAATTTTAAAATTAGTAAGAGCTTTTGTCATATTTAGATCTTTTAAATGGTTGTCACGTTGACGAAAATCCGATTATTTTCAAAATTGATAATGATTGGCAAACAAATTTCCAAAACAGGTTATAATGGGGTGATTCTAAAAAGTTTGGTTAGAAAATAAACTTAGACTTAAAAGTTCGACTCTTTCGAAATATTAAACCTATTTAATTTGGACCCCCCGAAGAAAAAGTCTGCGTTCGTCACTGACTACCATGCATAATGTTTTCTTTTATCAATATATCTATCTTTTGGGGAAAAAAAAATTAAAACATTCGTTCTTTATATAAATATCCTATTTTATAATTTAAAACTTAATTTTTTTTGTATATTATTTAAGCTCAATTACAAAAAAATATCAATTGTGTGCGAGTTTTGTCAGTTATATTCAAACATTTAAAAATTGGCCCATTAGCATGTTTTAGCATATTTGGCACCTTTTATAGCCATTTTTTAAAATCGAACCGATTTATTTGACGATATGTCGGCCACGTCACTGCCAATTCAACAAATGGTGACATGGCAACGCTACTCATCCAACTAAACCACATAAAAATCATATATTTTGGCAAAAATTGGTTTGATTCAAAAAATGGTAATAAAATATACTAAATATGCTGGAACGGGTTAAATGTGCCGATTTTAAAAGTTCGGATATAAATGACAAAACTTGTAAAAACTTGATATTTTTTGTTGATTAAGTCTGTTATTTATAGTATAAAATTTTATTTTTTTTGGTTATATTGTGCCCAGCCTCAAATTAGGGTCTGGCTTCGTCACTGTATGTATATATATATATATATATATATATATATATATATATAAAAGGAACAGTAAAAATCAATATGAAATAAATCAATTAGTAATTTTTGATGATAAAAAAGGCTCATTATTAGTGTAGAGTTCACTGCCAACACTTGCACATTTACATGGTTGGGAGCAGTAGTATTACGTAGAATAAATATGCGATAAACTATGAAATAATTTGCTGTCATTAATAATTTCTAACAAACAAAAATAGTACTCCCTCCGTCCCAATAGAGTTGTCCACTTTGAGAAATTTTTTTGTCCCAAAATACTTGTCCACTTTCAAAAAGTAACTAACTTTTACACTTAGTTTTTCTATATTACCCCTATTTAAAATCCACTAATGAGTAAATTGAAAGTAAATTGCAAGTGGGTCCTATATTAAATAGGGGTATGACAAGAAAAGTAAGTAAAATTTTACAAAACCCACAAACAATAATTGTTTTTCTTAAACTGTATGATAAAAGTAAAGTGGACAATTCTATTGGGACGGAGGGAGTACATAGTATAAAATTCAATGACAATGTTAGAAAGTGAGACAGAAACCAATCGGGTGAGTTGTAGTTGCCTCTTGGTTGACGTAAACTGATTATATTAACTCTATTATTTTACTTTTACCACACTATTTTTCTTACTTTAAATATAGACTTTTAATCAACCTATACTAACTAATTGATTCGTATTCCTTTGTTAATTTTTTACTCTTATTAAGTATTTTGCAGTGGATTTAGTTTATTGAAATTATATTTACACTTAATTTCTTATTTTTTTTATTTAAATTAAACTTTTTATATTTTAATTATATTATTTTATTGAAATTATACCTTTAATAAAACCTATTATCGTAATTTTGATTGGCCCGCCCTCCCACATATAAGATAATTATAGATAGATAGATAGATATAGATTTTTTTTTGATAATTGGGGGAACGGGGAGCGCTTGTGGGAGAAATTGAACCCACGACCTTGACAGTTTGCTGTCTAGCGCTTATACCATTTGAGCTATAGCTCATTGGTTAGATTATAGATAGATAGATATGCTTAAAATGAAGAACTATTTTCAATCTTTTTTTAATTGATAAGCGGTCAATTTAATATTTTGGAGTATAATTGAAATATAAAAAAAAAATTAGAAGAAAATTAAAAATTTCCTACGCCACAAAAAAATTGCGAAAGGCTAAACATGGAGAATTTTGAGTGATTAGCCCCCGATCTACGAGAAATTTTTAGGTGAACCTAGTTCACCAAGTAGGATTATGAACCATCCATTTATTATGTAACACGTGTAAATAATAAATGTATTAACCAATGAATAAATATCACATTAATTATCTATCTTTTATGTGAATTAATGTGATATTTATTGATTATTATATTTATCGTTGCCATATATCACACGATAAATGGATGGTTCATAAATCCACATGGCGAACTAGATTCATGTAAGTATTTCTCCCGATCTACTTAATGCAAACATCTAATGGTGGTGGATGTTGAAAAACTATATTTTATTTCTTTCATGCAGAATGTGGCTTATTAATTAAATTTACTCAAAACTCGAAATGGTATCAACTTGTTTTATTTTTAATGGATTGCATTATTTTATTTATTTCACGTCTTCTCGCGGATCACAATCCAATTAAAAATTTGGAATAAATAAATAATTCTAACTAATGTGTTTTCCAGCGGATTAGATGGCATATTATGCGGGCCTTTTACCAGATGAACATGGATACCTAGCTCTGATCAATTGGCATCTTTTTTTTTATTCAATTTAAATTAAGTTAATTTTTTTAAAATTTTGAGCATATATTTTTCTATTTTATTTATATTAATAAATTTATTTAAATGTTTTTATTTAAATAATAAATTTTATTTATAATATATCTTTATATTCGTTTTATTTTATTCAGTAATTTATAAAATATTTCTTCTGCTTCATTTTAATTTGCAAAGTTTTTCATTAAAATATCCCATTCTATTTCTTTTAATATAAAAGTATTTTTCTATTGACGTCAAGTATTTATAAATGTAAACATTTATATACCATTTCGAATAACCTGACCTAGTACGAGATGCAAAACCTTCTTCACATATCATCTTATAAAATAAAAATAAAAATTATATAGCTGCTCTAACATAATAAGAATCAAATTCTTAACAGTCAAATAAAAGACTCACTAATTCTTCATAAAAAGAAAAAACAAACAAATTTTTATAGAAAAAATAGATAAAGTTTTCATAAAAAAGACAACTATCATAATAAATTTTGAAAATTAAGCGATATAACCTCTAAATGATTTCATTTTCAATCTTCAAAAATCTTAATCTATTTCTGATTCTTCATCTACATATAATGATGTGTTTCATCTATAAATTTTAACCAACAAAAATAAGAAAGATGAAAAGCGGCCATTTATTTTATTTTATAAAATAAAATAATATAAAAAGAAAAGACTAATGTCAATGATAAAAATAAATCTCAATTAAATTAACAATTTTCATTTATTATATTTATACAAGATTTTTCTTTTTTAACATCTTTTATTATTAGATTTAAAGTGAACTTTTAGTAAATTGTAATGTATTTGATATGATAAAAGAATGGGCTTAATTACTTAAAAAACCCTCACCTTTGATGTTTTCGTTTATACCCTGACCTAGGAAAATTGTCACATATACTCATGACCTTTTCTTTACGTTTCACCTCTACCCCAAATTTCAAAAAAAAAAAAGATTTATTGAAAACAACTAAATATAAGAGTTTTTTTTATACCTTTTTCTACTAAAAAAAATAAATACTTCATCTTTAAAAACGTTCAAATAAGTCATAAAATTAATTAATTTTTTTTAATTCAAATAAAATAAAATAAATGAAATTTTTTTTATTAATTATAACCTACAACTATACTCCAATTTAAAGAACTGCTAACATTATTATTTTAAAAAAAATTGGATTTTCAGAACCACCGACGCCGGAAAAGGAGGATCAGCTGCTCCTCCATGGAAGGAGGGGTAGCTGTTCGTCCATTCCATGGAGGAATAACGTGTTCTTCCATGGAAGGAGGACAGTGGCAGTGGGTGAAATTGTTTTTTTAAAAAAATTAATTTAATTTTGTTTAAAGAGTTATTTTACGGTTTTTAATTTTGATAGCGGGTTCTAAAATTGGAGTACGGCTGTAGGTCGGGAATAACTAGATAATTATGATTAATTGATTTTATTAAAGAAGAGGGTGTTTTTGTATAATTAATAACATTGACGTGTAATTATAATATATGATAAAAATGAAGGATTATTTTAAACTTTTTTTTAAAGGTAAATTTAATACCTCGAGGGTAGAGGTGAAACATAAAGAAAAGGTCATGAGTATATGTGACAATTTTCTAAGGTCAGGGTATAAATGAAAAAAAAAAGTTAAAGGTGAAGGTTTTTTAAATAATTAAGCCTAAAATAATGTATAAATAAATAAAATTTAATTTTATGACTTCTTTTTAAAATTTCGTATAGAAAGAGTTTTTACAATAAATATGGAACAAAAAGAGTAGATTTTTTATAAAATATGATTAAGAAAATACTACAATGCGTTGTAACGCGATTCCTTAAACAACTTAGTTGGAACCATTTGAGTTTTGTGTAAATAAGAATAAATAAAGGCTAATCACCTCAAAAACTACCGACCTTTCATTTTTTTTTCAATAACACCCTGACCTTGCAATTTCGTCAATTGCACCCTATTTCGTATTTTTACGTTTCAATAGCACCCTAATTTAAAAAAAATAGATGATTTTACTATTATAAGGATTACATTTTATAAAACAAACAAATTTAAGGGTCATTTTATACCTTTTTTCACTTGGACAAATTCTAATAAGTTCCTTAACTTAAAAAACTTTCAAATAAATCCTAAATAAAAAAAATTAATTAAATACATATATAATTAATTATTTAATAAATAAATATTTAAAACGAAATCCGCCATCCCCGCCGGCCGCCACCCGCCGCTCTCCGGTCTCTACAGGAGACGAGCTGGTCGTCTTCCATGGAAGACGACCAGCTCGTCTTCCATGGAAGACCAGATCTGCTGGTCTTCAATGGAAGACCAGCAGATCTGGTCTTCCTTGGGGAAGACCAGATCGTCTTCCCCATGGAAGATGAGGGAAGACGATCTCGTCTTCCCCATGGAAGATGAGATTTGTTCGTCTTCCATGGGGAAGACGAGCTGGTCTTCCCCATGGAAGACCAGCGAATCTGTTGCTGGTCTTCCATGGGGAAGACCAGCCGTCTTCCCCATGGAAGACGAGATCTGCTCGTCTTCCATGGGGAAGACGAGCTGGTCTTCCCCATGGAAGACCTGCAGATCTGCTGGTCTTCCATGGGGAAGATCAGCAGATCTGGTCTTCCCCGGGAAGACCAGCAGATTTGGTCTTCCATGGAAGACCGGTGCTCGTCTTCCATGGAAGACCGGTGACGGAATTTAAACGGACGGGGTGACGGAAAGCGGCGACAGGTCCGAAGGAGGCGGTGATTTTTTATTTAATTTATTTATTTATATATTTTTTGTTATAGAGAAGAGGGTTTATATGTATAATTTAAAACATCATTTCACATTTAGAGTTTTTTAAAAATATGAAGAATTTGTTTTGAACTTTATCCAAACAAAAAGAGTTCAATTTAATACTTTAGGGTGCTATTGAAACATAAAAACACAAAATAGGGTGCAATTGACGAAATTGCAAGGTCAGGGTGTTATTGAAAAAAAAATGAAAGGTCGGTAGTTTTTGAGGTGATTAGCCATAAATAAAAGGCATAAGCCATTCTTAGGTCTTTATATTTTTTATTTATTTATTTGATCACTGATCTATTTTGTTCTTTTAGTTAGTCCATATCCGGTCCGAGTGGGGATGAATCTGAATGTGGAAGGCTTAAAGGTATCGTTTCATAATTGAAATCCGTTCAGGACACCTGATGATCAGATCAAAAAATAAATTGAACAAACAATTTTTTTTTAATTTAATTTGATCCCATTGTTGATTCCATCCACGCCCTACTCCCAATATAAAAAGCCAATATGCAGCAAATGTTTCTCACACCACTTGTTAACTAATTAAACACAATAGTGAATCTTCATAATTCTCTTTCTTTTCCATCAAACACTCCAGCATGCGAGAAGTATGCAAAAGCTCTTGAGTTTATTGAAGAAATTACTAAAAATGCTAAATCGGTTCAAGAAAATTTATTGGCTGAAATTCTCAAGTTAAACAAAGATGTTGAGTATTTTAAAAGATTCAAACTCGATCGAGCTATCGATTCTGAGATTTTCAAGTCGAAGATATCGATTATTACCTATGAAGATTTGAAACCTGAAATCGAACGTATTGCTAATGGAGATCGCTCTGCTATTTTGTCAGCTCACCCTATTTCTGAATTCTTCACCAGGTATAACTAACCTATAATTAAGTTTTATTTGCAAATAAAAACCTATTTTTTTAACTTTTTTTAGCAGTTTAAGCATATATTTGAAAGTTTACAATCCACAACTCTACTTTTTATTTTTTTGGCATTTCTGGTCAGCGTCTCAGTTTGGCACTTTTATAAGTAGTAATTAAAAAGCTTATTTCTATAAGAAAAAAACATATGTTTGCAAAAAAATTCTTAAAAAACATACTCCAAATGACTTTTTAAATCGTTAAAAAATGTGAAAAGTTGGTATTTATTGCAAAGAACCCTATAATTAATTATAGCTTATGCCTTATAGTAATGTATAAATAAACCAAAAAAACTCGTTTTTTTCTTTGTTTTGGCAGTTCAGGAACATCATCTGGCGAAACAAAGTTGATACCAATAACTAAACAAGACATTTCTCGTCGCTATACATTCAATCGTATACTAATTCCTGCAGTAATGAACTCGTAAGTTTTTTTGATCTTTTCTAAATAAAAAGTTAATAAAAAATCGGAAGGAGTTTCAGCAAATCCAAGAAATGGGGTTAAACCTTACCCTATATTTCAATTTAGTTTTTATCCATATCAAAATAATACCAAATATTTTAATTTTGGCTAAAAATATTATCTCTTTACAATTTTAGACTGTTAAATATATTATAATTTTTAAATTTTATCGGTTTAATTAATAAATTATCTTTTTCGAATTTTATTAAATATATACATGATTTGTTTAAAGTTGATGGGCGTGATACTATACATGCCAAATAGATAAATTTATACAAAATTGCGTCACATTAGTTCAAAACGAGCTCTGAGTATATACCAGTTTTTTGGAATCAAATTGAAATAAATAACAGAAAGTTGGCATTCATAAAAATTCATGCTAGTTAGATTTTCATATTTGTGAACTAATAAATTATTTAATTTTCTTTTTTCTAATACAGTTGGGTGCCTGGATTAGACAAAGGTAAAGCATTGTACTTCTACTTTGTGAAATCTGAAATAAAAACACCAAGTGGTCTTCTGGCTCAACCTTTAACATCAAGCCTCTTCAAAACTGACTATTATAGATTTGATATATATAACCCTAAAATATTCACTAGCCCGATTGAGTCAATTCTTTGTCCTGACTCGTTCCAAAGTATGTACACTCAGTTGCTCTGTGGCCTTTTGAATCGCCATCTTGTGCTCCGTATTGGTGCAATGTTTGCCTCTACTTTAATCCGTACCATAAATTTTCTCCAGCTTCACTTGAAAGAGCTAGCTCATGATATCATGTCAGGAACCCTAAGCGACCGAGTCACCGATTCTTCTATCAGAAATTATATGGAAAAAATCATGAAACCTGATCCCGAGCTTTCCGAGTTTATTCGAGTCGAATGCTCGAAACAGAATTGGGAAGGGTTTATTCCAAGAATTTGGCCTTATGCTAAATTTCTTGACGTGATCATTACCGGAGGCATGGCTCAGCATATCCCGACTCTTGATTACTATAGTGGTGGTTTGCCATTAACTTCTCCGATATATGCTTCATCGGAATGTTATTTTGGGTTAAACTTGAAACCAATGTGCAAACCATCAGAAGTTTCTTACACATTCATGCCAAACATGGCCTACTTCGAATTCTTGCTTCGTGATGTTGACTCGTCCGAGTTGACTCGTGACTCACCACCTACACTCGTTGACCTTGTCGATGTTGAAGTCGGTAAAGAATATGAGGTTGTTATCACAACAGTTGCAGGTTTATATAGGTACCGAGTTGGAGACATTCTTCGAGTCACTGGTTTTCATAACTCAGCTCCTCAATTTCAATTTATAGGAAGAAAGAATGTGTTGCTCGGTATTGATATAAATGAAGCTGAGATGCAAAAAGCAATAGACTATGTGTCTAATCAAATCCTATGTGAATTCAAAACAAGTGTGGGGGAATATGCATGCTATGCGGATACAAAAACTAATCCCGGTCATTATGTGATTTACTGGGAGCTATTTATCAAAGACGAGTCAGCTAACTCACCAACTGATAAGGTATTGAGTCAATGTTGCCTTGCAGTGGAAGAATCGTTGAACTCAGTGTATCGCCAAGGTCGGTTTGAATATTTTTGGTTAGGTCCATTAGAAATAAGAGTGGTTAAAAATGGAACATTTGAAGAGTTAATGGATTATGTAGTATCAAAAACGGCACTACCAAGATTTGTGAACTCGGCACCAACAATAAAGTTGCTTGATTCAAGAGTTATATCTACACATTGTAGTCCAACATCGCCATATTGGACCTTATAAAAAGGAACATTATGCAATAATATCATATATTAGCAATATTACGTACTTCCCCATGTAATTGAAACTTTTCCTTTCATGGTTGTTTAATTATGAAATGTATTCATAAAAAAATGGAATGTACTTGGTTGGAGTTTATGAATGATGATGTACTATTTTTATCCATTGTTCATTTTAGATAGTGTTTTAAAAAACCGAATTGACAATAAACAAGTGTGTCAATCGATTCAAAAAATTTAATTAGTTTAATTAGTTTTTAAATTTATTATATATATATATATATATATATATATATATATATATATGGTATCTATCTCTCTTAGAATAATAAAGAACTATAGTTAGATCTTATATATGAACTTTAATATTTTCTTAAACAGCTACAATTAAATTTAGTAAAACTGGTTAAATTTTGCGGGTTAATCGGTTCAATATATATATATATATATATATATATATATATATATATATGGATTTGTTGCAGGCTGCGGGTTTGTTAGGGTGCAAAGTGGAGTCCCTGCCGATCACTTATCTGGGGTTGCCGCTAGCTAGTAGAAAACTTTCAGCTGGGTCATGGGATCATGTATAGATCGATTTAAATCATGCTTGGTGTAATACCCCAATTATTAAGTCGTGTCACGTGTCGTGAATTCCGATAAATTAAATTAAGAAGAATTTTATTTAATTATATCAGGAATTTAGAATAATTTTTATTAAGCGATTTAGAGGGATTTAAGGATATAATTTCGAAAATTAATGTAAAATGAATTAAAACTCCCGTGGCGGAAATTATTTCGCCAAAGTCCGCAAAATATTTTATAGTATTTGTGATAAAAATTTCGAGTCAATCGGAGACCGTTTAAAATTCGGACGCGGATAATTTTGGACTAAATTACAACTTTTGAAAAGTTTCAAAGATCAAAATGCAAATTAGCCGTTTTATATATATATATATATATATGTATATATATATAAAACTTTCAAAATGAAGGATCCAGCGACCCTCATCTCAGTTCATCATTTTCTTTTCATTTCTTTTGACGGTAGTTTACGGTTCGTCGCCCGATCTCCGTTTCTCGTCTGTTTCTGACGTTACATAGCTCGAATCGATCGTACTTCAGTGGCGAATCACGGTAAGCTTGTGTTGGCGAAAACCGCAAGTGTACGGTGTCGCAACTAATAATACTCGGTAAGACCGAGGTCGAATCCCACAAGGATGAGAGGTTTAAAGTGAGTGAAATATGATTTTGAAATCCAATTCGTTTAGCAATAGCAAGGTAGTTTATTTGGACTTTGAAAAATTAAAACATTAACTAAAGCAAACACAATTACTAACAATTTAACTAGAAAAATGCAATAAACAAGTGATTGAATGATTAAAATAAAATATGGATAACGAGCTTGAGGGGTGATACTACGATTAACCAATTACTATCAAGGGGTCGGACTATGGCTTCTAAACGCGAACCGAGTTTTTTCTAAATCGCAACTCCCGCTCTCTCGAGCCTCAAAGAGTTACAGAACCACAACTAATTAATCTCAACCTACTCTCGTAGCACTAAACACAATTAGAGGCAATTAGCAATTAAACACAACTCATAGGCCACCTAATTACTAACCCACTCTCATGGTGTTACTGATTAAGCATCTAATTAATTAATTCCAATTAATAAACCCTCTCTCAAGGTGAAAATTAATCTAGCAACAAATACTAGGAGATCAATCTAGCATAGGCATTAAGCAATTAATTAGAACACACAAGCCAAACCCTAACCAAATCTAGCAATTATTCAACCATCATATCAACCCCCAAACATGGAGGTTTTAGCTACTCATGGCAAAGTTAAAATCAACAAACAACCAAAAACAATTAATAAACATAAAGAAAGAATTAAGTACCTCTTGAACACAATAAATGAATATAGACATTAGTTAGAAAAGATAAAACTTCATTAAATTGCAATATCCATATAATAAAAGTTTGAAATGTTCATCAATGGGAGATACTAAAATGCTGGAAATGATGAAGAAGATGGTGGCTCAAAACCCTAAAATTAATCTACTCCTAAAAATGACTAAAAATGTGTAGAGAATAAGTGATGTATGTATTTACATGATAAGTGATACCCTAAAGGTGAGAGATAATGAGCCTTATATAGGTAAAAACAAAAGAGGAAACATAAAGGCTTAACCCATATAGAGGTCCTTGTACTTTACACATTTTTTTCCGTAGGTCCTTATACTTCATTTTTGTATTATTTAGTCCCTTTACTTACCTATTTTTGATTTTCAGGTCCTTTATGAGTTTTTTACGGTCCTTTTATGTGGCTAGAGGAAAAAAAATTGTAAGTAGAGGGACTGGAGGAAACAAAAATTATAAGTAGAGGGACTGGAAAATAATCACAAAGGACCTGAAAATTAAAAAATAGGTAAGTACAGGGACTAGATAATACAAAAATGAAATATAAGGACTTACCGAAAAAAAAGTGTAAAGTACAGGGACCTCTATATGGGTTTGGCCAAACATAAAAGACATTCTAGTCCACGTTTTGTTGGGCTAAATAAGGAAAATGTTCAAAGCAAAGCTCAAAACTCGAATTTTGGTCTTTTCTGAGTTTTCTTCATGTCTCTATCGAGAAGCTTGTTGAGAAGTGCTTCTTGATCGAGACCCAATTTTGGCTTGCTCTCTGTTTCTTTTTGTAACACTGGGCTCTATCGAGAAGCTCATCTGAACATGCTTCTCGATCGAGACATGCACAAAAGTTTGTCTTGAAAGAGACACTATTTCTACTGCGCAACGACTGACTTCAAAACTTCATAACTCTTTGTAGACACCTCCAAATGAGCTGATTCTTGAACTGTTGGAAAGATTAGGATGTTTACTTCAACGTTCATGAAGAACACAAATTCATTTGAAGCTTTTAGCTAGTCCATATTCGTCGATTAGTGCAGCGGGGTCAGATTTTCAGGTTTGCAAATGTGCTTTCGGCATCTCTTTACTTCGGAAACCTTCAGAATGCTCAAATTAAACCAAAAACTCATTGATTTCCATGTATTTAACCTGAAATACTGAACACACAATAAGACCTATAATAGCTCAATTATAACAATAAAAGCATATTAGAAAGACCAAAACCGATATAGAAAATAGGAGTATTTCTACTCCTATCAAACCTTCTCACACTAAACCCTTGCTTGTCCCCAAGCAAGAAATGAAACTTACTTAAGAATACATGCTAACTAATGAACTAATACTTGAACATGTATCAAACACCCATTCCAACCAATGAATACTCGAACAAATGCTTCAAGAACCAACAACTAAGAGTGATGCAAACAAATGAGGAATGCAATTTCAATGACATGATCCAATGACATTAAGACTACAATCACGCAAGCACTTTATCAAACAAGTTACATCACGAGGTTGCTATCATATGCGGGACATGTAACTATCACAAGCTAACTTGGCCAAAACATGGCATAGTTCTTTAAGTTTCAAGCAATGGCATAATCGTCTCTAGATTTCACTCGCTCAAAAGATCAAGGTGTAAAAGAACGCATGCAAAGTCACCATAAGCTTGCTCATAGTCCGGACTCCACTACTTAGTTCGGTTTCCGACAATTATCATATGGACTTTATTGGGTTGTAATGAGGCTAAGGGTTAGGGTAGGTAGAAAGGTAAAATTTTTGGTTAAACAAATAACTTGATGACTAACTCACAAAATATATCAAATTGATCTAACTTGGAATTTTGCACAATGTGAACATTTTCTTCTTTTTCATGCCTCTATTTATTCTTTTTCATTCAACTTCTTTTTCTTTCTTTTTCTCTTTTTTCTAAACTTTCTTTATTCTTTCTTTGTTTTTATTTTCTTTCTTTTGTACTAAGGCATTTTGTTCACTTTTTTTTTCTTTTTATCAAGTTAAGATTAAGTGTTTCTACATTAAATTCAATCAAGTCAAATGTGGTGTTCAAAGAGGTAAATTGTTGAAAGGTTGAATGTGTGAAAATGTGGTTTAAAACAAGAAAAGTCTTAGGCTCAAGTTTGTGTTATATAGGGGTAAAAGGGTAGGCTTTTTAAGTGGTTTAAGGAAATGTGTAATCCTAATTGCCATACTCATCTAATTGCCAAAAACTCAACAATGCAATCTTGAACGGACACCGAGCAAGTTCTAGGACTAAGCATGCAAAACACAACAAGAAATATAGGCTCAAAATATTCAATCAATGAAAAATGTGTGTTTTTGCCATATGCTAGAAACTACATCAACTATGACAAGCATGCCCAAATTTTGAAAATTACACAATTTTATGACATACATATCATGAATCCGCATCAAGCTAAATCGAGCATGCATCGAGGGTTAAAATTGCTCACTAGTGAGTTCACCCTAATCCTATCGAATCATGTCATACAATTGGCATTTCATTAGACAAGCATCACCCAAAATTGTTAACTCGAGAAGCATCATTCTAAGCATTCATTAACCGGAAAATCGACAATTGATACGGTTCAAACATTTTATTCAACTTAGATAACATGCTCACAAAATTAAGCAAAGGCTTCATGCACTAAAGGCACCAAAATCCCAACACAAAAATATCCTAAAACATTTAAACTAAACAAACACATAAAAGCATAAACACATAAAAACAACCTAAAACAATCTAAACACAAACGAGATTCAATTTTCCAACCCTCCTCACACTATTTCTAAGCAATGCCCTCAATGCTAAGAAATAAAACATATATGAAAATTGCATGAGTTTGGGTTAGAGAATCAAATCTTTTTCAATTAAATGCAAAATAACATAAATGAAATACTAAAAATAAATAACAAAAGATAAATGACAAGAAAAAAAAAATCGAAAGCAAAAAATCTAACCCCTCGGGATTGCCTCCCGAGTGCGCTTTAGTTGGAGTCCAAAGCTAGACTATTCGCGTAAAATTGTTAAAAATACAATCTAACATGCGGAAGCCGTCTTGGTAGCATCTTCTCCCTCTTGTTTCTTGTTGGCTCCTTCAAATACAACTCCAATAATATAGAGTATGCTTGTACTCTATAACAAAGAACATGAGGAGTATGAAGCATCTTCATATATTTGATATTATTTCTGTCATACTCGGAATCAAACCCCTCCAAGAATGGATCTTTGTAATCAAAGGGTTTGTAGATTTCCTCGTAGAGTACTGTAATATCAAATTTCTCCCCACTTTTATCATTTACGCTCTTGGTACAAGTATTTGGCTTGGAAATTGGAGCTTTAAGTTCAACATCCTCACACCTTTCTCTTTCGATCTCTATGTGAACCCTTGTGGGAGGATGTTCTACTAAAACACCATCATATTTCAAATCTATGGCCATAGCATGTTGTGTTGGAGGAGCTTCAATTGCGGCTAGTAATCCTTCTTGGTTTGTCTCTTGCAAATCACTAGCTAACCGAGCAACTTGTATCTCTAGGTTATGAAGATGTGTAGATTGAATTTCATGATGTACCTCCATTCTATCTAACAACTCCATGATCTTGTCGATTTTGCTAGATTCATCAAATATTTCATCTTGTTGAAAACCATGTGATTGTTGTGGTTCATTGCTAAAATTGGAATTGAGGTCCCATTGGTTTTGATGTGGGTGATAGCTTGAATCGAAGTTCAAGTTTTCATTGAAGTTCTCCCAATTGTTGCTCCAACCATAGTTCGGAGGGTTGTGACACCCCAGATCATACATGTCAGAATAAGGGTCACTAGCTTGCCATTGATCATCCACATAATTGACGTGGTCATTCCAATTTGAATAGAGTGCATGACACTCGGCTCCGGTATGACTAAAATCCCCACAAATATCACAATTGTACTTAATGTTTTGGTACGGGAAATAACTTTGATTCCAAGCCATTACTCCTTTCCGACCATAATTTCCATCAAAAAGAATATTTGTAGATAAACCAATGAAGTCCAAGATTTCCTACGCAACAACAAACAAGAACACCAAGCGTAATTCACGAAAACACAAGCTAACAAAAGAAAAGTAAAAACAGAAAATAAGGCTAACTCGACCGAATTTCAAAATACTTTTAATCAATTAAACGCAACCTCATCCCCGGCAACGGCGCCAAAAACTTGTTGGCGAAAACCGCAAGTGTACGGTGTCGCAACTAGTAATACTCGGTAAGACCGAGGTCGAATCCCACAAGGATGAGAGGTTTAAAGTGAGTGAAATATGATTTTGAAATCCAATTCGTTTAGCAATAGCAAGGTAGTTTATTTGGACTTTGAAAAATTAAAACATTAACTAAAGCAAACACAATTACTAACAATTTAACTAGAAAAATGCAATAAACAAGTGATTGAATGATTAAGATAAACTATGGATAACGAGCTTGAGGGGTGATACTACGATTAACCAATTACTATCAAGGGGTCGGACTATGGCTTCTAAACGCGAACCGAGTTTTTTCTAAATCGCAACTCCCGCTCTCTCGAGCCTCAAAGAGTTACAAAACCACAACTAATTAAGCTCAACCTACTCTCGTAGCAATAAACACAATTAGAGGCAATTAGCAATTAAACACAACTCATAGGCCACCTAATTACTAACCCACTCTCATGGTGTTACTGATTAAGCATCTAATTAATTAATTCCAATTAATAAACCCTCTCTCAAGGTGAAAATTAATCTAGCAACAAATACTAGGAGATCAATCTAGCATAGGCATTAAGCAATTAATTAGAACACACAAGCCAAACCCTAACCAAATCTAGCAATTATTCAACCATCATATCAACCCCCAAACATGGAGGTTTTAGCTACTCATGGCAAAGTTAAAATCAACAAACAACCAAAAACAATTAATAAACATAAAGAAAGAATTAAGTACCTCTTGAAGATAATAAATGAGTATAGACATTAGTTAGAAAAGATAAAACTTCATTAAATTGCAACATCCATATAATAAAAGCTTGAAATGTTCATCAATGGGAGATACTAAAAATGCTGGAAATGATGAAGAAGATGGTGGCTCAAAACCCTAAAATTAATCTACTCCTAAAAATGACTAAAAATGTGTAGAGAATAAGTGATGTATGTATTTACATGATAAGTGATACCCTAAAGGTGAGAGATAATGAGCCTTATATAGGTAAAAACAAAAGAGGAAACATAAAAGACATTCTAGTCCACGTTTTGTTGGGATAAATAAGGAAAATGTTCAAAGCAAAGCTCAAAACTCGAATTTTGGTCTTTTCCGAGTTTTCTTCATGTCTCTATCGAGAAGCTTGTTGAGAAGTGCTTCTTGATCGAGACCCAATTTTGGCTTGCTCTCTGTTTCTTTTTGTAACACTGGTCTCTATCGAGAAGCTCATCTGAACATGCTTCTCGATCGAGACATGCACAAAAGTTTGTCTTGAAAGAGACACTATTTCTACTGCGCAACGACTGACTTCAAAACTTCATAACTCTTTGTAGACACCTCCAAATGAGCTGATTCTTGAACTGCTGGAAAGATTAGGATGTTTACTTCAACGTTCATGAAGAACACAAATTCATTTGAAGCTTCTAGCTAGTCCATATTCGTCGATTAGTGCAGCGGGGTTAGATTTTCAGGTTTGCAAATGTGCTTTCGGCATCTCTTTACTTCGGAAACCTTCAGAATGCTCAAATTAAACCCAAAACTCATTGATTTCCATGTATTTAACCTGAAATACTGAACACACAATAAGACCTATAATAGCTCAATTATAACAATAAAAGCATATTAGAAAGACCAAAACCAATATAGAAAAGGAGTATTTCTACTCCTACCAGCTTGACGTTTTATCGTTTTGATGGATGAATTATAACGTTTTGAGCCTAGATTATGTGTTACGAACGAGTTAGGAGCGTTTTTATGTCGGAAGCAAGTCGGGATCGCGCCGGGGAGAAGTCCTGGGGCTGTGCGCCGCACATACCGGCTGCGCGCGCACATCAAGATTTTGCGGGCGCACAGTCCAGGAACTGTGCGGGCGCACAGTCCAGGAACTGTGCGGGCGCACATTCTTGTGACTGTGAAAGTGCACAGTCAGACTGTGCGGGCTCACAGTCCCCTATGCAGCAGCACAGGCAGACGCGCGCACGCACATCCGCCGATTGACCCGTTTTTGAGAAATTTGTCGTACACGCGTATCGAAGTTGAAATCGACCAGTAATTGATTAATGTGAGTTATTTGACCTAATAAGGGTAATCGAGAATTGATTCGGCGAAGTGATATGAACCGTAAACGAGTTAGAAACCGTTTATCGGAATATACACATGAGAAACACGACGGTTAATAAGTTTATCGTGTCATGTCTTGAATCTAGACTCAATCTTAGAATATGATTCTGATGTGAGTCAAATGTTTTGAAATTGTTTTAGATCCGGCGAGGCAAGAAGCAGCTGGACCAGGAGCTCGGGAAGTTTGACGTTTCTGAGCCCCGACGTATTTTTGGATAAGCGTTTTCTGTGAGTTTATATAATTTACTTTTAAAGTATTTACACAAGCAAATATTTTATATTGCTTTACATTTGAACTGAATGCTTGCAATGCAATATTTTGACATGAAATAAGTATATGATTGATTTGAAACCAATTGATATGATGGAACGTGCTACCTATTGGGCGACAATAGAACTGTGTGATCACCAGTTTTCATATGATACAGCTGTAAACTTGATTATGAATATGAATTTCGAAGTTGGACAATGAATTCGATACGAGCGAGAACTCGGTTAAAGTAACCTGAGCCCCGTATCTAGTGGGTTGGTCCCACACTTTGGGATTAAAAGGTTAGTCGCGGCTAACGTGGTTGAGTGTGAACACTCCCGGGTCGGACCATTTGGATCAATTTGATTCGTTTATATACGTTTGACATGTTCGAGGATTAGGGTTTCAATCGGATCTTGTACTTGGTTGCACATGATTTGAATACCTTTGCATTGTTTTATGTTTTAAATGAATACTTATTAGTAAATGTATGAACTCACTCAGTATATTCCCATATACTGACCCCTCACAGCTTTCCCTCTCAGGTGAAAGAATTTTGAAGCACCAGACTTCTATCCTTGATCCAGAAGTCTGATATTTTTGAAAATATGTAAATAAACAGTACTTTACTCTTAGAGCTGCAGTAGATAGGTGTTTGTGTTTATTTTGTATCAAACAGTTTTCTGTAAATATAACTTTAACGTTTTAAAGTTATGAGTGTTTTACGCTTGCTGCGTTTTTACTGTTTGTGATTGTCATAAGATGATATCTGGCATATTTTTAGCATGATATGTGTATGAGCATGTCATGCATGATATTTGATGTTTGCGAAAAATTGTATTACGTTTTTAGGCTTGCTACGGGTTTCGGAGCAACCACTCCCATTCCCTAGTGCCGGTCTCGGCCCATGAGATTGGGTCGTGACAATGTTGGTATCAGAGCATGGTCCAGTTACCATTGCTTATGTCAGAAGAGTGATTAATTTTTCTAGGATTCTATTGCAGCACATAGGATTCGAGTCTTGTCTTTGTCACGTAATCATTTGATTTTAAAACTTTCAGCCTTCCCTCTAGGATGTGAGTCTGTCATAAGTGTATCTGTTCGCATGTGAGGAGATGCGCGTTATATATGATTACGTCTGCGATAATACGCGTTTATGCGACTATGTAACGCTGTTTGTCTTGGTCAGGATGTCTGACCAACGACGAGAAGAAGAGCGAGCTGCCGCTGCAACACGAAATGTTATTGAAGGAGCACATGATGTATACCCAGAAGCTCAAGATGAGTCTTCTGTTCATGGAGGAGGTGGAGGTCAAGAGGCTCATGCTCAGGCACCAAAGGTGCAAGCGCAAGCCCAACAACCTAAAGTTGTGGGTTTTGACCTAAATCAGTTTCTTACGGGAATTGCAGCTATGCAAGCTAATCAAAAAGAGGTGCAAGCTATGCATCGTGAACAACTACATCATCAATAGTTACGCAATGTTACTTTCACTGATCGAGATATCGTCTTGGCTTATATGCTCCTTAAGCCATCTAAGTTTGACGGCTCTAAGGATGCTTTAGACTTCCTGGAGGAAGTAGAACGCAATGCTCGACGCCTGCAAGCTAACGAGAGACAAACCATCACCATGATGGAAATGTCTATGCGAGGACCTGCAAAAATTGGTTTCAGCAGCATATTCAGCCAACCATGGAGCTGAATTCGTGAATCGTTATCGAGAGTATTTTTTACCGTTCGCGGTGACGGAAAGTTATCGTAACCAGTGGCTGACCCTGAGTAGGGGCAATCGGTCTGTGCAAGAGTTTGTGACCGAGTTTACTAGAGTAAGCAGATTTGCACCCGATCTAACTGCTGACCCAGTCAGAGTGAATTCGAGGTTTGTAGAAGGTTTAGGAGCCGAATTTGTGAGTTTGACATCTGATATCGGAAGGACTCTAGTGCAATTGATCGATAGTGCTAGGCAGATGAAAGTTTCTTTGATCCGTTTTGGAAAATTCCCAATCCTTCTAATGTTGCGCCTACGAGAAGTAATACGTTCCTAATCGGCCAGATTACTAGATTTACAAGGATTCTCGAAGATCTTTCCTATTTGGATACAAACTCTAACTTAGGAAGACAAGTATTATTCTTAAATAGGACTCATGTCTGAATAAGGAATCATACACCTAATCAGGGTCAAGCCCTACTAAATATGATTCAATTTCCTATTCCACGTCTATAAGGTATACATTCAACTAATATATAAAGAGCTTGAGGTATGTCTAAACACACAACTACATTCATATACTCAAAACCTTACTCGAAGCTCAATACTGATTTTAACATCAGAGAATTAATCAGACAACCACTGTCCGGTTAGTTTTTACCCTATTTTGCAGGTTAATCCACCGAATCAGAAGGCAGACTCCATCAATGTATGACATATCAATACATTAATAAATACGTTTAAATTTGTTTTTTTTACGGAATAAACAAATTTAATATTATTAAATTGTTATTTTTTTGTTATAAATAAATCGATCTATTTATTCCAAATTATATTAATTCATTTTGAATTGGCTTAATTTTAGATTGTTGGCGAGAATTTCCATCCCTAAACCCTAATTGTATCAACGGCTACCGCATCTTACCTTTATTCAACGTTACACTCTTTAATTTTTTGCACTAGCCGTTGTAATACATATTGACCAGACCAGATAATCAAAACTGAAATCTTCCAATCATTAAATCCACCACAAATATATAATTGTAGCAAATTGGTATATTATGATTATTATAAATACTGCAGTATTTAACTTAGTAATATCCTTCCAACGCAAATGGAGTACAACCATAGTATTTAAATTCATATGCCACTATGCAATAAAAAGCCGTTACATATATAGCCGACAGACATGCTCCCACACATTAAAATACAACAGGAACGAAACTTTTCTTCATATGCTGACTAAAACAATATATCAAAAATTTATATTATGTGAATAAAATTATACTATTTTGATTCAATAAATTTACATTAGCTATATTTAAACAATAAATAGAAAATAGCATCGTTTATAAAAATTAATTATAAGTTTGACAATTTAATTTATTTTTATAATAAAATAGTCTCCAGTTAAAGAAAAAATTCACATGCGGACTATAATTATGGAGAAATTATTTGTCAATACATTACGATTTATCATTCTGTCAATTAAATTTTTTCTCCTGACCAAAATTTCTAAGCTCCATCGATATCAGTTGGAGCCGATATCCTCGAGAATAATTTAAAGTAAATCTAATTTAATCGAGTTATACGTAATTAATAATATTTTTTTTAAGGCAAAAATATTGAAAACTCCCCCATTTTTGAACTTTTTTTCAATTCCACCACCACCTAGAAGAGTTCTCAATTGCACCCTATTTAGGGTTTTCAGTTTTCATTTGTACCCCAAAATAAAAAAAAAATTGATAATTTAATTAATTTAATGATAAAATTATTAAAACCAACTAAATAGAGTGATTGTATTATTATTTTTTCCATTTGAAAAAAACAAATAAATTAGTATATGAAGGATTAATTTAAATTTTTTTCTAAATAAAAAGAGGTCATTTTAGTCAATTGGGGTACAGACGAAAACTGAAAACCCTAAATAGGGTGTAATTGAAAATTCTCCTACGTGGTGGTGCAATTGAAAACAAAGTCAAAGGTGGGGGGTTTTTAAGTATTTTTGCCTTTCTTTAACAATTATGATATTTTTCTATAATTATGTTTTTCTAAAATTCTGTAGATTATGTAATAATTTTAAATTATACATCTAAGCCAGCAAGATCCCAACTCTCTTTTACTTGATAACACCAAAGCAGCCTACTTTATTTTTACAAATACACATAACGGTCTCTATATAACAAAGACAAACAACACAATAAAAACATCAAAACATCAAAACCAAGAACATATAATTTAAAAAGATTTGAAGAAATGGGAAAGAAGCTGAAGAATCAGCTCTGGCCATGGAGAATATCATCAGCTTTTAAATGGAAAGGTGTTGATTTTCAGTTGAAATTTTTGGATAATTTGACATTCAAGATTATGTATGTTGTTGAAGCCATTGTTCTGGTTTCTACTCTCTGTTTCTTTTTTCTCTGCTGTGGTTGTAGCATTTAGGATCATTTTTTTTCTTGATTGTATTTATTGATTAATTCTTGATTTTGCTGATTTTGTTTCTTGATTTTGATAAATCTCGGTGAAATTTTTTGATTTTCTTCAGAAATTTATTTGTTGCTTGAAGCTTTCTTGAACAATTTTTCGTATTTATAACGATTTAAGAACATGATGAAACTTTGCGTAAAAATGCTCAACCTTCCATTTTTTTTTTGTAGGAATATACAGTTCAAAATCATCATTCGATATCGTTTCAGTTGTTAAAAACCTCTGGAATGACATTGTTTTGTAGAAAAAGGGATGTCTCGGTGCTAGAATTCGAGAATTTGTTTTTTTAAAATTGGAAAACAAACTAAAATTCGACAATTGTTTTCGCAATTAACGCTATAAAGAAACATGAAATAAAGCATGAAAATGATTCCATGGCTAGACTCTGCATCTTAAAGTTGGATAAAATTTGTGAAAAAGTTCTATCAAAGCTGAGAAATTGTAGAATTGGTTCTGATGAATAATTAGTAATGCACAATATCTAAAATTTATACCAAACTCTCATAACATAGCAAATCTTCTATTTATTATAAAACCAAACTAACCAGAAAATGATTCAAGTATCATAAAAACATGTACATAAATATCAAGAAAATAAAATTACACCTTAATTATCCAACCAATACATAAATAGCATATATAATCCCAGGTATATATCCCAAAATTGTCAGCAACAAGCATATCCAGAATTCCACCTGCATTAACCCATAAAATAAAACCAATTAAATTTTCAGAAATAACAATAAAAATTTGAAACGAGAAAAAAATGTTTTGCATTTGAGATGACCCATTTGTAGCGATTTAAGCACATCCTTTAAATGCTTTATCACATCCCATTTTTCTTAAATTTGACATTTTACGGTATATTTTCATTTTACGACCCCATTTTACAAATTTAGAAAGAATGTGACATGTGGTGTAACGTTTTAAACAATATGCTTAAATCACTAAAAACGTAAAAATTAGAATTTAATATACAAATAACCGTAAAAAAAGTATTGCTTGGAAGTGAAGAAACATTACTCCACATCCATATCTGAGGAAGACCCCAACAGGAGGTAACAGAATTGCCAATATCACCTCTAGAAATGTCTCTGAACCCATTTTTTTTCTTCTAATTTTTGTTTTCTTGTTCTTGATTTCAGTGTTCTGTGGTTGATGGTGATGATTTTTGGGTTTTGCTTCTTGCTAAATTTGGAAGGTGCTTTTTTAAGATTGATGCTAAATATAGAGGACAAAGCTGACCAGGTGGCAGAATCAGAGAAATTTGAGGTGACACGTGTGAGGAGGCTTTGAACAGGTGTAAAGTTATGCAAGATTTTGTTACTGGTTCTTTGTCTTGATTTAAGCCTCTTTACTTGCAAAGTATGTTCAAGTTTTGGATCTGATCCGCAAATTTGTAACAAGTGGTTTTGTTTTAGTGCTATTTGATGTTTATCCTTTTCAAAATGCTACTATATTTTTCCTATGAATTTGGGTGAGAAGGGGATCATTTATAGTATAGATTGGGATACCCTCAAGTTTGGGATCATGTTTACGGTCTGGATCATTTATTATAAAATAAATAGTGTAGACTAAAATATTATAATTTTAATCATATTAACCTACATCATTTATTTTATAATGAATGGTATAGGTTGTGAATATAATTCCCTCAAATTCATTTAAATTTGAGAGAATCTCAATCCTTGTAATATTATGTTATGGAAATTGTATTTTTTTTAGATAGAAATTGTTATATTTAATATATGAAATGTAGATTAATTCTAATTTTTCATTAAGAGTGTAAGCGAGTCGGTCTTGCTCTCGCACTATTCAAAATTCAGTTTGATCAAACTAATTTGAACTTGAATTTTTAGAATTTATTTAGCAAAAAGGTTCATTTTAATTTTAGTGATACCCAATTTAAGCTCATGAATAAATTCACACATATTGATATGCTAATTTAATATATTTATATTTTAAATTTTAATTTTCAAACTTTTTATTGTAAAATAAAAATATTATAGATTTAAATAAATTTATTTATATTCATAACGAAATTAGAAATTGATGTTTTAATAAATTGTTGAATAATTTAATTTAAATTTAAATTTACTAAATAAAAATAAATTCGATCAACTTTGTCAAGTTTGTGAACTTTTAATGAACCTGAATGTACTCAAAATTTGATTCAAAAATAAACAAGTCAAATTAGATCTTTCTAATATTTGACTCAACTCGTTTACACCCATAACATTATATGAGATACATAATTATTTTGAAAATAATCCTCGAGAAATAATGGTTAAGTCAATTTTTAATGTTATAGTTTGAAATTGATTATTAATCTTTTTATTGGATAAACCCATTATTAGTAACAACTAATTGAAGACAAATCTAAGTTAGAATTACTGAAAATTATCATTGATATTTTATACTTAACTATTCAAATCAAATGAAAATTTCTATCTACATGAAGATGTTCAAAATTATAAATTTTTCAATTTTTATAGGATGGAGAGAGTAAATGCAAACAAATCTGCAGTCTGTTTTCCCTATATCTTCAATAAGGTTGATTCCAACCAAACATATATACTCCCTCCGTCCTATATGCCTTTTGCACATGAATTAAAAGATAATAATTGGTATTTTTTTCTCATCTTATCCCTATTAACAACGGTCTTAAATTGTATTTAGAGTTATGGATATTAATTTTAAAAAGAAAAAAGCCGATAAAAGATGAAATTTCATATAAAGTAGTACTAAAAACATGAATTCAAGACCTGCATATGTCCCTTTTAACGGATGGGAGGGAGTATAATATATGCAACTTATAATGAGTATTCACATGCAGGTACAAAGGATTTTATCTTAGACATATTAATGAAGATATGATGTTTCTCAAAGATTGGCTCTATAAACACGAATTAAATAGGTTTTACATGCAGAAGAGAAAAAACGTTGTGGCTATGTGCCTATAAATCCGAGAGCGCAAGAGCACGAAACAATTTAAAATCTTGCCATGATGATGCCATGAGTCCTATATGCACAACAAGGGGATCCAAATGGTAAAAGCACCACATGATTTATGACTACATTAGCTATGACCAAAACATAAAAAGATGAAATATTCATATATAAAATATGCCCCATCAAGAACTCAATAATCTTTATCATGAAAGAGTAATTAACAAGTATCAAAAATACTTTTTATGGATTTCAAGAACCTACATTTTCAAACAAAATGGGCATATAATATGCAGGCGTTGGCACTATGAAAGCTACCCAATTAATTTTTATCAGAATGGGCAACCCATCAGTGAAAACTCAGTTTTAGGCAAATCAACACCTACCAAATTCCTTGTGCTCAGAACATCAGAAGCGGCATCCTTGAAATGGTATCGAATAAAGAGAAATAACTCTTGATAATCAAGACTTATAAACCTCTGGAAGCTGAAGACCTACGCTGGCAGCAGATTTTCCTAGTATTCTTTTCATTTCATCTGATCTATCAACGGCAATATTGTAAGAGAACAACAAATCCTGCAAAACCATACCCGCCATTTTAAAACTTCATTTTAAATAAAAAATTATTTCCAATCATCCATTAAAAAATTACAAGAGCAAGAACTACTAAAGTGCAAGCAGAAACAGAGAACACAAACACCAAGTGGATTCCTTGAAGATGGACCATCATCACATAGCTTCATGAAAAGAAGAGTACACATACCTAAATTACTAGCAAAAACCAACAGACTAACTAGTAGCTTCTCTTAGCCTCTTGATTGTTTCGAAGCAATTAGTTTTTGCTACAATATTTTCTATACTGTGTCTCTATGTATCTTTATCACTTCATTATGATATTATATTATATATACCATGCTTTAAGAATGATTCGTATTTTCCAATTTAGCTGAGGCTGTACGTAGAATGTATCTCAAATACAAAGATATCTCAATGCAATGCGATCCTTAAACTATCTACAAACTCTTTACTTCTATAATCTACAAACTCTTTAGTTCGATACATTTCTTAGCTTGTTACCATAAGCCGGTCACTTATTATCATGCCAATCTATTGTCAATCTAATGTAAGAGAAAATCATTTCATTGCATTCTCATGTGCAAGCACATCTCAATAGAGAAAATCATTTCATTGCATTCTCATGTGCAAGCACATCTCAATATAATACAATTCTCGATTACTCTACTTCAATATATTCAGCGACTTGGTGTCATCGCAGCCACTATTGCCAATCTGATAGAAAATTATTTCATTATAATTTAAGGTGCAAGCACATCCCAATATAATACGATCACCAAAATTTCTAGTTCAACGTATTTGGCGACTTGGTATCACAGGCGATCAATTTTTAATCTAATGGCAAAAGGAAATCATTTCATAGCAATGTCACGTACAACCACATCTGACATAAAAAAATCTCAGATTCTCTAGTAAACTCTCTAGTTCAACATATCTGGCTACTTGTTATCACAGCCGATCAATTGTCAATCTAATCGCAGAAGGCAATCATTTCATCGCAAATTCATGTACAAACACATCTGATTCAATAGAATTCTCGAATGCTCTACAAACCCTTTACTCGTTACTTCAACGTATTCGACGACTTCATGTTAGACCCAAAACCAATCAATTGCCAATCTAATAGATTAAGAAAATCACTTCATTCTCTCAGAGTAAAGACACACCAGATAGCACAGACACTTCATTCAATCAACATTTTCCGTCTTAAAAACACGTCAGACACTTGATATTTCAGACACGAAACCTTAAAATAAACACTGTTTCACCATGTCCATGCTACCGATTAGCGACCAATACAAGAACACTATAGAGCAATGAAATTAAAATAGTTAATACTACCTTGTGATGATGAACACTATTAAGCAAGAAAGTATAATCTCGAGCAAGCTTAATTTTCTGCTGAATTGACGAATTCTCCGACAAATTGCTATTCTTTCGGAACTCAATCATTACAAAGTCTTTGAAATGCTTCTTGTAATCTTGTTCCTGTCCAATGTGTTTCTTAATAGCTTTGAGAAGTTGTCTGTAAACCTTCAAAGCATTTAACGAAGCTTCACTGCTCATAATTTTGCCCCTCCTGTATAAAACCTAATTCAAATCAAGAAGAAAGTGAACTGGCATCGTTCGATGAGCGACTCGGTTTTTGTTTTTTTTATAATCGGGTTATGACCCGGATCCAATATTTTTAAGGAAGCCCGTTACATCTCAAAAACGTCGTCGTTTACATGTTTCAATTTTAATTTATTACAGTTAGAGAAATAAATATAATCTCTGTGTTTTATAATTATAATTACAATTATCATTGAAGAAGAAGAAGAAAGAAATGTCGCGAGAAAGACCGAGAAGAGCAAATCTACCGCCTGTTCAAGAGGTAGCTGCATTTTATCATAATTAATGTAATTTTAATAATACCCAAATTCAAATTCTAATTTAACATTATTAATTATTTCTGAATATTAAGTTTGATTGTTATTTATTTTTTTTGTTGAAATTTGGTTAGAATATAGAGAAGTTAGAGAATTTGGTAAATGAAGGTAATCATTATGGAGCTCAACAGATGTATAAATCTATCAGCGCAAGGTATTGTAATAATCTTGATTTTTCAATTTGATTACTTGATTGCTAATTAATTCTGGTTTTATTTTGTTAATTTTAATTGTTTTTGGTTTGAAAAGATATGCAGCTGCTCAAAGATATCCTGAAGCTCTGGATTTGCTTCAATCAGGTGCTTGTCTCCAATTGAAAAATGGCAAGGTTCGGATTTTTTTTTGAATTTTTTCGTGTTGTTAAGAGATCGTGTTGAACATTTGATTGATTAGTTTATATAGACATTCACTTTGATGTAGAAGAATATAGCATTATTAATTTGTGCGAAAAGAAATTGTTTTTATGCAATTCTCGGCTGTTCTTTTGTTTGTGGAAGCTCGTTTTAATGGTTCAGAATGGTATAATTTTCAGGTTACTTGTGGGTCAGAGCTTGCTGTATTGGTTGTAGACACGCTTGTTAAGGGGAAAATTCCTTATGATGAAGATACCCTTGGTCAGTGCACTCATTGTGAACTCTCTTTTGCTTATTTTTCATGTTGTAATATGATTTGTAATGAAAAATTCAGTTTTTTGTTTAGCTAATTAATGACTCACACTTGAGACTTTCTTGTTGTTCATGAAGTAACTTGGCAGAAGTATATAGTTTTGTTTTCTCTGGTTTTTGTCTAGTTTGTTCTTGTAGCAGTTCATGTTTCACTCCAAAAAAATTATGCGTACTATTTGTGGGATTTTGACAAAACATCTATCTTAGATTGTGTCAGGGAAATTTATAAGATGTTCCCTCAGATTCCTTTGCCACAACACTTGGATGACTTGGAGGATGATGATGAAGTCCAACAACTCACAGAAGCCATTGGAGCAGCAAAAACACGCGTGGAGTGCTGCTCCTCTTTTCTAAGAGCTTCTATTAAGTGAGATATTATGCCCGTATTTTTTTCAGTTTACTTATATGTATGGTTTCTGAGATATGACAGAGTGGCCTTCTTCCTTATCCCTTTTCTGTGTTTATCGAGTGTTAGAGTGTTGCGGACATGGAACTATGGTTTCAATATTTATACTATTCTAAACGCCTAAATTTTGTTATTACATCACTAATGTGTTAGCTGATTTAATACTCTTGGACTCCAATCTAATATCCACGAACAATTTGAAATGGAAATTAAGAGGTCATAAAAACAGAAACGCATGATTTGATGGGCTCTTCATGAATTTTTTTTCCTTTTATTCTACCTGCATTTTAGTTTATGTTGTCTATTTATACTTGTCTCATGCATGAAATTAATATATAGGTTGCTTCCTTTAACTGGAAGAATAGAGAAGTGGGGTGGTAAAATAATGATAAGATTAAGGGAAAAATACAATAAAATATTGGCTTGTTGGGTAAGGGATATGACATGAAGATGTTGTTTAAAAGAATGAGAGGGACAAGGGGATGGAAGAAGCATTTTTCATTCATGATTAAATATACTAGACCAAGTGTATGTGGATGTGACTACTATACGTGCATACCAAAAGTCTGAGTTGTGCTACTATATATAAATGCATTGCCAATAATTGTTTTTTAGGTGGTCTGCAGAGTTCGGAGCTCCTAAGAGTGGATCCCCAGAGCTACATGCTATGCTAGCTGAATATTTATTTTCCGAGTCTCCTGAATTAGTAAGTTTATTATCAAGATTTAGACTCTTGGTGGGTTGTTCCTAGATATTGTTACCTACTTTATCCCACTTATGCATGAGCATCTCCTTAGAGTTAAGGAATATGCTATGCAATATTGGTTAAACTCTTGAGGCTTGAATGCATTGAGCTAAACTTTTAACAGCTGCAAGTGTAACTAAGAACCATAAATCATGCTAACATTCATGGGATATGTAAATTAAACCTTCAGTTGCCTAATTTAGTGTATATCCATTTGCAGGTTCTAATATCATATCATGTCAATGTATGAATTGAATTTTCTTTCAATGATCCCCTAACTTGAGGGTACAAAACAATTAATTTTTTTTTTTTTTTGAGAAAAAGGATGTGGAGGTCCAAGTTGATACAAAAGCTTGTTCACTTGTTGTAATACTACTTAAATGAATTAGCTTAGGAGTTTTACATTATGGGATATGCATGATCTTTTGAATCCTTTAATGAGGAAATTATAGCTTCTGTTTTGTTGAATTGGAAAGTTGGATGTTTTTGAGTTCATTTTCTTTGGCTCATATGTTTCTAATATTTTCTTAGAATCGTTTCCACAATGGTGCTGTTTGAAATGTATCATTTGTCAGAATTGAAAACTGTTGAACCTTGCAAAATCATGTTTTGATTTGATTGTGATTGCTTACTTTTTGACCTATTAAAAATTTAAAATGTTGAATATTAGAAACTGTAACCTCTGTAAACATGAAAGATGATCAAATTAAATAGAAATCAATTGATTTTTTTTATTTTTAGACTTTCTAAACACTGAATATTCTTTTATGTTTTCTTTGCAGGACATGACTAGAATAACATATCATTTTGTTAGAGGCAATGATCCAACAAAGTTCGCATCTATCTTAGTCAGTTTCCTGGGAAAGGTTAGTCTTTTCTTTTCAATGATAAAGATGATGGGCATAAATTAACTGGACTCACATTTTTCATGGAAGACACGTGGGAAGTCATATAAAGAATTTCTAGTTGGTTATGTGTAATGAAAATGTCACTTAGTGTACAATTTATACTTATAATGAATTGTGCATATTGGAGAGCGTTTTAATAGTTTCATGTAATATTCCTTACAACTATGCAGTGCTATCCTGGTGAAGATGATCTGGCTATTGCACGAGCAATTCTGATGTAAGCAAGCTTAGGAATTGGTTACATACAGGACCCTTGAAGTCCTGACAAGTTATGTGAGTCTCAACTTATAATCTTAATTTCCCTCCTGTTCCAGGTATTTGGCTATGGGTAATCTGAGAGATGCTAATTGTCTAATGGACGAGGTGAAGAAACAAGTGGAATCTACGAACCATGAACTTCCCAAGTCAGATTTGATCCAACTCGTCACTTATCTATTGCCAACGTAAGTTGTATCAGTTTTTTCCGTAAAGAAATATAGTTCCTTGACCCAATAAAATTTAAATTTCCTTTATTTTTTGGACTTAGGAGGAGGCTTGTCTTCTTCAAGTCTTATAATGGCCCATCATTTACTGACTACTGAAAGGAAAAAGGATTAAGTTTGAGAATATTAAAGAAGAAAAGACACATTTTTTGTGTTGTTAACTTAGAAAATTGACATCCATTAAGGGAAAATAGATTAATGCAGGCAGCTTAGTGCTGTTTTGTAGTGATAATCAAAAAACAGTAGACTTGAAGATTTAACTTATTTATTATTTTCTAGAGGAGTAATTAGACATGCTATGTATACTACAAAATAACAATTCACTCCATATATGTTGGCGCGATAACTAATATTTGGATAATGGGAAAGGAAAAGAACAAAAAAAGTCTTGTTTCTTTTCTTATGGCAACATCAACAACAACAAAATTAAAGCTTTATGTTCTCCAATATTGTTTTTATTTATCTGCTTGAGTACTTTTTGTTGGAACGTTGCATGGAATTAGATTATATATGGACATCTTTCTACAACTTGCAGATAATTCCAATGTTTAGGATTGAAAGACATTTGTTTCTGTATTTGTTGTAGGTGCTACTGCCTCATTTATCTTTTAACATCATATGTACTTTGCTATACTCTATTTTGACATGCCGTGATTTGACAATTATTGATATAAATAGTGTAAATATTTTTCTGTGCAGGTTGCAGAGAGATGCTTTTCCTCTTTTTAATATGTTGAGAGCGAGTTACAAGTCGAGTATAAACAGGGAACCTGTATTTGGCGAGGTGTGTAGTTATTGATTTTGGTCTCTTTACATAAATGTTTTGATTTTGTGTAAATAGTAGAAATAGTAGTTGTATTGTTATGTTTGTCTCTATTTCTTTTTAACTTTTGGGGATGTATGGATTCTAACATGAATTTTGGTTCAGTTGTTAGACGAAATTGCAGAGAAGTT
Organism: Mercurialis annua; assembly: GCF_937616625.2. Lineage (NCBI taxonomy): Eukaryota > Viridiplantae > Streptophyta > Magnoliopsida > Malpighiales > Euphorbiaceae > Mercurialis > Mercurialis annua. Next base: position 36,831,912 of record NC_065577.1, on the reverse strand, counting down.
CTATGGAATACAGCGTAGAAATCCCCTGCAAGGGATGTTTGGAGATATTTTCAAGGTGATATATCTTTGTTGTGTTGAATCTTGGTATATTATGCTTACACAAGGGTTGAATATTCCAAAGCTTTAGATGTCCTATTAATAGACATACTGGATATCTGATAGATTTTTATTAGGCCTCGTCTATGTAGTATGGAAATGAAAACGCCGAAATAGGAATGAAACAGTAATTTTTATAAAGGTAGATTATAAGTATAGAGTTTTGAAGTTTCAAAACCATTTACAGGAATTGAAACGAAATTTGAAACGCAAGAGCTGATAAGTTTCTGTGCAATTTAAGGCCTCATTGTTAATGTCTTTTTACTCGAGAATTTACTGTATTTATTTTGCTTTCGTATTCTATGGGGTCCATGATGTGTTCTAAACTAGTTTTTTTTTCCTGAATAAGAAATGTACCTATGAGAAGCGGAAATTTAACATAGAATCAATATTGAATGTTCACTTATGCAGATGATGGGCTGACAACAATATGAAGAAAGTGTCAATTATGTTGGTGAATGTTGCACCAGCAATTCAACTCCAGTAATTCAACTCTTAATATTTTTTCTTTCCAAAATTGCATATTTGATCCTTCTGATGCATCAAGGCCTTTAGTTTTGAACTTTTCACGAGTTGTAACACCGATTTGTTGTTTCGTAAACAATAGAATATTATCTTGGGAAACTATGAAGTTGTATAAATACCATATTCGGAGTTTTGAAATTTTAATTTGAATTGATGAAAGTGTTGTGCTTGCACTTTAATTTCTATGCCAAAGCTCTAATTATACACAGCTAGTGGGAATTAATCAAAATAAAGTTGCAGATGAAATGATTTTAACAGGAGAGAATATGGACGTAGTTGACTTGAAGGTATAAATCATCGAGAAAATTAGATATTCTAGGGGCTTGAGCCTACTTAATCCCAATAGTACGTTGAGATTTTCCCAATTAGTAAAATACGTTCTACACTTTATTAGTTTGATTTTTCAACTTTCCTTTTTGACAAACAAACTTTCAAAAAGAAAGAAATACGGGTTACAGTTAAGGAGAAGAATCACATTGATTTGTATGTATCCATTTCCAGGTATGGTTTATAGATTCTCGCCTTATTTCTCGCCTTGTTCCCATGATCTAAATCTTTTCTTTTTATTTTGAATTTAGGTTGACACAAAAATCAAAATAGCAAGCCCTTCGCCATTGCAGTCACCATCGAGTTCGTCTTCTGTTGCAGCCGTCAGCTACTATTTGTCTTAAGCCCGCCGCTGCCAAGCTGCCGCCGTAGTAAGCCCGCCACCACCATAAACCCTACGCAATTGCCCACCATCGTCACAGCCCGTTCATAGAAGCGTCTCCTTCTTCAGATCCGGCGACCCGCAACCTATTCCTCTGTTCTTCACTGACAGCAACATATTCTTCTTTATATTCAGATCCGGCATTCAGATCCGGCGCCGCCTTGTTCGTATCGGCCATCTTCGCTTCTTTTTTCGCTTTGATTTTCCCATTTCCAGAAAATTACAGATGGAGGACCTCCTGCCGCCATGATGAACAAATCGGAATCGGAGATCAGATCCGCGAAGCAACAGTAGTTTTTGATTTGTAATTTTAAGGCTTGATTTTCTTGTTGGTTAACCAATGGTGTACTAACAGTACACCAATAATCTTATTTTTTAATACACTAATAGTTAATTTTGGGTAATCTTTTGGCTGTCCTCCAATGATGCTCTTGATTTTCTGATGTAATATTTTTTTCACTTATGTATCTGTAATGGTTTGTTGGTTAACCAGTGGTTTACTAATAGTACACCAATAATTTTATTTTCAATACACTGCTAATAAACATTGGGTTAACTATTGGTAAACTTGTAATAAAGTTTATTTTGAATAAATCTTTAGTAAATTTGAATTGTGTATTTTAAATAAAATGTATTTTATAAAAACTTTAATGAATTTATTTTTAGTGTACCGTTAGTAAACCGTGAGTAAACCATTGACAAACCTATAGCTAAGTAATATTTAGTATATCATTAATAATTTTATAGCAAACCTGAATTGTGCATTTTAAACAAAATTTGTTTTAAGTCTACCGTTAGTTACCTGTTAGTATATCGTTGGTTAACCAAACCGTATTTTTTCAAATATTGAATATAATCAGCTTTAATTATATATCAATATAAACGTTTATCAAATATTACCCTTAATTTTATTTAAATTTGATTTAAAATAATAATTGATTTTATTTGAAAAAATCTTTAATTGGTTTTATTTTGAAAATGTATTAATAAATTTTATTTGGAAAGATCTTAATTTATTTAGAAAAATCTTATTTGTAGAAGAGTTTTGACTTTCATCTAACTACATTCCTCATATAACGATTATTGTATTTTTATAATTAACAAAGTATAATTTTGCAAAAAAAAAAGTGGATACTCTATTTTTCAATTTTGAAAGTGTAACTGGTATTTTTGAGAATATTTTATTACAACATAGATACTTGTTAAAAAAAACCCTAAATTATCATTGTCAATATGGAGCAATAAGTGAACAAAACAATAGTCAACATTGTTCTTGTAAAGGCTAATGAGAGATATTAAACTCGGCATATCATTAAATTGTCACTAAATTTCAAAAATAGGTACAACATTTGTAGACATTTGTTTTCCGGATAGATAAAAAGTGATAAACGATTAAAGCGTTCGATATGATGATTTTCAGAATAATTCGTCTGGGTGACGATATAGCGATCTTTATGTTTGAATTCAAGCAGCTTGGATCAATGCGCATCAACAAACTTGAAGAATTGAAGCGTAATTAGCCGCAAATCCAAAAGCTTATAATAAAAGTCCAAAAATTTTGATTAATTGCAATGATTTAGATTTATGGACCAGTTTGTAGATTTGGCGGATGAAATGTACCATACCCAAATTTTAGTAGTTCTAAAAGTCCTTTTTGATAATTTCAGAGACTAAAACAACCTTTTTGCCACTTTTTTCATGGCGCACATCAATCAATATGAATTTAATTAATTAGACACTTAGGAAATCTAAACACCTAACAAGACAATGTTAGAGCATCTCCAATGGCCTCTTTAAAATTGACAAACTCTCTAATTTAAAGAGTTTTGTCAATAAATTAAAGTTCAATGGACTCTCTAAAATTTAAATTTAGAGTAGAGAGTGAATATGTAGAGAGCCATTTTCACTCTGCACTTCATTTTTAAAAAGACAAATTTCAGATTTTAAAATAAGTTGGTTATTTTTCATTTGAAATACATTATTTTGAATTTTTAAATTTAAAAACTGAATAAATAAATTAATATTATTAATAATTTAATTTTTTTAGGAAATCTAAACACCTAACAAGACAATGTTAATCTAACTTAAACTCTGGGTTGTGAAATCCTAATCAAAGGTGGCACTAGAGGGGTGACGAATAATTAACACATAATCAAACACCAAAAACCCTGATTTGCATTTCACTTAGCCGAACCATCTCTAGCACCCCAAACACCAAATTACACTCAATTCCATACAGGAAATCAAGCTAATACGCTTCAATCTATCAATAACGAATAATTGCACTTCAATCTAGAGTTAGATTCTTCATCAGATTACCAGTATACGAGTCAAGTACTCAAAACCAGTTAAGAAATCTCAGATTTGATTCATGTCAAGTCTTTCATTTTTAAAAAAGGGTGCAATTTTAAATTTATTTCATTGCTGGGTGGTCTTTTCATTCTTCTCAATTTTGATATGGAAAAGGATTTGGATTTTTTTTTAAGAATTTTAATTCTTCTTTCAATGTTTTCTTTAATGCAATTTTTCCATCGGATGCTATTTTTTCTACTAAGGAGTATTGTGTATGTCTGAACACATTTGAGGACAGTGGCGGAACTAGCCTTATGGCTGAGGTAGCGACCGCCCCCGCAACTTTTTTTTTGCAAAATTATTTCTTCAAGTTTTAATTTTTTTTTTAAAATATGGTTTCTTAGTTTTAAATTTTATACAACTAGCTCCCTCAAATTTTATGTTATACAAATTAGTCACCCCATTATAGAATTCCTAGTTCTACCCCTGCATGAGGATTTATTAAACTTAATTGGTGGGTAATCGTTTTATTAAGGTTTTATCAATTCATCCCATGGTTATTTCTAAGGAAAGACTGGATTGTGGTTCAATACTTACTTCAACTCCCTTGCATAATATTGGATGTTCTTTGGCTATGTTATAATTAATAACTTGGAGGCAGCTATTCAAATTCATGAAATAGATTTTCCAGTTTTCATGGCCAATGATTCATTCTATTCGGATATTCTTCGTCTTCTGAGAGTGATTGGAATTCTGAAAAATGTTCTAGTGATTTTTTACGTGATGAGGATTTTGTACAAGAAGTTATTCTTCTAAGAGTTCAGTTCACCCCGACTGTTTCTTGAAGTTTTGGACAACTATCAATAAATTCTGCAGCCAATCACATAAACCAAGACTTAATTTTTGAATCATATAGGCAATGTTTTTAAAATCGGACCGGAAAGCGAACCGGCTTTATCGGGGGTTCACGGTTCGACCGGTTCAACCGGGTTGGATCGGATTTTTTAATTTTAATAAATATAAATAATTTAAATTAAAAATACTTAATTTTATAAATAAAAAAATAAAAAAATATTTATATGAAATTATTTTCAAAATACTATGCAAAATATAATTATAAGTGATCAATGTTTTAAAATATATAGAATAAATACTTTTTATGAGAAAAATGAATAAATTTTTTCATTGTTAATTAAATTAAAATTATATAATTAAAATTTATAAATAAAAAGTACAATGGTATATTTAATTAAAATTAATTATTCAATTTGTGATGTGTAATTATAATTGATCAATATTTAAGTGTATATAAAATAATTTTATTGTATAAAATAGTTAATTTTTAAAAAATAGATTCAATAGTCAAATTTAATATATAAAAATTTGATAATTTATTTCAATAAAAATATACGTTAAATTTTATTATGTGAAATTTATTAAGAATAATAAATATTTTAAGAAGACGTAGAATAACTAATGTGTATAATAAAAAAAAAGTTGTGTAAGAGAGAAAAAATATGTTGTGGATAAGAGAGAGAAAAAAATATCATGTAAGAGAGAGAAAAAAAAAGTGTTGTGTAAAAGAGAGAAAAATAAATGTGTTGTGTGGTTAAAAAATTGACACATGTATAGGGGACCACAAATTAAATGAAAAGTGACTTTTTCACTCATTTTTCAGAAAACCGGGTTATTCCGGTTTTGGTCAGAAACCGGATTTTCCCGGTTCAACCCGGTTTCTGACCGATTTTTCAACTATAAGGTTTTTATCCATAACCGGATCGGACAGCCGACCGGTTCCCGGTTAACCCGGTCCGACCAGCCGGTCCGGTCCGGTTTTAGCAACATTGCATATAGGTGAAAGAAGAAGCAGGTTACTAGTAAGGGCAACCTCTTTTCAGATTCTCGGTCTCAAGAGACTGATTCATTCTCCCATTGATGTATGGGAGAAACATAAATAAAATTACCTCAGCCAATTGAGCTAAGGAAAAAGCTTGTCACCCGAATTTGAAGGTTGTTAAAACTTGGAAAGTGGGGCTCCAACTGGGATTATTTACAGCTGAAAATGAAGTGGAAATTCTGAGTTATTTCCCAACTTAACGCGGGTATTGTTGGCTATTTCCCGATTTGTGTCAAATTGTTAGCTATATTCCATTTAGTGCCTTTTCAGGGCCTGTTCGCGAATGCAATCCGCGAGCAGGCCCAAAATTCCATGTTGTTCGCACATACAATTCGCGAACAGACCCAAAATTCCATGCTGTTCGCAGATACAATTTGCAAACACCATTTTAAAATTAAAATGCTGTTTGCGAATTGTATCCGCGACAGCATGGAATTTTGGGCATGTTCGTAGAATTGTATTCGCGAACAGGCCCTGAAAAGGAACTAAATGAAAAATTCGAAACAATTAGGCACAAATTGGGAAACATACTTGCCTATCCGTGTTAAATAAGGAAACTACCCTAAATTCAGGCTTTACTTTCTCAAAGCTTGAACATAGATCATCAAAACCTTATTTGATGGGTTCTCCTTTTTCCAAGTTATTATTGTTTATTATGTCGTCACAATTTTATTTTGTTATGTGGAATTGCCGTGGGAGTTTGTCTTGAGGTTCAATTTCTCTTTTTATATACTTGGGCTCGTCGTTTTCGTATTGGGGAGTTGCAAGATTTCAGTTAACTTCAACATGACCTGCATTCAGCTACAGCTTTGCATACGGTTTCAGATTCTTTCAGTTGGGGAAAGAAGCAGTACAAGTTCAACAACTGGTTACACACAATGCAGGCAGAGGATATGAGTGATAACAACGCCAGGAATGTGAGCTTATCTAGAAATTAAACTTGCCTTCTCGAATCCAATTCTTTGGGTGGTTGTCTTTCGGGATAATTTGCTTTCTAATGTAATGTTGAGGAGGAGGGGAGTTCTTGAAGATACGGCTTGCTCTTTATGTAATGAAAAAGAAGACAACAACCATATTGTTATTCATTGTTCTTTTACTTGGAATATTTGGTCTTACATTCTCCGTCTTAGTAACATTACTTGGGTTTTGCCTTATTCAATTGGTCTTTTCTACTTTTAGTTGACCTTCTTGGCGTGGAATAATTATCGTGAACTTTGGAAGTTAATTTGTTTTTTTTTTGCTTGGAATTTGTGGAAAGCGAGAAATAGTAAGATTTTCCGTGATGACTTGATAATGGTGGATTCTTTGATTTACAATTGTATTTGTAGGAGGGTCTTTTTCTATAAATTTCATCATCCGAGCTTTCCGTTCTCGGGAAATGATGTTTTCCATTGTTTAGATTGCTTTTATATAATCTTCATTATCTTATTTCGGACTTGCTTTTTTGCCTTTCACATCTTAGTGGTTGAGCTAATCTATGTATCATTTATAAAAAAAATTGTATAATAAATTATAAGTAAATATTATTAACGTTAATTAATTTTAAAAATCAATAATTTAATTTATAGATAGACAAGTCATACGAGTCACGTGTTATTACGTAATACGAAACTAGTATTAATACATGTTCCAAATTGTTCCAAATTGTCGGTGTATCACTTTATGAGAAACCACAAAGAAAATGCATATGTGGACCTAAATGAGTTTGCTAATATTCACAATAACCTGAAATCTCCTATTCATCTGATCTTCCATTTTGATCATTTGTCACCTCCGCAAACTGAACTTCCTCAAATTCTTCAATGGGAAAAAACGATCACGACTGCTGCCCATTTTTATTTCCCTCCGCTGCCTATGGCTCTCCATCTCCGTCTCCGTCATCAACACCGTCATCAGAACCTTCATCGCCGTCGACATCCGATTCCTACACTCTCTCTTCCTCTCATTTTTCCCGTCGTTCTTCGCCCAGTGTTAATTCGGATCCTTTCGTATATCCTTCGGCAGACTGGGGAACTCAGAATTATTTAGTTAATAATAATAATTACAATCTCATTGAAGAAGACTGCGAAGCCAGCAGTATTATCAAGTCTTTACAGGTACCTCATAATTGTCTACAACTATTTTAAAATCTTATTTTTGTTTAGGTACCCGTTGAATCGATAAATTTTGCATAATTTATGAATTTTATCAAAATTCATCGTTTGATATGAAAAAATTTTAGTTGAAAAAAAATTCACATTCTATAATTCTCGTAATTATTATAAACATATCTCTATAAATTTTATATTCAACACATATTAAAATTTCTTAATTTATAAATTTACATTCTACAAAAATTTGTAAATTTTTAGAACTCTTTAGGTAGATTTTTTTTATCTTTTATATGAATATTAAATAATTGGAGTCACAGGGTTTAACATCTTTTATAAATACTAACTTAAATTCTGTTATAAATAGAACACTAAATTATACGTTTTATTGTCTACAACGAAGGTCATTACGAAAAAAAAAATAGAAAAATACAGTGTTTTTACTTACATGGCATATGCCATAATCTGTATCTATCTATCTATACTATATATAAAAGCACGGATGGAGGAGTGGGGGGCATGCAAATTTACTGAATAGTCTTTTTTAGTTTATTACTAAATAAAGATTTTATAGTCATTAACTAATTAGTTATTTAATTAATCACTAAACATATATTGTAATTAAAGTTCTAATTAGAATAGATAGCTAAATTATCTCCAATTTAGTTTTTAGTATGTAAAAAATAACTAAAATTTCTCCAAATTAGTAGGAATATCTATCATTTAGTTTGAATGAACTATAAAATTCTGATTACTTTTAAAGATACTAATTTAATTATATAATTATGGTTATTATAAAACCAAAAGAATAATAAATTCAGTATGGAAAAAAATTTAATAGCTGAATATATTTTATTTACTTTTACAAATTTTTTTAACTAATTCATATTGATTATAAATAAAAAAATTGATATAATTATAGTACATTTACTAATATGTATATTGACGAGTCATGTTACGAGCCACGTGCGTAGCACGTAATGCGAAACTAGTCACAAAAAAAGGTACAACCCAATAATTGTTTTGATCAAAAGATATTATTTTTTAGTACTTTTTTCATAATTAACAACAATCTCAATATTTTGTTAACAAAATTTAATTGAACCGGCTAGGTGACCTTCTATTGTAGCAGAAGGTATAATTGAAGTAATTAAACTAAATATTGTTTTTGTAATATATCAATGTTAAATTCAGTAACCAAGATATCCTCTTTAACATCTTAGAACCTTGTGGATTGAGTTTACTATACATAATCAGAAGGCTAATGGTCTGAAAAAACCCCGACCTTTGTTTTAGTTTTCAATTCCACCCCGACCTAGCAATTTTTTCAATTATATCCTATTTTGTATTTTTAGTTTTCAATTGCACCCTGATGTATTAAATTGAATTCTTTTTATTTGGTTAATATTCAAAATAGGTCCTTTATTTTTATTAAAAAAACCTAACAATCCTTTAATATTATAAATTATACCAAAAAATCATCTTCTCTATAAATTAAAAAATAAAATAAAATTTAAATTAAATTAATTAAAAAAAATAATTTTTTTAAAATTTCCGGAGGTGGAGCAGCAGCTCCTCAACTCCTCAGGCCAAGAGCTGCCGGAGGAGGAGCAGTTGCTCCTCCTCCGGTAACTAAAAAAAATTATAATAAATTAATTTATTTTTATTTTTAGGATTTATTTGAATTTTATTTAAGTATAAGAATTTGTTTGAATTTAGCCAAATGGAAAAAAGTATGAACTAATTTTTAAATGTATTTGTTTTATATATTTTAATCCTTATAATAATAAATTCATTTAGTATTTTTAATTTAAGGTGCAATTAAAAACTAAAAATGCAAAATAGGGTATAATTGAAAATAGGCCTAATTACTCAAAAAACCCTCACCTTTAATTTTTTTTTCAATTCCATCCCGACGTTGAAAATTTTTCAATTTTACCCAATTTTGAATTTTCCGTTTTCAATTGTACCCCAAATTTTTATTTTTTGTTAATTTTTTAACTTAAATGATGAAATCATTCAATTAACTAAGTTTAAACATGAAATTAAATTCTCTTTTATTCAAAAAAGTACAAATAAGTCCTTTATTTTTAAAAACTAACTAAAACCCATAATCATATTAACACTAACTTAAATTCTTAATTAATTTTACTAAATTTAAATAAATTTTAAAAACGTACAATTAATATATGCTAGACATGGAGAATGTTTTAAACAAATTTTCAAACGAAAAAGACGTTAATTTAATTTTTCAGGGTACAATTGAAACACAAAAATGCAAAATAGGGTAAAATTGACAAATTTTCAACGTCAGGGTATGATTGAAAAGGGGCTAAAAGGTCGGGGGGTTTTTAAGATATTAGACCTTGAAAATATACTAGGTCGGGGTGGAATTAAAAACTAAAACAAAGGTCAGGGTTTTTTTTCCAGTCTATTAGCCTAATTAGAATTAAACTAAAGATAATTTTTAGTTTTATTTATTAAGCTTAATAAATCAAGGTCAATTTTAGTTTTTATAATCATTTCATATGAATAGATTATGGGCACCCTGCTCTATACATTATTATTATGCAGTTTAGTCTATTTGGTTTGACCAATGAGTATTCATATACAGTGTGTATCCATAGGTCTACCAAAGACCAAAACGAAGCAAGAAATAGTAGACAGAGAAGGCATGAACATGGAGACTGAATTATTCATAAGTTCACCCGAAGCAAGAACGAAGCAAGAAATAGCAGACAAAAGAATGAATATGGAGACTGAATTGTTCATAGGTTCACCCGAAGCAAGAACGAAGCAAGAAATAGCAGACAGAAAAAGCATGAATGTGAAGACTAAATTGTTCGTAGGTTCACCCGAGGCAAGAACGAAGCAAGAAATAGCAGACAGAGAAAGAATGATTCTGGAGACTGAATTGTTCATAGGTCCACCCTAAGCAATAATTTAAGTAAGAAATAGCAGATACAGAAATCATGAATGTGCGGAGATTAAATTAAGGTTTAATCACCAAAAAAACCCTCACTTTGTATCCCTTTTTCAGTTGTACCCTAACGTTGCAATTTTGTCATTTGCACCATAATTTGCATTTTTGGGTTTCAATTCCACCCTCAAAATTAAATTAGACTTTTTTCACTCGGAAAAAATTCATAAAAACCCTTATAAAGTACTCGTTTGAACTCTTTTCCACATAAAAAGTTAAAATTAAATGACTTATTTTAACTTTTTTCAAATGAAAAAGAGATCAATTTAGTACTTGAGGGTGGAATTGAAAACCAAAGGTGCGAATTAGGGTGCAACTGACAAAATTGCAACGTCAGGGTGCATTTGAAAAAGGGCTAAAAGGTGGGGGGTTTTGGTGATTAAGCCTTATATTAATGGTTCATAGGTCCATTTAAGGCGAGATTCTTAGGTAGACTTAGTCTACCACGTCATCCGTGAACTAACCTATCATATTGTGACACGTCATTAAAATAGTGGCAGTGTCGTAATTTTGTTTATTACTTGTTTACACTTTTGAAGGGTAATATTACGATAGTGCCATTATTTTAACGTGTCATAATATGATATGTTTAGTTTACGGATGACGTGGTGAACTGAGTCTACCTAAGAATTTCTCCCATTTAAGGGGTGTTAAACTTAGAAGGGTACTGAACTATGCAAAAATTTCATAATAGATATTGACTTATTCATAGGTTCACGCGCGTACGGACCCGAGGCAGGAACAAAGCAAAAAATAGCAGACATAGATTAAATTTATCCATGTTACGCACTGCAATACTCGTTTCCCGTGACAAAGGCAGACTAAAATTTCAGATAGGGCATAATTTAATTAAAATTTAATGTCTTAAAAAATCTCGACTTCGCCATCTTATTCTTGCACTCATACTTCATCTCATTATTCTCGTCGCTCATCGCCAAGTATTACTTCTCCTTTCGTCTATCTTCCAACTGGTCATTCGTTTTCTACAACCGCTGCTTGTCCTTCGGCTGACTATGAAAATCATAATCAGTTGTGCTGAACAGAAAAAAAATGTCTACGTCCTTCACTGATTGCATATTATATTAATTTATTAATTTGATAAATAAAATATTATTAAATTTTAATTTTTAATTTAAAAGCTCATTATAATATCTTTTAAATCATGACTCATCCAAATAAGTAAACTAATATGTGGGCATGTTCTTATCACTTCCAGAGAAATTAAAAAGAAAATGCACCTCTTCACCTAAACCAGTTTTTAATATTCAAATTAATTTAAAAGTTGCAAATCAACCGATCTTCCATTTTGGTTATTTGTCCCCTAAGTTAATTGAGCTTTCTCTGATTTTAAATGGGAAAAAACGATCATGATCGCTGTCCATTTTTATTTCCCCCCGCCAACTACGGCTCTCCGCCCTCTTCTCCGTCGTCAACACCGTCATCAGATTCATCGCCGCCGCCATCTTATTCCTGCACTTATTCTTCCTCTCATTATTCTTGTCATTCTTCGCCGAGTATTACTTCTCCGTTCGCATATCTTTCAACTACTCGTCCAATTTCTTCGACGCCGGCTAGTCCTTCGGCTGACTGTGGAAAACATAATCAGCTATGCGCAGAACATAATTATTTAGCTAATAATTTCATTACAGAAGAAATTAGAGTTGAAGGAGACTTCGAAGCTAGCAGTATTATCAAGTCTCTGCAGGTACCTCGTAATTATTTATACCTTAATTTTGTTAGTCTTTTTTTTCTTTTACATCTAGAATGTATTTTGTTAAGTGTTTTTTAAAAATATCTATTTTCAACTAAATATTAGAAAAAATATGCTTTAATTTTTTTGTTGCAAAAATATGCTCTTGATAAATTATTGGTAGATAGATTAGAAATAGAGCGTATTTAAAAAAAAAAAAAACTAAAAGATATTTTACGACTGTAAAAAGTTAAAGCAGATTTTTATAAAAAAAATACGAAACAAAACATTGAGGGCGTAATTTTCTCTTTTGTTAAACTATTACTTGATGTGATAAAGTTTTATTACTTGATAAAATTCTATTAAATTTCTAAATAATATTTTGGTGTTATTTAACTAGAGTTAAATACTTTTAAAGTAAAAAAATATTAAATGAAAATGACACATGTTGATTATTTAATGGATCTTTATTGACATAGTTAACTAGGTATGCATAAGAATTTCTCTTTATTATAAGATATACATATATTCAGAATTCAATTAAAAAAATTAATTTATTTATTGAACTTGACAAATAAAGGTTTTTGTAGTTTGGTAACTCATTTCGTATTAATGGTTTAATCATTTAAAAATACTCCATTATTTTGAATTTTTTTGTTTATATCTTAAATTTTTAAAATCGTTAATTTTATCTTATTTTTCAATTTTAATTCTACCCATTTTGAAATAGGAGTTTGTTCACTCTAAAAAAAGGTTTAAATATGTTTTTATATTTAGCATATAGTCTTAATTAGCCTTTAATATTTTAAAAAGTATTAAAAATTGAAACTGTGTCAAAGTATTTGAAGGACATATTTGAATCTTTTTTCAAATAAAAAGACTCAAATTTGAAAAAATAGATACAATTGAAACGTAAAATTGGGAAATTTGGTAAAATTGGCGATTTTGAAATTTAAAATATAAACAAAAAAAATCAAAGAGATAAGATATTTTTTAATGATTTGGCCTATAGTAAAATTCAAGCGATTATAATACCAGAATTCAAAAATATAACCAATTCAATGCAATAGGTAAAATGTGGATACTTAACGCTGCCATTAACCCACAAGATTGGTGAGCATTAGCTTTATTGGTTGTGCAGGATCCTAAAGAAGTTGCGAGCCTTTGCTTAGTTCCTAGCCAGGCTTCGCAAGGTTATAATGACTGCTCGACGACAATATATCTAAAGAGACGGGTATATGCCAGGCTTAATATTTCCTAAATCTAAATATTTGTGTCTTTTATTAGTTGCGATTTTTTTTATGGGCTAATCACCTGTAAAACTACCGACCTTTCATTTTTTTTCAATAACACCCTCACCTTGTAAAAACTTCAATAGCACTCTATTTCGCATTTTTACGTTTCAATAGCACCCTAAAGTATTAAATTGAACTACTTTTAGTTAGATAAAACTCAAAATAAGTCCTTTATATTTACAACATATTTTAAATAATATTGAATGTTATAAATACTACAAAAAAACTATCTTCTCCATATTTAAAGATGAATAATAATAAAAAAATTATTTAATTAAAATAATTAAATTCCGAGCAATCGCTACTTCCTCAAATCCGTTATCGACTCTTTCGGACTGCGATTTGCCATTTTTTTTTTGAAGAACAATGTTCTTCCTCGTTCTTGAGGAAGAACAGAATTCTTCCTTGTTCTTGAGGAAGAACAAAGTTCTTCCTCAAGAACTCATCCTCCATGGGAGGATGGAGGACAAGGTGTTCTCATCCTCCCATGGAGCCTCCCATGGGAGGACGAATAGCTCTGTTCGTCCTCCCATGGGAGGACAAGAACAGCTCGTCCTCTCATGGAGGACGAGCTCTGTTCGTCCTCCATGGGAGGACGAGCTCGTCCTCCCATGGAGGATGATGGAGGAGAAGCGGCGGGGCGAGGAAGACACCGGAAAAAATGTAGGGTAGAAATTAATATTTTTTAATTTTTTATGGGCTTATTTGGATGTTTTTTAAGTTAAGGGATGTGTTTGTATTTGTTTAATTAGAAAAAAGTATAAAATGATCCTTTCATTTAGTTATTTAATAAAATTTAATTCTTATAATAATAAAATCATCTATTTTTTTAAATTTAGGGTGCTATTGAAACGTAAAAATGCAAAATAGAGTGCTATTGAAGTTTTTACAAGGTGAGGGTGTTATTGAAAAAAAAAAAAAGATCGGTAGTTTTACAGGTGATTAGCCTTTTTTTATTTACAATTTGGTCAATTAGCCCAAAATCTATCCAATCTTTCAAAATCTTATCAACTTAAAACCTTTCAAATAAACCTATTCCAATTTGGTCAATTAGCTAGAAACCTATCCAATTTTCCAAAATTGACGTAATAGTTTTCAAAATTGATTTATCCGAACCATGTGCCAATCCAATTAACAACTTTTTTCTTCCCATTTTTTTTTCAATTACACATTTAATTGCCATGTAGGTAGGATTAAATCAATTTTGAAAAATTGGATAGATTTCTAGCGAATTGATTAAATTAAAATAGATTTATAACTTTTAAAAGGTTTAAATAGATCTCCATTAGAGTCAAAAGGATTTGTTTTTTTGGCACCACTAAACCTAAAAATTAAATAGCTTAACCCCTGAAAAACCCCTCACCTTTCAAATTCCCTTCGTTTGCACCCCCACCTTTCAAAATCACCAAATAACACCCAAATTACCACCTTTGACTTTCAATTGCACCCTAAAAATATTAAATTGGCCTTTTTTCACCGAAAAAGTTGAAATCGATACTTTATATTTTAATTCATATTCTAAATAGTTCTCAATGTTTAAATTTCAACAATAAAACCATATTTCTTAAAAAAATATTTCATAAATTACTAAATTTTACGTCCACTTTTATTCAACTTTACCATTTTAATTGATAAAATTCAAACATTGAAAACTATTTAGAATATGAATTAAAATATAAAATATCAATTTGAACTTTTTTTCCAGTGAAAAAAGGTTAATTTAATACTTTTAGGGTGCAATTGAAAATGAAATGTGATAATTTGGGTAAAATTAAGGATTTTGAAAGCTGAGGGTGCAAACGAAAGGGGGTTGAAAGGTGGGGGATTTTCAGGGGATTAGCCAAATTAAAATACTGACTTGATGGGAATTTATACATATAATTAAGCACTGAGTGGATACTCATTCCATGCAGAGAGAAGGACATGACGAAAGTATAAGAGAAGGAAAGAAGAAAATGTTTCAACATACATTTGACATAGTCATAGAAAACCCAAAAAATGACTTCTTTAGAGTTCCATCTGTACAGGTAATACATATACTGATATTCATATATAATATGCAGTGGCGGAATCAGAAAATTAAAAGAAAAAAAAAAAAAACAGCAATTATTGGAGAAGAAATTAAGCGAGTGAGAAGATTAATAACAATACTAGAAAATTTACGGAGACCATATAAAACAATTTGTACTTGGAATCCGAACCAACCCGAATAATGGAACAAAACTAACAAATTGGATTTGGTTTAGTTTGATATTATAAAAAAAGTTAATTTTTTTGATTCGATTTGATTTTGGACATAATTTTAAGGAAGTTACAATTCACAAGTATCGCTGTTTTATAATCCGATGACTAGATTTTGATTCATTTTAATTTGGTTACCAAATTGCAGTTTTGTTTCGACAGGCGCTTTTTTGGCCAAAGAGAATAGCGTCAACTAGAGTTTATTATTTTGTTTCCCCAAATTTTCAAGAAAATACAAGTAAAACTAGATTGCCATATGAAAATATAAAAAAAAAAAATTGGCAGTGTGATCGGAAAACATTATGTTGAAATGAAATTAAACTTTTATAAGAAAATGAAGCAAATTAAAGTTTCGTTACCCTGAGAATCAATTACCTTCCACACCTCTAATAAAAGGACTAATGTATTTTCTATTTGGTTGTAAAGATGGAAGTACCCCGAGAGAAGCTTGGAGACAAACTCACAATCCTTCAGAACATTGTGTCCCCGTATGGAAAGGTGAAAGAGTTTGATCAATTAAGAATAATACTCTCTATTTTAAGATCAATTAAAGATAAAATTGGATTGTCCCGGTCCCTGAATTTGTCCATATTGTTTTTAATCGATCAAAAAGTAAAAAAAATTGTCCTTAATTGATCAAAATGTCTGAAAGTGAGTTATTTGACTTTGATTCATTAATTGAAGGACCGGGTTAACTTTTTACTCATTTTTTTTAAAATAAGTCGCTAAATTTTATGGCGGAAGTGACCGTTAATTAGTTTATTAATTTTTAAAGTGAAAAATGAAAAATATAAATGAGGTATTTTACTTTTTGAATTAACTAGAGAAGTCACCATATGATAATTGTTTTCTCTCATTATTTCAGACTGATACAGCCTCTGTGCTATTGGAAACAATTGGCTATATAAAGTTCTTGCAAGGTCAAGTTGAGGTAAGTGATTTCCTATTTTTGTATATAATTTTTAATTTTTTATATTTTTGTAAATATTTTTAAGTTAATTTGGTATTTTTGTAAATGAAAAAAGTCAACACATATTTTGTAAATATTTTCAAAATTTTAGATATTTTTGTAAGAGTCTTTATTAATTTTGACAGAAGATTTATTAACGTGAAATACTTTATTATTATAAAATTTTAGCTCAGATATATTATAGTTATAAATTTAAGTTTAGATGGTACATTGGGATTGAGAAAAAAATCAGTTACCTTGAGTTAAAAGTTCTCCTTATTGTTGTGCTTATGCTAGACATAACATAAGACTCAAATCATGATGTTTTAAGGTTGGAAAATGAACACTTAAAATGTCGAATATATATTTCAAAAAAATAAATACGTATATGTTAATTAGTAATATTTTTTCAATTTACTTAGCTTTTAAATTGATCAAACACGTGAATATTAATTTGTTAAAAATCCCCTGGCTCAGTTACATTCCTAGTAATACTTTTAAGAAAGAATAAATTTTGTTTGTTAATGAATAAAATTTTAAACTTTTTCCACTAAATTTGTATGTTTACTTTTTTGAAATCTCATATTACTGATATGCCATTTTGCAGATATTAAGTAGGCATCGGATGACAAAAAGTGGACATAATGTAAGGGAAGTTGCCATCTTTGGTGTAAAATTTCAGGTCGATGAACAAGTTGATCTCAGGAGCAGAGGTCTTTGTTTAGTTCCTATTTCGCTTACCATCTCATCAATGTGAACGAAACGACCGAATTGCTAGACTTTAAATATATAAATAATACATAAAAAAAAATCGAGGAACTAAATTATATTTTATATTTATTAATTAGATTTTTTGACTGGACATATTTGGCACGATTCGCATGAATGTTGGACTAATGAACCCTCATTTTATCTCTAATACTATAAGATGAGCAAAACAAATCAATTTGCAATTGCACCCTAAATTTATAACAGTGCACAAAATAGTTAATTTTTTTATTGTTGTAAATTAGTCCATTATGTTAACTTAAAGTATAATAAATCAAAATATAGTTTTAAATACGTTGAACAATTAATCAGGTCGAGTTTTGAAGAAATATATACTGTTGAAGCTACTGTTGAAATTAAGTTCATATCGATCTTATGATTAGGATTTACTAAATTAAATATATATAGCTGAACAGTTTTCTGAGAAAGTATTGTGATATTTATGAAGTAAACTTATTGGAATACAAACTCAAACTATATATATAATTTGATAAAAATTGATACAACTACTCTATTGAGAACACCACTCCATTTTGCTTGTTAAAATCATGTTTTGTATGATCCACTACCTGCATGAAGAAACAGACTGGGTTGTGATAATATGAATTTGGAGAGATTCTTATAACGCAAACAACGCATAGAATTGCGAACTTTCGGAATGTGATATATAGAAATCGGTTAAAATCTCAAATCAGTAAATTAAAAATTTAGTTCTAATTAGAAACGACCAACTGATGTGGCCTATAGTAATTGGGGATTGCATTTCAATTACGCAATTACGGATGAAAAATCCATAATCTTATGTGGTAAATTGGTGCACCTAAGAATTTCCGTATTTAACAAGTGATTCTACATTTGAATCCATCAAATGATATAAGCATGATTATGGGCAAAACGGAGTGTTTCACTTCAGTAAAATCACATAAAGGGCAATAGCAGATAGCTTCCTCATCTTGGCATTTTAACTACCATTACACAAATCGTCAAAAATCAAACAATAAAAGGAGAAATATAAGATAGTAACAAAATAAGTAGCGACTCGAGAAGGAAATGGCGTAAGACGATATAGAAAAAATACCAAAAAAGATAAGGGAACGGCAGAATATAATTGATGACCGATAGTTAGGGACCTATGAGACCATTAAAAAAGAAAGCGGCTAGTGACTGAAGAAAAGAGCAGAGTGAGACGACTAATAAAATATTGTCTCAAGGGGTAAGAGGAAAACTGGAAAAACTTACTTAAGGGGTAAGAGCAGAGCAGGGTGAAACGATTAAAGAAGAAAAACGATGTCTGAATACATAGAAGGACACCTAGAAACATTCGATAACTACTAAAGTTGAGTTTTTCAACGTCCCAATTTTTCATTTTCAGTTCCTATTTTTCCAAGTAAAGGTCATTAACAAGTAGTTCTGGAAAAATTTCAGAGGTAATCCTATCATTTCAGCAACTCTTGCACTAATCACTAAATTACCGCATCGGATTAAACCCAAGTTTCAACTAGACAACAAAATTTCAATATCTTTTGTTATATATGACATATCTACATCTTCTTAATGTACAAGCATTTGTGGTACAAGGCATCCCACTCCTGAAATTCCTCTGAACTACTTTAGATGATCACCTAACAAAATGTCTATCCATTGATAATTCAAATTGTTGAAAACAACGACTAAATGGAAACCGAAGAAAATTATGAACGACTAGAAGGAAAATGGAAAATTCAGTAAAGAAGCTCACATTGGTGTTGCTCATTTCCAAATTGTAGAAATCCATGGAATCCTCCGTGAACAACGGACCAGCATGCCAAGTTCCCTTGTCAAGTTTAACAAATTTAGACCCCGAAATTCGGAACACTCGAACCTCATCTACAGAAGGTGGCACATAAAAATGGCCACAAGGTGACTGCACAATGCTATTATTGTTACCATCTACTCCTTCCTTTACATCTTTTGAGTCCAAAATTGATGGCTTAGCCAATCCCAGAAACCAAACTCCACCTCCTACAGCACCAAGGCACTGAGTCACACTTGCGTGATGAGTAATATCCGAGAACTCGAGCGGCCGGTCTTGCAACCGCATAATGTAGAACCTGTCATGACATGGAGCATCATCAAGTTAAAAACTCGAATGATACCAAATTGTTGATTTTATGTTTCATTTTGGTACTAAAACCTCAATTCGTATCAATTGTTTTAATGTTTTTTATTAAAGGGACATTGCGGAACCTGAACTTTATATTCTCTATTTTAGATCAATTAAGCAATGCTATCCATCTTTAGAAAATTAAGGACAAATTTAGTTCATTCCAATCCCTAAACTTGTTCATATAAAATTAGAAAGTATTGTTCTTAATTGATTAAAATGGCTAAGAGTGAGTGAGTTATTTGATCCGAGTCACAAGTTCAGAAACCGAACTAACCCTTTACTCCTAATTGATATAACGACCGACCATGATAATATATTCTACGAAAATGTTTACTTTGTCGGATTTGAAAATATGTTGCGATCATATGAATTAATTTTGATAATATTCTGATGCAAATTGAAAATTAATACCAAACTGAAACATACACAAAGATTTAGTACTAATTAAACTTATAATCCTAGCAACATCTACATAAAGTTAAATACACTCATAAGAACTAACTGTTATAATCAAGAATCAAGAATCAAGAATTCAAGAAATCAAGATTCAAGAATGTTAAAAAAAAAACTAAAAAATCATGAGCCAATTAAAAGAAATAAAGAATCTTGAAATACCTAGGAATTCCTTGGCCAAGGTCCAATTGGGCATCTTGAGGACCGAATTTTCCACCATCTGATGAAGCTTCTATAACTTGGCCATACTCTTTGAAGCTTTCTGGTGTTGCTTCTATTGCTTTCACCTTCATTATTGCTGCTTCCATATTTTTAAACTAAGAGAGGGAAAAAAATCAACCAGAATATATTTATCGGTTCACATCAATCCATATTTTTTAAAAAATAAAATATAACTAGTCCACTATGTATGGATAAGGTAAAACGGCAAATACGTAGCGCCGTTTTACTTCTATTGCTTCCAAGCATTAATAGTGAAATTCTCTGGAAACGGTGTCGTTTGTCTCGTCGCGTAAAAAAAAAGCTCTCAGAACATTCACGATACAATTTTATTTTGGGTTAATTTTATAAAAAAATCACGATATTTATATGTAGTTTTATTTTAATCATAATTTTTAAAAAGTGGCATTTAAAAAAGTACGATTTTTTTTTTCAAATTTATCATTTCAATATATTTTTATTAATTAAATTATTCATTAAACCATTAATTAAAAACCCAAAGCATAAATCGACATTAAATCTTATTGTCTTTTCGGTTAGAATATGTAGGATTATAAATTTTTAATGATAATACACCAAATTTTACTTTGATGATAGATTTGAAACAAAATAAAAAGTCTGTACACTACAAGAAAAGTGAGTTTTAGCAACAGTCTATTACAACGACCATTAAAATCGTTACAATACATATACCTTTTATAACTATTATTTTAATGTCGTTTCTAAATATAATTATTTTACAACGCCCAATAAAATCGTTATTAAAAGTTATACTTTTAGCAACGACTTAATTTATATCGTTTTTAAAGATAATTATTTTACAACGACTAATCATGTCATTGTAAATTATTTGCTTTACCAACGATTTAATATGTGTCGTTTTTAAATATTATCACTTCACAACGACAAATAATTTCGTTGCTAAAAGAAAGAAGGAATAGTTAAAATTCCACATTGAAAATAAGTGAAATGAGAATGATGCATTCTCACTATAAAAGAAACCCACCTTTCACTATAAAATAATTTTTACTTTTGTTGTAATATATCAATCAAAAAATAAAAAATATTAAATTTTAACAATAATTGTATTTTAAATTATAAAAATTATAAATTTATATAACAAATTAAAATAATAATTAATATTATAATGTTTTGACAACGACTTTTTATAATTACTAATAACTTTTAACAACCAATTTTATAGATTTTGTAAAACTTATAGCAACGACAATTATTTAAAAAAGTCGTTATAAAAAACATTACATTACGCCAACACGCACAACCACATTTGTCGTTGTTAAAAAATTTTAACAACCATATTTTAAGTTTTCATAACGACAACTCACGTTTCCAAAAATCAAGTTTCTTTTAGTGGTATATGCCGACTTTTAAAAGTTATGATTAAAATATAACTACATGTAAATGTCGTAATTATTAGATTTATCCCCAATACAAAATATTAAAACAAAATATTACAATTACTTACAATAATAATTAACAATAAAATCTTTTATTATATTTTTAATTATATATCTAATAAAAAATTAATATAAATTTATTTCTCAATTTGATATAATTATGATCTCTTTTAAAAAAATTATTTAAAATTTAAATAGACTATATAAATAGTAAAATATATATAGCATAATATTTTAAATTTATCTCCGATACAAAATATTAAAAAAAATGTTACAATTTTTTACTGTAATAATTATCTATTAAATCTTTTACTATATTTTAAAAAAAAAATTATATAAATTTATTTCTCATTTGATATAATTACGATCTCTTTTAGCAAAAATTATTTAAAATTTAGATAGATTATGAAAAAGTAAAATATTTAAATTGCCATATTAAACCATGATATTTAAATTCCATAAAAAGTCACGACCTTTACACGAATTTTCATTTTAATCACGACTTTTAAAAATTGTCATATTAAATCATGATCTTTCATTTTCTTTTAAATCTATCACCGACTATTTTTCTGGTGAATCTTACTTTTCATTTTTTTTCCAAATCTGCCGGATTATGGTGGCCACGTCATCAAAAATACACCAAAAATTGATTTGGTTATAGGTTTGAAAAAAACTGAAAGGTCATGGTTTTATATGGCAACTTTTAAAAGGCGTGATTAAAATGAAAATTCGTGTAAAGGTCCTGACTTTTTATGGAATTAACCCTAAATTTTATCAAGGGGGCGAATTTTATGTTATTATAGAATTCAATTTGTTTTTTTCCACTCTTTTTTTAAAAAAACATTAATCATATTATAATTGTTTATAATTAATTTTCCAAATTAAAGAATTTAAATGATAAAAAATTTAGTTTAATAGTTTAAATAATCTTTTTGTAATATTTAGAAGGTTAAAATAAACCTTTTAGAGGAAAATTATATCCATCTTCTTCGTTTTTCAGCTTTTGCTTTTCGTCTATTAATAGAGTATTAAAGCCTATGACAATGGGAGTGGCCGACATAGATAAAAAAAAATTCGATCGAGGAAGGTTTGTCGATCATTTTACTATATGGGAGAAACTTTAAGAAAAAATTAGGATACATATTCTATTTTTATTTCCTACCTCAATAAGAAAAGAATAAAAAAAATACCTCAAACTTTTAATATTTTTATTTATTTGCTCTATAACTTATTTATATTATAATTATGCCTACCTTTTATTATCATTTTACTTTAAGTATATTTGTTTTTATTTTCATTGACCATCTGTCATGTTTTTTTCTTCTCTCTCTCTCTCTCTCTTTCTCTCTCTCTCTTCATATTTTAAATTTATTTTTCTTCATCAGTTTTTTCTTCTTCTTTATTTCTTCTTTCTTCTCCATTTTTCTTCTCTTCTTCTCCGTCGTTTTTTCATCAGTCCACCATCGCTCTGCCGTCGCTCCGCCATTTTTTCATATTTGATTTTAGTGATTTTTTTAATACGTGGTGATTAATACAATTTATTTTAACTTTCAGATCTAAATAAATTACTCTTGAATTTTTCAATTTTAGATCTAAAAATTTGCATAATTAACGATTTTATGAAAAAAAACAATTTGCTGCTTAAAAATGATTTTCTGCAAAAAAACAATAGCATCCCATTATCATATGAGTATCACTGCATTATCATAACAGTAAAGAGAAAAATAATTTTTTATAAAAAAACAGCGTCTGATTATCATATAAGTATCACTACATTTTCATATTAGTATCATAATACTGTTTAAAAAAATAATTTTTATAGATCAATGTTTAATTATCATATCGGTATCATTGCATTATCATATAATACCATAACGTTATCATATTAATATCATAATATTATACAATTATGATAATTGTATGATAAAGTTATGATGATAGTATATACGGTAATGATAATAGTATATACAATAATGATATGATAGATAATGTTATGATAATAGTATGATAAGGTTTTTATGATAATAAAATGATAAGGTTATAATGATAGTATGATAATATAATACCTACATTTAAAAAAATACAAGAAAAATATGATAATGAGATAATAATAGTATGATAAGGTTTTATGATATTAAAATGATAAGATTGTGATAATAGTACGATAATATGATACTTACATAAAAAAACAATTATAGAAAAATTATGATAACAAGATGATAATGTGATGATACCTACATGATGACGAAGTAAAATTATAATTATTTTAAAAGTAAAAACATAAATCTAGAAACATCGTGGAGTATTATCTAAAACTTTTTCGTTTTGAGGTAAAAAAAATTGTTTTTATTTTTTTGATAAATACGTAAACAACCCAAATTTTAAATGAACCTAATTCATATATGAAATAAATAACTATCTATTACTGATTTGTCACGTGATATAAGTACATTAAACAATCAAATTATTTTAAAAGACATAATTCCAATTAATAAACTTTTAAATTTGATTTAAGACTTAATAAAATTGGCGTGTTTCTAAATGATTGGAGAATAATAATTTTGAAGAGAAAATATTTTTAAAATTTTATTTGATATGTAGACATCAAATTGTTTATTTTTTTATTTATTATACTTAATGAAGGAGACATGTTATAAAAGGAACTAATGGAAGACCAGTTATAGAAATTTAATGAGGTGTTAAGAAATTTGAAAAAAGATTAAAAATTGCAAAATAAAACTTGCACGAGACTACCTGTTTTGTTGTTGCATTCGCACAATTTTTTTTTAAAACTTGCACGAGACTACCAACGCGGGAACGTACAATTTTTTTTTAAATCATTCTTCAAGGTGTGACCTTTTAAACATCAATTTTCATTCACGCTTTAACCATTTTGAGCGTAAAAATATACGATTTTAATCTACTCGCAGTAAAGAATACAAACCAACCAAGATCCGACACATTCAGATAGTCAGTCTCACTCAAAATTGTATAATGTTGTGATATTTAAGCCTATTATTTATTACATACATAACTGGTGGAGATGCATATGTATAAAACGCATAATTTTTTTGTTAAAATCATTCTTCAAGGTGTGACCTTTTAAACATCAATTTTCATTCACGCTTTAACCATTTTGAGCATATAAATGTACGATTTTAATTTACTCACAGTAGAGAATACAAACCAACCAAGATCCGACACATTCAGATAGTCAGTCTCACTCAAAATTGTATAATGTTATGATATTTAAGCCTTTTATTTATTACATACATAACCGGTGGAGATGCACATGTATAAAAGAACCTTGAGAAAGAGAGATAATCCAAATTACGAAACAATATATAATTAAAGAGTACACCAACAACATTGAAAAATTAGAAACTAATTACAACCGTAATTTTAAATACGTGAACAACCGTAATTTTAAATGAACCTAATTCATATATGAAATTAATAACTATCTGTTACTGATTTTTCACGTGATATAAGTACATTAAACAATCAAATTATTTTAAAAGACATAATTCCAATTAATAAACTTTTAAATTTGATTTAAGACTTAATAAAATTGGCGTGTTTCTAAATGATTGGAGAATAATAATTTTGAAGAGAAAATATTTTTAAAATTTTATTTGATATGTAGACATCAAATTATATAATTTTTTATTTATTATACTTAATGAAGGAGATATATTATAAAAGGAACTAATGGAAGACCAGCTATAGAAATTTAATGGGGTGTTAAGAAATTTGAAAAAAATTAAAAATTGCAAAATAAAACTTGCACGAGACTACCTGTTTTGTTGTTGCATTCGCACAATTTTTTTTTAAAACTTGCACGAGACTACCAACGCGGGAACGTATAATTTTTTTTTAAATCATTCTTCAAGGTGTGACCTTTTAAACATCAATTTTCATTCACGCTTTAACCATTTTAAGCGTAAAAATATACGATTTTAATCTACTCACAGTAAAGAATACAAACCAACCAAGATCCGACACATTCAGATAGTCAGTCTCACTCAAAATTGTATAATGTTGTGATATTTAAGCCTATTATTTATTACATACATAACTGGTGGAGATGCATATGTATAAAACGCATAATTTTTTTGTTAAAATCATTCTTCAAGGTGTGACCTTTTAAACATCAATTTTCATTCACGCTTTAACCATTTTGAGCATATAAATGTACGATTTTAATTTACTCACATTAGAGAATACAAACCAACCAAGATCCGACACATTCAGATAGTCAGTCTCACTCAAAATTGTATAATGTTATGATATTTAAGCCTTTTATTTATTACATACATAACCGGTGGAGATGCACATGTATAAAAGAACCTTGAGAAAGAGAGATAATCCAAATTACGAAACAATATATAATTAAAGAGTACACCAACAACATTGAAAAATTAGAAACTAATTACAACCGTAATTTTAAATACGTGAACAACCGTAATTTTAAATGAACCTAATTCATATATGAAATTAATAACTATCTGTTACTGATTTTTCACGTGATATAAGTACATTAAACAATCAAATTATTTTAAAAGACATAATTCCAATTAATAAACTTTTAAATTTGATTTAAGACTTAATAAAATTGGCGTGTTTCTAAATGATTGGAGAATAATAATTTTGAAGAGAAAATATTTTTAAAATTTTATTTGATATGTAGACATCAAATTATATAATTTTTTATTTATTATACTTAATGAAGGAGATATATTATAAAAGGAACTAATGGAAGACCAGCTATAGAAATTTAATGGGGTGTTAAGAAATTTGAAAAAAATTAAAAATTGCAAAATAAAACTTGCACGAGACTACATGTTTTTTCGTTGCATTCGCATAATTTTTTTTAAAAATTTGCACGAGACTACCAACGCGGAAACGCATAATTTTTTTTATTAAAATCATTCTTCAAAGTGTGATCTTTTAAACATCAATTTTCATTCACGCTTTAACCATTTTGAGCATATAAATATACGATTTTTAATCTACTCACATAAAAGAATATAAATCAACTAAGATTCGACACATTCAGATAGTCAGTCTCACTCAAAATTGTATAATGTTATGATATTTAAGTCTATTATTTATTACATACATAACTGGTGGAGATGCACATGTATAAAAAAACTTTGAGAAAGAGAGAGATAATCCAAATTACGAAACAATATATAAGTAAAGACTACACCAACAGCATTGAAAAATTAGAAACTAAAGAAAATTACAATTCAACTACTTTCCACTATATGCCATGTTAGTGATCAATTTTTTTCTAAATTCAGGAAAAAATGGCATTTTAGTGTAGAACTTTTATTCCATATACCAAAGTCTCTTCTACCTATTATACAAGTCACATTCTTGGGACCCTCTAATATTTTTTGCTTAACTTCAATAATTTATAATTAAGGTTCTTTTTTAATTTAAAATTAGCCAAATTACTAAAAAGGCCAAAATTTTCATAAAAATTTCACAAAAATTCAAACCTTTCAATTTTATCCAATTTATCCTGAAACACATTATTTCATTCCAATTATGTCAAAACACACAATTTTATTTTTGTGGCATTGATATGTGTCACATGCTACATCAGCGCCCCGTAGGCACCACATGAGTAAAATTACATAGTTGGACATTATTAAAACGAAAATATACGTTTCAAGACAAATTGGATAAAACTGAAAATTTTGAATTTTTATAAAACTTTTGTGAAAAATATGCCATTTTTTAGTTATTTGGCCTTTCAAATTCATCACAATTTATCAAAATGTTTGCGTAATAAATACTTAATTTCTTCTTATAATTTTTATTCTGTTCGAGTCAACTTTGCTCTCCCACGAGCCCTATCTGTTGTTCACCCAACTAATGACCCACCAAAATGGACCGTAAGTCAATACTCCAAATCTTCCCACTCTATGTATATATTTTTGATATGATAATTACAGTAAACATATAATATATATCGAATCAAACCCAATAACCAAATTGAGTTAAAATCGGTTTATTTGATTTCAAAGAATGAAAAATTATTTGAATCGTTAATTTTATTTTGTATAATTATAAAAAATTATTTTTTAATAAAGAGAATGCATATTAATTTTTAAAAAGTAATTTTCAGTTTAATTTATTCAATTTAAATAGAATGCACACTCGTATATATCGAAGTCATTTTCAAGAAAATGGCCACTTCATGTTGGAAGTAGTTGTAAATGTCTCAATTTTGGTAACTTTGGACTTAATGTTAATTCCTCGGCTAAAAGTAGCTACGCTATTTGTCATTCTGGTTGGTAGTTCTAATGACACATGGCATTTTATATGTAAATATGATATTTTTATACAGAATTGCCATGTATAGTTAATATTTTTTTTTGTCAAAGATAGCCTATTCTAATTATTAGCGAGGGTTAGCGGAAATTAATATTAGACATTTTTTAAATAGACACACTGCACGTGAGTATTGAGGGTCAGGGGCGGAACTACGTTTAGGCTCGGGTAGGCTTGAGCCCGGGCTGCCGTCGGAAGTTCGAAGGTTAGAGAAATGAGCGATGAAGGCTGGCTTGAAGTTACAGTAGTTTAGCCATGGCTGCCGACTGAATAAAGTGCCTTTGAAGAAGATGAAGAGCGAAAAAGAAAAAGATTTATTTTTAGTCCAAAAGGGCAGATTTGGCCCTTCTCTTTTTTACTTAAATATTTTTGGCCCCTAACTATTAATAATGTTAGGAGAGATCAAACGGTTAGAATAGAAAGTCTCAAAATAAAGCTAAAGAATCTGTGGCTGAGAATTAATATAGATATTGATGGGTCTTACATAAACTGAGAAACGCATTAGTCAGAGTGTCAGACTTCTCTTTCTTGTATTTGGTTATATATTTCTTTCTCTTAATAAAGATAATAACTTTATTGTCTTTGTTATTTCATACTTTAACTTAAAAATAAAACGGAATTAGTCCAAAATAAAATGTATCCAACTCAATAAAAAATATGAATCACACTCCCTCTTTAAAAATTATCCAACAGTTATATTATTGTTTATTAAAATTTAATTACTATTTTTTATGAAAATGTTTTCTTATAAATTTTAAAGTATATAATATTCTTAATTCGAATTCTCGAACCTAATATTTTAAATACCCAAATAACAAATTTTAAATTTAATCATTAATTTTTTTTTGAATTTTTCTTCTACTTTCCATTATTATTTTAAATTTTCTAATCAAATCTTCTAGCATAGTTTTCAATTTTTCTGACCAACTCTCTAAATTATGTAACCTAAATATTTCCAATACTTTTAATATAAATTCAAATAACCTTTTTTTCCTTTTTTATATTTTATTTTTACAAATAAATCTAGTTTAAATATTTATTTTAATGTGTAATAACTATTTCAAATTAATTTTGAGGTTATTTAAATTTATTAATCATAGAAAATTGAAAAACTAATTAGACTACAATGTTATTGTTAAATTTTTTATTTTTTAATAATTATTTTATTTTATGATAGTTGGTGAATTTTATTATCTGGATACTTTTAATTATTTTTGAAAAATAACTAGATGAAAAATAACGAAAATGAATCAATTTAGGTTTGAATAAATTTATTATTAGAACGCTAACAAATGTCAACTCAAATTAATTCGAAAAAACTTTGAAGCAATTAGATTAATTAGGTGTCATTTAGCCCGGGCTGAACAAAATTTCTGGTTCCGCCACTGTTGAGGGTCGAACCCTCAACCTCATACACATATCATACTGGTCAACTGGGTCAAATCTTCAAGTGTCATGTATAATTAATTAAAACAATCTAAAGAAAAGGAATCAAAATGACTAATATAAATCGTCTTACCATGTGATATACTAACACCAATAGTAAAATATAATGCCATGTGTCCCATCAAATTGAAAGGAATAATACCATGTGAGTGTACATATTAATATTTCAATATCTAAATCTATATAATTTAGAAAATCAATGAAAATTGCCATAGATTTTCAAAGGCAAAACTCATCGGGAAGATCTTATACTATATCACTTTTATTTAGAAAATTTAGTACAATATTTTTTATTGTTAAATTTTTCTATTTATCTGATTTGTTTTTCCAGTTCTATAAATTTTTGATTCTTTAAACCTCTTCATGTGTCATGGAAAAAAAATTATTTGTACAAAAATTGAAAAAACATAAAAAGTATTAAAATTGAATTGTTCCAAATACAGAAATACAACATGAACAACTTTTAAAAAAAATAGAAGCCTCCCGAATAAAAATAATAAAATAAAAGTGTTTTTTTTTATAAATTAAATAATATTGCATTTAATTAAAATGAGCAAATGATTCCCACACCTGCGCCAGGTATTTATCATATATAATTCTCACTTGTATTCTTTTAGTTTTTAAATTAAACAATGTAGTTCTTAGACGTAAATCTCTTACCAATTAGTGTAAACTGTAAAATAAAAACCGTTACCAATTATATTTTAACAAGATAAAAGACTAAATTATGATATTTTTAAAAATAAATTAAAATTAAAAAGGTGAAAATAACGGAATACATAGAGATCATATAATTTTTCGTCTTTCATGATAAAATTATAAGCTCTCACTAATACTTTAATTGTTTACATTATATTGAAACTAAAATCTATGTCATATGATCCTTAAAGAAGATATATGCAAGTGTTACTTATAATAAATATTATCCGAACTATTTACTCTTTTAAAATTAATTATCTGATTTTAAACTAATTACAAATTCTCTAAAATTTCTATGTTTTTTTTACATTTCCATGAACTTTCATTTTAATGGAATTTCTTCTCAACCGGTTCAACTGCTTGGTTGCTTAGAGAGAGGAAATATTTTCCAGAGAGGGATATTTTATTTTCTTCAATTTTAAAAGAAGGAGAAGGTGATTATCGTTTTTTAACTCCCTTATTTCTATGCATTCTTTATTTTTTTTATAACATTGCTCCGTTTTTGAAAATTTATGTATGATTTTCTTGTGTTTTAGATGTTGTAAATTCAGACTTGTTATGTTATTCATTTGTTAGCTTAATTTTTTTAGTCAAATTTCAGATTCAAATTTTTGATGATCAAGGTTTTGATCACATCGCTGAGATATATTTACAACAGAACAAGTTGAAAGTGAAAGTTTTAAAGGTGCAAATGATGATAGTGAATTCCCACCAATTAAATTTTGACATGTTTATTGTCACCTTATACAAGCTCATGAATATGATTTAGCAAAGGTGCCTTTAGATAAATGGAGTTCTAAAGATGCAATTTAAATCACAAGATTATTTTTAATCTTTTATGTCTTATACACTTAATTTCATTACTTCAAATTGTTGAGGAGGTATTATGCATTTCAGAAAGAAAAGAACTATTTAATATTTTGTTTCGATTCATAATTTGTCTCTAGTGAGTTTGTTCGAAACAAAAAAGGAGCTTGTCACATAGAGGATAGGGATCATATTCTGCGTTCTTGTGTCCTTACTAGTAGGGGTGTGCTCGGTTCGGTTCGGTTCGGTTCGGTTTGCACACCCCTAAAACCAAATTAAACCACTCTTAAAACCCCTAAACCAAATTTCCCTATTTTGGAGTATGGTTATTTCGGTTCAGTGAACCGAAATTTCGGTTTTTATCGGTCTGGTTCGGTCTGTGAACCGAATTAAAAACTTAGTGAAATTAACCATTTTTTCATTAATCAAGTAAAACTTTAAAAAATATTACCCTTTCAATATTTTGAAACAGTTTCATAAAATTACAAACTGTTTACCTAAAAATAGCTTAACTTGCAAATTTACATATCAAATTAGTAATAATTACAATTACTAAACTTTACAAATCATATAGGCTATACAAAAAAATTGATTCAGGCATTCAAAAAAACTGCAGTGAATCAAAATATCAAAAAAATAGTTCAAAAACTGCAAAATAGTGCAATATGCATTTCAAATGCAATGAATACTGCAATCAATCTTGATTGCTTCCAAAATATGCCTCCACCAATCAGTTTGCAAAAGAACACATTTCCTGCAAGTACAAACAAAAAACCAGAACAAGTAAAGGGCAATAACAACATACAGCAATTGAACATACAAAGAAAAAACAGAAAACAAGGCTCAGACTTCAATTTTTAAGCCATATATAACTCAACTCTTTTAAAAGGCAACATTTTATGTCGCACAGTTAATGGTTAAGTATATTTACAACTTTTAATGGTGGAAGCTTCATCATAGCCTTAAAAGACATAGTACTGACTAATGATAGACTAACATAAGAAAGTTTCAGAATCATAACATAATAATGATCCAAAACAAAAAGGCAAAGATAGATCTCATCAATGTTAATTGCTTAAGAGGGCTCAGATTGAAAAGTATATCAAACAAAACACTAAAGGTCATAAAAGGTGGCAACAACAAAAAATAAGTGCCTCAACAGTTACAACCTATAGTATTCAAAGTCATTGACAGTGGAAGCATCATCATAGCCCATAAACAAAATACAGAGAAATCTAACAAGGTCAGCCTAATCACATGCCAATCTATCATTTCAAGCAGCACTATTCTAACATGGAAACACATAAACTTAGCAAGAAAGTTCATCACAGAAGCAGCAAAAGCTTCCACCAAAAGAATAGATGAGAGAATAAACAGAGAATAAACAGAAGGACAAACAGAGAGTAAACAGAAGGACTTCAAGACAAACTATTGATCATTGAGAGCATTAGCTGGATCTTGAAGACCTGAGAAAAAAAATGGAACCAGTTAGTGAAAATTACAACTACAAAAACTTAAAAAACTCATGAGAAAATTAATTAAATTTTACCTTCTTCATGTTTCTCCAACTCTTCTAGTGTCTCCTCTACAGAGACTGGTTTTGATGGATCTCTTAACCAATCCTGAGTACAGACCAATGCCTCCACTATTTTTAGAGTCAAGCAACTCCTGAAGTCATCAAGGACTCTTCCTCCAGTGCTGAAGGCTGACTCTGAAGCAACTGTTGAGACTGGTACTGCAAGAATATCTCGGGCCATTCTAGAGAGGACTGGGAACCTCTCAGCATTCAGCTTCCACCATCGCAGTATATCAAATTGGGCATCATTAGCAACAACTGCCTCACTTAGGTAAATATCCAAATCAGTTTTTTTGCTACCACTCACACCACCAGTCTCTAACATTTGCTGCAGATATCTTTCCTTCAGAACAGAATTAGCTTGGGAGGATTGGCCAACAAGTTCTGCTGATTGGCCATTTCCCCTAGTAGTGGCTAATTCTTTCTTGTAAACCTCCTCATAATCATTGAAGAGTTCAACCAGATCCTCCATCAAACAAGTAAACAAAAACTTGCCCTCACTACAACCATACATTTGAGTCAAAGTGTACTCCATGTATACAATTCTATCTCGAGGGTCTAAAACATTTGCAAAAAAGATCAGCTTGTTCATTACTAAAGGATCCCCCCAATACTTATCAAATTTTGCTTTCATTTTAATGGCCATTGAACTTAAACTGGAATCAGGAGACAGAATCCAGTCTTGCAAAATAGTTGACAAGTCAGAAATTTCATTCAAGTGGTTATTAGAGGTCACATAAAGAGAACCAGAAATCCTCAATGTCATTTTGTAAAAACACTCTAAAAACACACATAACTGCCTAACATTATCCCAATCAACCTTGTTAGGCACATCATCACCTAAATCTTTTCTAAATGAAGCTTCCACATCATCATATTCCTCAAATACATGCTGATACATACAAGCAGTGTGCAACATCAAGTATGTTGAATTCCATCTAGTTGGGACATCTAGACATAAAGAACGCTTACATTGAAAATCAAGTGATTTTTTGCATTCTTTAAATTTGCTAAGTCTAAGGGGTGAGTTTTTAATATACCTAACTGCCCCTCTAACCCTTTCAAAAGATGTACCAGACTCTTTTAACCCATCAGACACAACAAGATTGAGAATATGAGCAATGCATCTCATGTGAGCATACTTACATCTAACAGTTGTAGTGCCCCAACTCAACATTTTTCTCATAAAAAAACCCATAGCAGTACTATTATTCTCAGCATTGTCTAAGGTAACAGTAAAAATGTTTTTTAACCCCCACTCAAGCAAACAAGACTCCATGGTCTTAGACAGATATTCACCCTTATGCCTAGAGCATGTAACAAAGGATATAATCTTCTTATGCAACTTCCAATCGTTATCAATAAAATGTGCAGTTATACACATGTAATTTAATCTTTGGTTAGATGTCACGACCCGAATTCCACCCTAATCCAAGTCACGACCGGCGCTAGGAAATGGGAATGGTTGTTCCGAAACCCGTAGCAAGTCTAGAACCTCTAGAAATTTTTCGCAAATATTATTAAATGATCGCACCTCGCGTACGATCCGTTTTCAGAAAACGCCGTTAAAACTTTTCTCGTTTAACTCAAACACATTTCTGAAATTACACATATATGCGAAATCTGGTTTTCAGAAGTACTGGTTGGATAACCTCGTTATCTCAACCCTCGCTTCTTTCTGAAAACCTGGCGTGGTGATCACTGGAAACCGGGGACTTATCTTTCGACTGCCTTAACACATAGGCAGCCCCGTTCCAGATCACACGCCACCGTTAATATGTTTAATAAAATAAAGCGGACACCTCTGGGTCTCGCAACGGTGGTATTAAACATATTAAAATACACAGCGGACCGGTTACACATAGCCGGCTTATTTAAAACATACTGTTTTTGACCCTCACAAAAACACACGAGGCCGACT
This sequence comes from Mercurialis annua, assembly GCF_937616625.2. Taxonomy (NCBI): domain Eukaryota; kingdom Viridiplantae; phylum Streptophyta; class Magnoliopsida; order Malpighiales; family Euphorbiaceae; genus Mercurialis; species Mercurialis annua. The sequence continues at coordinate 36,797,350 of NC_065577.1, read as the reverse complement.
CGGTAACTAGATACAATATGCCACTAAGCAGCCATCCATAAGGTATACACATGCACTAGATCCTATCAGAGTATCTAAACAGAGGACTAGTGGCACGGCTGCTAGCATATCACACTTATACTATTGCAGCATACTAAGAGTACAAAATCCTATGTACATTACCCAAGAAGAGCTTTCCTGAAGAAAGGATGTGGAAGCTCGACTAACCTCAAAGCTCGTTTCCTGAAAAATGGGATAACAACAACGGGGTCAGAAATATAAATATTTCTGAGTGAGTAAACAGTTTACAGATAAATACCAAAATCGCATTATATATATATAACAGTTATATATAAAATATGACCAATTACGTCGATCCATATGAAACCCTAGTTCACAAATGTTCTAACAGACACACTCATCTTACGAGCTTATGGACAACAGAATAAAGACCGTGAACCGAATCACTGCCGTCCAATTCTGTATCTCTGGTACCTGGACCGTAATCAGAAACTGCCTTCGCGGCTTATTCCGCGACCGTAACTGTATTACTTCCGTCTCAGGGTTTACCCGTGAAGTCAGGGCATCTACTTTCCCAATGACTTACACGACATGCATACCTCTATACCTCGACAGAAGTACATCTAAAAATCGGTGTTGGTGATCACGCAACCCTATTGCCGCCCAATAGGTAGCTCGTTCCAATGGACCTCTCTTGGCTAGTTTATACTATTGCGATTATGGATTTAAAACAGTTGAATACTGATATTCAAAAGTAAACACGTAAACTCACAGTACTGCTAAGTTACTACTTAGCACCGTCGTAGGTGTGACAGACTCCCCTGAGTCCTGGTCTGACTGCTGGACAGCTAGTCGGATCAAACATACAAAACACACAAGCCAAACATCAATACTCATTTCTGGTATAAACATCTAGGTCCTGAAACCTAGGTTTAATCAAATCATTCAATTCACATAACACATAGCACGTATTGTCTCTTTCTCTTTAAAAACCATTTAAATTGTTTTCACCTCGAGAAAACGTTTAAACTTCACTCTAGAAGTCCCTTTAGGTATAGCTATACCTAAATAAAATTATTTAATAGTATAGACTTGATTGCCAAAACAATTCACAGTCGTATACTAATTATTTAGCAACATCGTTTGCTAAATATTTAAAACCAGTTAAACGTCGACTATAACTCTTTTAAAGTCCTTTTTAAACGTTTAACTTTACTTTTAAAATCTCATTTTAAAAGTATATAGGTTTAGGTTTAAATCTCTTTTCACTTTACTTTTAAACAAATCATCGTTTTTTAAACACTTTTCGTTCGACAAAAACTACGTCAAACAAGTAGGGCAAAAACCCTAAAAGTCCTCCCCCCATTTGGCGTCGGACCTGCTGTGCATGGCACAGCAGGTCGCTGCACGACCGTGCAGCTTTGGCTGCACGTTCGTGCAGCTACCAAGCTGCACGTTCGTGCAGCCTATTTCCAGCCCGTGGAAATTCATTTTCCCGGGCATTCCGACGTGCTCGGAACGCCCGGATCGCTGCAAACGTGTATACAAACGTCCTAGTTCACAAAAACGCAATCAAAATGCAATTCGGACGTTTAAAACGATTAATCGATTCGGTAACCGTTTATAAACGAATATATATTCGAAATATATCGAAATATATCAAAATAAACGTTTAATACGAGTATACTACCTCGATTACTTGAGTAATCGTCGAAGAAACGGAGTTAGAATCGAGAAACGGTCGGATCGCACGAAACCCTAAGTTTCTGCGCGCACAGAGAGAGCTAAGCAGCTCCCCATTTCTTTCAAATGAAAGAAATGGCATCTGATGGCCAACATTTCATTTGAAATGTTATTTATATAAAATTTGGCCAAATTATCACTTTAACTCAAATTCTTAAATAGTCGTCCGTAGCTTAAACGGAAACGACTTCCGAATTTTGTGAAACTTTACCCAAAAATCTAATAAAATCTAATAAGAATAAAAATATAATTTTTATTCTCATCCGACTTATATTTTATCTTTAATAAATCCCAGAAGATTTATTAAGTCCAAATCAGTCCCGCTTGATTAAACTTTCTACGTCCAAATGTCATGAAACTTTGACGATAACTTCGTCAAATTATTTCGCGAATAATGACACCAAATTTATTCGCTCGGGACTTATAAATTATTTTATTTTAATTTGGACTAACGAATAATACCTAATTAGTTTATAACTAAAACTAATTAAAGTAAGAGTTTAGGGATTAAAGGAAATATTTTTCCTTACTTTCCCATCACTCCTCACCGCCTCACCCAATTCATTTCCTTTTTTTTTTTTATTATATATTTATATATATCTTTAACCTATATTCGTTAATTGCACGTCGAGACTTCCGAGTTTCGACATTTTAATTTCGGGGTTTTATCCAAAATATTAAACTCTCCAATTAGAGTGGTATATTGATATATTAATTATCAATATATTTTTATCTTACGACTCCAGTCGTATTTTCTGTTTTATTAGCCCCGTTCATATCCCTTTATTAAAATTTAAATCCCCGATTTAAATTTTAAACTTCTATTATTACGATATACTTTTAGGGATACTTATAAATTAAATTTACGTTTAAATTTAATTTACGTATTCCCAGCTAATAAAAGCTTTATACGTGGCTTATAAAATACGGGGTATTACATTCTCTCCCCCTTATATAAATTCGTCCTCGAATTTACATACACTTTTTCTTTTACTTATATAGCCAACAATACTTTTTATATTCCTTGTTCTATGTTTTTCACAGCATAAACATTACTACCGTCATCTGTAGCATAACTGCTGTCGACTATGGCACAGTTGTGCACAGCTCGCTGACTACCTTTCGTCTATCAAATTTTCCATCTCTACTTTACTTGTCTTTATAGACCGTTTACTTTTCTTTGCTAGTATACGAACACTGGTTATCTAAATCTTGCAGTTCTTCTTTAAGTGCAGCTCTTACCTCTCAATCACTTTACATCTTATCTCACTGTACTTTCACTTATAGGTTCCTAACCTATAACCTTGACTTCTGTTAACAGAAGTCTTGGTACTCATTAACCTCGGGTTATTCCCTTATGTTTCCTCTTTTCGAGCCTATTTTGGCTATCTGGATCGCTTATCCTGAAGCGTCCGTTTACGAAATAAATTTGGTATTTTTATAGTCGGCAATGCGTTCTACAACTTCCGTTTAGACTTCGAGTTAAGATTTTTTCTCGAAGGTATCGGAAATTGACCTCAAAGTTGCCTCTTCGAGCTAATTTTAAAAGACTGCAAAACTGTCGTTATGGCTGTTGTTGAAGCCAATGAACCAAGCATTTAAACCAGTCTTTCTCCAAATATTATTTCATATTTATATAATTTGATATTCAGTCTACAACTTTCGTGAAGAGTCGAACTCAATTCGACCTCCTTTCTGTTTCCAAAATCGCCCTTGAAGTTGGCTACTAGCCATACTTGTATTCTTTATACATCTTATTATTTTTTCTTTTCGTTGTACTTCTTTATAGACAGTACAAACTTTGAACTCACCTCTGTGATATCAACTTATTACTAAGTTTTATGATATCACCTTTGAATTCACTTTTCTTTTACTCTTTGAACTTTCTAGTTCAATGTTAATTATTGGTTGTACATTTTATAATACCTTTTATAATTAAGATTTTTAATCTTATTATAAATTTGTTTCACATCTTTTACTCGTTTCAGGGTAATATTGGTTAAGTATTTTCAATCTCTAACCTTACCCTCTTCATCTGTTGGAACTCCTGTTCCATAAACAGACTACTCTTCCTTAACATCCTTTACACTCTCTTATGATTCTATATCTTGTGTAGAATGTCTTTTATCTTCTCATGATTCTATATCTTGTATAGAATGTCTACTAATTCCTTATCAATCTATAGTAACTTCCTGTTACAGATTGAATTACTGGTTTCCTCTCATTAATGATGTGGTTGTACAGGTGTAAGGGTAGGTTATAACCTAATTATCTCACCGTGAAACACCTTCTCACTTACTCCACAATCACACAAAACTATACTCGTTACTAGTTTTCGGTATTTCCAAGGTTAACTAGACTTCTTAACCTCTTTTCTATACACATACTCTCCTTGTTCACAGCTAACAGTTATCATAACTGTACTATAGCTGTTACTATCGTGTTTAATTAACTGACTATCAACTCTAGCTCCGTTTTCAAAACATTTCACTTTGGAAACAAAAATGTTCATTAAACATTTTCCACTTTTAGTCGGCCATACTTAACGTATTTCTAGCCCGACATTGAAAATACATGTACATCACATGTATATTCAGTCACCAGCCAGCCTAGACCTCACAGTCACAAGGCTCGGTTCTCGGAATTTTCATCTTTTGAAATTACTGTCTCATCACAGTTTTCAAATTCATTTATATACATATATGGAGCTTATGTTGATAATTTCAAGTTAATTAAAGTTTACACTTCTCATCATTGTCACTTGCACTTTTGGCTTACCGCCAAAATTTCGTGCAAGTCCCACGACAATATCTTCATCATCGAGCATTGTTTACCTCTCCGTTCGACTATCACAACGGTTAAAACTTAGATAACCATCATGGGGTTGTCATATCCCAATATCAAACCGATCTAACGGTTCAATCATCAGTTATTAGGGTTTTACTATACCCTGTTAGTTTCCAGACAATATCTGAAACTCATTTGTCCAATTCACTATCTCCATCTCATTTATACCTTGATAATATCTTTATTTTATCTTGGTTCAAGGTTTGATATACTTTTTAAGTATATTATTTATTCGTTTTATGGTTTAATAATCATTTTCATTAATGAATATCTGTTAACATGACTCAACAACTCCGTTAGTCGTTAACAGATTTATTGATCCTCTTTATTCATATCAGAACTAGTAGTGTATCTACTCGGTTCTGAGAATACTCACACTTCCTTTACTATCTTTCTTTTAGACATTTCGTTGTTGTTTATTGTTTGAGTGCTGAGGTTTACTCCTCTCAGACTTATAAATTTTGGTTTATCTAATCACTCGTATGGATTCAAGAGATATGTCCACTACTGACATCTGCTCTGTCTGTAGGACTGATCTCCGATCCGTTTTATTAAACACGTGCGTATGACTTTGTTCACATATAGCTACTTGAAGTCAAACTAACCGAGTCATGTTCAATTAAATCCTACTCTCTTATCTTAATCGTGACAATCTTTCTATTGTCTACTCTCAAACTTTTATTTACTATAAAAGTTCATCACTAGATTTGTATCAGTCTATTCCTGAGTAAGAATATAGATTCTCACTTCCTCTAATCTTCCCATGCTTTCATTAATCTCTAATGTCTCGGTATGAAACATTAGAATTTAGGTCTTTATTATTTATTCTTTTATAATAAAAACTGTTATTCTTTATCCCCTTTTTCCTATCTACCTTGTCACTATCACAGAGTTTTCGTTTGAGAAAATACAGTTTTGTCTCGCGTACACTGACGCTTAACAAATATAAATCAATTTGTCAGACAAATACAATTGATCTCGTCTGAGATAATTATTATTTGTCATGCCTGCGCAGGCCTTTTAAATTCACTTTTCAAACAAATGGCGAATTCGCAAATTCACGGTTCAAAACTGTTTTCATACAATTGTGCTTCAGGGTGATAACATCTCTCATCCCCAAAGAGTTGCTATTTCAATTCACTTTTCATTGATATACTGATTATCAATATATATGATGCATGCCCTAATCAAAATCATTTTATGTATATATATGTATATATATAAAATTCAGGTATGCTTCTTCTATAGTGAGTTTCGCAACATGCATCTTTAATGCATCTGAGCACAATTATACGTTCAAACTGTAAAACAAAACTTTAACAAGTTTCTTTCAAACTACTTCTCTGTGTCATTTCAAGGTTTTCCTAATCCTCACATTAGGATTTATAGTGCTTTATTTAATATTTATCTTTTAAGTTATTATTCATCGTCAAGCTGTTTATTAACAACTATTATTCATTAGTATGTGTGTTCTTGTTTAAGGATATTCTCTATCTGTACTTTATGCTTCCTAGTTTTAGTATCTCATACTAAAACACATAAACGTACTTACTTAAACATAAGACACATATCTAAATGGTACCTTGAGGATGATTGTCGAGGCGGTAGTGCCTCTCGAATCATCTGACCTTTTTCCTCGTCCGCATCTACGCACAAGTTTTCCTTTCCCTCCTCGTTGTACAGAGAAAGGGTTGTTCCACTTGGCGGCAGCTCATAGGCGACTAGCTCAATCGCTGCTCAATCTATCTGGCACGTCCAGCCAAATACATCGCTGAGTCAGATTGCTCTGCCAACAGTTCCTTGAACTTTGGACCCAAGCCTCTCACAAATCTCTCACAAAAATACATTTTTCATATAACAAGTAACACAACATGAACACATAGAACAAATCACACAACAATTACACATATAGTTCAGAGAAATCTAACTATTTCTCGAACAAACGATTCTTCTAGAATCTTCGCCTTGTTCTGTATTTGAACAGAATCAACTTCTTTAAATATTGGTCAATTGATCTGACCATTGCGTACTACTCTAATAGAGCGTCTCGAACACAGGAACATCTCACATGTTCCCTTGTTAGTATCGTGTTTCAATCACAAGAACATCTCATATGTTCCTACTCAAACATCACATATACAGACTACACAAGTGTATGGGTTGCTACTTATAGCTGAATGTTTTCAACAGCTGAAAACTGATCAAGACATGACTCGAATCCTATGTTGCTGCAATAGTCTACTAAGATTTCCTTAATTCTTAACACAACTCACTTAATAGTATCAGCAACAGTACTTCGGATGGTCGAGTACTTAAAATGTTGCTCTGATACCAACTTTGTCACGACCCGAATTCTACCCTAATCCAAGTCACGACCGGCGCTAGGGAATGGGAATGGTTGTTCCGAAACCCGTAGCAAGCCTAGAACCTCTAGAAATTTTTCGCAAATATTATTAAATGATCGCACCTCGCGTACGATCCGTTTTCAGAAAACGCCGTTAAAACTTTTCTCGTTTAACTCAAACACATTTCTGAAATTACACATATATGCGAAATCTGGTTTTCAGAAGTACTGGTTGGATAACCTCGTTATCTCAACCCTCGCTTCTTTCTGAAAACCTGGCGTGGTGATCACTGGAAACCGGGGACTTATCTTTCGACTGCCTTAACACATAGGCAGCCCCGTTCCAGATCACACGCCACCGTTAATATGTTTAATAAAATAAAGCGGACACCTCTGGGTCTCGCAACGGTGGTATTAAACATATTAAAATACACAGCGGACCGGTTACACATAGCCGGCTTATTTAAAACATACTGTTTTTGACCCTCACAAAAACACACGAGGCCGACTCGGTAACTAGATACAATATGCCACTAAGCAGCCATCCATAAGGTATACACATGCACTAGATCCTATCAGAGTATCTAAACAGAGGACTAGTGGCACGGCTGCTAGCATATCACACTTATACTATTGCAGCATACTAAGAGTACAAAATCCTATGTACATTACCCAAGAAGAGCTTTCCTGAAGAAAGGATGTGGAAGCTCGACTAACCTCAAAGCTCGTTTCCTGAAAAATGGGATAACAACAACGGGGTCAGAAATATAAATATTTCTGAGTGAGTAAACAGTTTACAGATAAATACCAAAATCGCATTATATATATAAAACAGTTATATATAAAATATGACCAATTACGTCGATCCATATGAAACCCTAGTTCACAAATGTCCTAACAGACACACTCATCTTACGAGCTTATGGACAACAGAATAAAGACCGTGAACCGAATCACTGCCGTCCAATTCTGTATCTCTGGTACCTGGACCGTAATCAGAAACTGCCTTCGCGGCTTATTCCGCGACCGTAACTGTATTACTGCCGTCTCAGGGTTTACCAGTGAAGTCAGGGCATCTACTTTCCCAATGACTTACACGACATGCATACCTCTATACCTCGACAGAAGTACATCTAAAAATCGGTGTTGGTGATCACGCAACCCTATTGCCGCCCAATAGGTAGCTCGTTCCAATGGACCTCTCTTGGCTAGTTTATACTATTGCGATTATGGATTTAAAACAGTTGAATACTGATATTCAAAAGTAAACACGTAAACTCACAGTACTGCTAAGTTACTACTTAGCACCGTCGTAGGTGTGACAGACTCCCCTGAGTCCTGGTCTGACTGCTGGACAGCTAGTCGGATCAAACATACAAAACACACAAGCCAAACATCAATACTCATTTCTGGTATAAACATCTAGGTCCTGAAACCTAGGTTTAATCAAATCATTCAATTCACATAACACATAGCACGTATGGTCTCTTTCTCTTTAAAAACCATTTAAATTGTTTTCACCTCGAGAAAACGTTTAAACTTCACTCTAGAAGTCCCTTTAGGTATAGCTATACCTAAATAAAATTATTTAATAGTATAGACTTGATTGCCAAAACAATTCACAGTCGTATACTAATTATTTAGCAACATCGTTTGCTAAATATTTAAAACCAGTTAAACGTCGACTATAACTCTTTTAAAGTCCTTTTTAAACGTTTAACTTTACTTTTAAAATCTCATTTTAAAAGTATATAGGTTTAGGTTTAAATCTCTTTTCACTTTACTTTTAAACAAATCATCGTTTTTTAAACACTTTTCGTTCGACAAAAACTACGTCAAACAAGTAGGGCAAAAACCCTAAAAGTCCTCCCCCCATTTGGCGTCGGACCTGCTGTGCATGGCACAGCAGGTCGCTGCACGACCGTGCAGCTTTGGCTGCACGTTCGTGCAGCTACCAAGCTGCACGTTCGTGTAGCTCAGCTGCACGTTCGTGCAGCCTATTTCCAGCCCGTGGAAATTCATTTTCCCGGGCATTCCGACGTGCTCGGAACGCCCGGATCGCTGCAAACGTGTATACAAACGTCCTAGTTCACAAAAACGCAATCAAAATGCAATTCGGACGTTTAAAACGATTAATTGATTCGGTAACCGTTTATAAACGAATATATATTCGAAATATATCGAAATATATCAAAATAAACGTTTAATACGAGTATACTACCTCGATTACTTGAGTAATCGTCGAAGAAACAGAGTTAGAATCGAGAAACGGTCGGATAGCACGAAACCCTAAGTTTCTGCGCGCACAGAGAGAGCTAAGCAGCTCCCCATTTCTTTCAAATGAAAGAAATGGCATCTGATGGCCAACATTTCATTTGAAATGTTATTTATATAAGATTTGGCCAAATTATCACTTTAACTCAAATTCTTAAATAGTCGTCCGTAGCTTAAACGGAAACGACTTCCGAATTTTGTGAAACTTTACCCAAAAATCTAATAAAATCTAATAAGAATAAAAATATAATTTTTATTCTCATCCGACTTATATTTTATCTTTAATAAATCCCAGAAGATTTATTAAGTCCAAATCAGTCCCGCTTGATTAAACTTTCTACGTCCAAATGTCATGAAACTTTGACGATAACTTCGTCAAATTATTTCGCGAATAATGACACCAAAATTATTCGCTCGGGACTTATAAATTATTTTATTTTAATTTGGACTAACGAATAATACCTAATTAGTTTATAACTAAAACTAATTAAAGTAAGAGTTTAGGGATTAAAGGAAATATTTTTCCTTACTTTCCCATCACTCCTCACCGCCTCACCCAATTCATTTCCTTTTTTTTTTTTATTATATATTTATATATATCTTTAACCTATATTCGTTAATTGCACGTCGAGACTTCCGAGTTTCGACATTTTAATTTCGGGGTTTTATCCAAAATATTAAACTCTCCAATTAGAGTGGTATATTGATATATTAATTATCAATATATTTTTATCTTACGACTCCAGTCGTATTTTCTGTTTTATTAGCCCCGTTCATATCCCTTTATTAAAATTTAAATCCCCGATTTAAATTTTAAACTTCTATTATTACGATATACTTTTAGGGATACTTATAAATTAAATTTACGTTTAAATTTAATTTACGTATTCCCAGCTAATAAAAGCTTTATACGTGGCTTATAAAATACGGGGTATTACATTCTCTCCCCCTTATATAAATTCTTCCTCGAATTTACATACACTTTTTCTTTTACTTATATAGCCAACAATACTTTTTATATTCCTTGTTCTATGCTTTTCACAGCATAAACATTACTACCGTCATCTGTAGCATAACTGCTGTCGACTATGGCACAGTTGTGCACAGCTCGCTGACTACCTTTCGTCTATCAAATTTTTCATCTCTACTTTACTTGTCTTTATAGACCGTTTACTTTTCTTTGCTAGTATACGAACACTGGTTATCTAAATCTTGCAGTTCTTCTTTAAGTGCAGCTCTTACCTCTCAATCACTTTACATCTTATCTCACTGTACTTTCACTTATAGGTTCCTAACCTATAACCTTGACTTCTGTTAACAGAAGTCTTGGTACTCATTAACCTCGGGTTATTCCCTTATGTTTCCTCTTTTCGAGCCTATTTTGGCTATCTGGATCGCTTATCCTGAAGCGTCCGTTTACGAAATAAATTTGGTATTTTTATAGTCGGCAATGCGTTCTACAACTTCCGTTTAGACTTCGAGTTAAGATTTTTTCTCGAAGGTATCGGAAATTGACCTCAAAGTTGCCTCTTCGAGCTAATTTTAAAAGACTGCAAAACTGTCGTTATGGCTGTTGTTGAAGCCAATGAACCAAGCATTTAAACCAGTCTTTCTCCAAATATTATTTCATATTTATATAATTTGATATTCAGTCTACAACTTTCGTGAAGAGTCGAACTCAATTCGACCTCCTTTCTGTTTCCAAAATCGCCCTTGAAGTTGGCTACTAGCCATACTTGTATTCTTTATACATCTTATTATTTTTTCTTTTCGTTGTACTTCTTTATAGACAGTACAAACTTTGAACTCACCTCTGTGATATCAACTTATTACTAAGTTTTATGATATCACCTTTGAATTCACTTTTCTTTTACTCTTTGAACTTTCTAGTTCAATGTTAATTATTGGTTGTACATTTTATAATACCTTTTATAATTAAGATTTTTAATCTTATTATAAATTTGTTTCACATCTTTTACTCGTTTCAGGGTAATATTGGTTAAGTATTTTCAATCTCTAACCTTACCCTCTTCATCTGTTGGAACTCCTGTTCCATAAACAGACTACTCTTCCTTAACATCCTTTACACTCTCTTATGATTCTATATCTTGTGTAGAATGTCTTTTATCTTCTCATGATTCTATATCTTGTATAGAATGTCTACTAATTCCTTATCAATCTATAGTAACTTCCTGTTACAGATTGAATTACTGGTTTCCTCTCATTAATGATGTGGTTGTACAGGTGTAAGGGTAGGTTATAACCTAATTATCTCACCGTGAAACACCTTCTCACTTACTCCACAATCACACAAAACTATACTCGTTACTAGTTTTCGGTATTTCCAAGGTTAACTAGACTTCTTAACCTCTTTTCTATACACATACTCTCCTTGTTCACAGCTAACAGTTATCATAACTGTACTATAGCTGTTACTATCGTGTTTAATTAACTGACTATCAACTCTAGCTCCGTTTTCAAAACATTTCACTTTGGAAACAAAAATGTTCATTAAACATTTTCCACTTTTAGTCGGCCATACTTAACGTATTTCTAGCCCGACATTGAAAATACATGTACATCACATGTATATTCAGTCACCAGCCAGCCTAGACCTCACAGTCACAAGGCTCGGTTCTCGGAATTTTCATCTTTTGAAATTACTGTCTCATCACAGTTTTCAAATTCATTTATATACATATATGGAGCTTATGTTGATAATTTCAAGTTAATTAAAGTTTACACTTCTCATCATTGTCACTTGCACTTTTGGCTTACCGCCAAAATTTCGTGCAAGTCCCACGACAATATCTTCATCATCGAGCATTGTTTACCTCTCCGTTCGACGATCACAACGGTTAAAACTTAGATAACCGTCATGGGGTTGTCATATCCCAATATCAAACCGATCTAACGGTTCAATCATCAGTTATTAGGGTTTTACTATACCCTGTTAGTTTCCCGACAATATCTGAAACTCATTTGTCCAATTCACTATCTCCATCTCATTTATACCTTGATAATATCTTTATTTTATCTTGGTTCAAGGTTTGATATACTTTTTAAGTATATTATTTATTCGTTTTATGGTTTAATAATCATTTTCATTAATGAATATCTGTTAACATGACTCAACAACTCCGTTAGTCGTTAACAGATTTATTGATCCTCTTTATTCATATCAGAACTAGTAGTGTATCTACTCGGTTCTGAGAATACTCACACTTCCTTTACTATCTTTCTTTTAGACATTTCGTTGTTGTTTATTGTTTGAGTGCTGAGGTTTACTCCTCTCAGACTTATAAATTTTGGTTTATCTAATCACTCGTATGGATTCAAGAGATATGTCCACTACTGACATCTGCTCTGTCTGTAGGACTGATCTCCGATCCGTTTTATTAAACACGTGCGTATGACTTTGTTCACATATAGCTACTTGAAGTCAAACTAACCGAGTCATGTTCAATTAAATCCTACTCTCTTATCTTAATCGTGACAATCTTTCTATTGTCTACTCTCAAACTTTTATTTACTATAAAAGTTCATCACTAGATTTGTATCAGTCTATTCCTGAGTAAGAATATAGATTCTCACTTCCTCTAATCTTCCCATGCTTTCATTAATCTCTAATGTCTCGGTATGAAACATTAGAATTTAGGTCTTTATTATTTATTCTTTTATAATAAAAACTGTTATTCTTTATCCCCTTTTTCCTATCTACCTTGTCACTATCACAGAGTTTTCGTTTGAGAAAATACAGTTTTGTCTCGCGTACACTGACGCTTAACAAATATAAATCAATTTGTCAGACAAATACAATTGATCTCGTCTGAGATAATTATTATTTGTCATGCCTGCGCAGGCCTTTTAAATTCACTTTTCAAACAAATGGCGAATTCGCAAATTCACGGTTCAAAACTGTTTTCATACAATTGTGCTTCAGGGTGATAACATCTCTCATCCCCAAAGAGTTGCTATTTCAATTCACTTTTCATTGATATACTGATTATCAATATATATGATGCATGCCCTAATCAAAATCATTTTATGTATATATATGTATATATATAAAATTCAGGTATGCTTCTTCTATAGTGAGTTTCGCAACATGCATCTTTAATGCATCTGAGCACAATTATACGTTCAAACTGTAAAACAAAACTTTAACAAGTTTCTTTCAAACTACTTCTCTGTGTCATTTCAAGGTTTTCCTAATCCTCACATTAGGATTTATAGTGCTTTATTTAATATTTATCTTTTAAGTTATTATTCATCGTCAAGCTGTTTATTAACAACTATTATTCATTAGTATGTGTGTTCTTGTTTAAGGATATTCTCTATCTGTACTTTATGCTTCCTAGTTTTAGTATCTCATACTAAAACACATAAACATACTTACTTAAACATAAGACACATATCTAAATGGTACCTTGAGGATGATTGTCGAGGCGGTAGTGCCTCTCGAATCATCTGACCTTTTTCCTCGTCCGCATCTACGCACAAGTTTTCCTTTCCCTCCTCGTTGTACAGAGAAAGGGTTGTTCCACTTGGCGGCAGCTCATAGGCGACTAGGTCAATCGCTGCTCAATCTATCTGGCACGTCCAGCCAAATACATCGCTGAGTCAGATTGCTCTGCCAACAGTTCCTTGAACTTTGGACCCAAGCCTCTCACAAATCTCTCACAAAAATACATTTTTCATATAACAAGTAACACAACATGAACACATAGAACAAATCACACAACAATTACACATATAGTTCAGAGAAATCTAACTATTTCTCGAACAAACGATTCTTCTAGAATCTTCGCCTTGTTCTGTATTTGAACAGAATCAACTTCTTTAAATATTGGTCAATTGATCTGACCATTGCGTACTACTCTAATAGAGCGTCTCGAACACAGGAACATCTCACATGTTCCCTTGTTAGTATCGTGTTTCAATCACAAGAACATCTCATATGTTCCTACTCAAACATCACATATACAGACTACACAAGTGTATGGGTTGCTACTTATAGCTGAATGTTTTCAACAGCTGAAAACTGATCAAGACATGACTCGAATCCTATGTTGCTGCAATAGTCTACTAAGATTTCCTTAATTCTTAACACAACTCACTTAATAGTATCAGCAACAGTACTTCGGATGGTCGAGTACTTAAAATGTTGCTCTGATACCAACTTTGTCACGACCCGAATTCTACCCTAATCCAAGTCACGACCGGCGCTAGGGAATGGGAATGGTTGTTCCGAAACCCGTAGCAAGCCTAGAACCTCTAGAAATTTTTCGCAAATATTATTAAATGATCGCACCTCGCGTACGATCCGTTTTCAGAAAACGCCGTTAAAACTTTTCTCGTTTAACTCAAACACATTTCTGAAATTACACATATATGCGAAATCTGGTTTTCAGAAGTACTGGTTGGATAACCTCGTTATCTCAACCCTCGCTTCTTTCTGAAAACCTGGCGTGGTGATCACTGGAAACCGGGGACTTATCTTTCGACTGCCTTAACACATAGGCAGCCCCGTTCCAGATCACACGCCACCGTTAATATGTTTAATAAAATAAAGCGGACACCTCTGGGTCTCGCAACGGTGGTATTAAACATATTAAAATACACAGCGGACCGGTTACACATAGCCGGCTTATTTAAAACATACTGTTTTTGACCCTCACAAAAACACACGAGGCCGACTCGGTAACTAGATACAATATGCCACTAAGCAGCCATCCATAAGGTATACACATGCACTAGATCCTATCAGAGTATCTAAACAGAGGACTAGTGGCACGGCTGCTAGCATATCACACTTATACTATTGCAGCATACTAAGAGTACAAAATCCTATGTACATTACCCAAGAAGAGCTTTCCTGAAGAAAGGATGTGGAAGCTCGACTAACCTCAAAGCTCGTTTCCTGAAAAATGGGATAACAACAACGGGGTCAGAAATATAAATATTTCTGAGTGAGTAAACAGTTTACAGATAAATACCAAAATCGCATTATATATATAAAACAGTTATATATAAAATATGACCAATTACGTCGATCCATATGAAACCCTAGTTCACAAATGTCCTAACAGACACACTCATCTTACGAGCTTATGGACAACAGAATAAAGACCGTGAACCGAATCACTGCCGTCCAATTCTGTATCTCTGGTACCTGGACCGTAATCAGAAACTGCCTTCGCGGCTTATTCCGCGACCGTAACTGTATTACTTCCGTCTCAGGGTTTACCCGTGAAGTCAGGGCATCTACTTTCCCAATGACTTACACGACATGCATACCTCTATACCTCGACAGAAGTACATCTAAAAATCGGTGTTGGTGATCACGCAACCCTATTGCCGCCCAATAGGTAGCTCGTTCCAATGGACCTCTCTTGGCTAGTTTATACTATTGCGATTATGGATTTAAAACAGTTGAATACTGATATTCAAAAGTAAACACGTAAACTCACAGTACTGCTAAGTTACTACTTAGCACCGTCGTAGGTGTGACAGACTCCCCTGAGTCCTGGTCTGACTGCTGGACAGCTAGTCGGATCAAACATACAAAACACACAAGCCAAACATCAATACTCATTTCTGGTATAAACATCTAGGTCCTGAAACCTAGGTTTAATCAAATCATTCAATTCACATAACACATAGCACGTATTGTCTCTTTCTCTTTAAAAACCATTTAAATTGTTTTCACCTCGAGAAAACGTTTAAACTTCACTCTAGAAGTCCCTTTAGGTATAGCTATACCTAAATAAAATTATTTAATAGTATAGACTTGATTGCCAAAACAATTCACAGTCGTATACTAATTATTTAGCAACATCGTTTGCTAAATATTTAAAACCAGTTAAACGTCGACTATAACTCTTTTAAAGTCCTTTTTAAACGTTTAACTTTACTTTTAAAATCTCATTTTAAAAGTATATAGGTTTAGGTTTAAATCTCTTTTCACTTTACTTTTAAACAAATCATCGTTTTTTAAACACTTTTCGTTCGACAAAAACTACGTCAAACAAGTAGGGCAAAAACCCTAAAAGTCCTCCCCCCATTTGGCGTCGGACCTGCTGTGCATGGCACAGCAGGTCGCTGCACGACCGTGCAGCTTTGGCTGCACGTTCGTGCAGCTACCAAGCTGCACGTTCGTGTAGCTCAGCTGCACGTTCGTGCAGCCTATTTCCAGCCCGTGGAAATTCATTTTCCCGGGCATTCCGACGTGCTCGGAACGCCCGGATCGCTGCAAACGTGTATACAAACGTCCTAGTTCACAAAAACGCAATCAAAATGCAATTCGGACGTTTAAAACGATTAATTGATTCGGTAACCGTTTATAAACGAATATATATTCGAAATATATCGAAATATATCAAAATAAACGTTTAATACGAGTATACTACCTCGATTACTTGAGTAATCGTCGAAGAAACAGAGTTAGAATCGAGAAACGGTCGGATAGCACGAAACCCTAAGTTTCTGCGCGCACAGAGAGAGCTAAGCAGCTCCCCATTTCTTTCAAATGAAAGAAATGGCATCTGATGGCCAACATTTCATTTGAAATGTTATTTATATAAGATTTGGCCAAATTATCACTTTAACTCAAATTCTTAAATAGTCGTCCGTAGCTTAAACGGAAACGACTTCCGAATTTTGTGAATCTTTACCCAAAAATCTAATAAAATCTAATAAGAATAAAAATATAATTTTTATTCTCATCCGACTTATATTTTATCTTTAATAAATCCCAGAAGATTTATTAAGTCCAAATCAGTCCCGCTTGATTAAACTTTCTACGTCCAAATGTCATGAAACTTTGACGATAACTTCGTCAAATTATTTCGCGAATAATGACACCAAAATTATTCGCTCGGGACTTATAAATTATTTTATTTTAATTTGGACTAACGAATAATACCTAATTAGTTTATAACTAAAACTAATTAAAGTAAGAGTTTAGGGATTAAAGGAAATATTTTTCCTTACTTTCCCATCACTCCTCACCGCCTCACCCAATTCATTTCCTTTTTTTTTTTTATTATATATTTATATATATCTTTAACCTATATTCGTTAATTGCACGTCGAGACTTCCGAGTTTCGACATTTTAATTTCGGGGTTTTATCCAAAATATTAAACTCTCCAATTAGAGTGGTATATTGATATATTAATTATCAATATATTTTTATCTTACGACTCCAGTCGTATTTTCTGTTTTATTAGCCCCGTTCATATCCCTTTATTAAAATTTAAATCCCCGATTTAAATTTTAAACTTCTATTATTACGATATACTTTTAGGGATACTTATAAATTAAATTTACGTTTAAATTTAATTTACGTATTCCCAGCTAATAAAAGCTTTATACGTGGCTTATAAAATACGGGGTATTACATTAGATGTCCAGGAATCACTGGTAAGACTAACTCTTTGACTCTGAGTTTTAAAAAATTGTTTCAGTTTTAACTTTTCCTCAAGAAACATGGCATAACAATCCCTATTGACAGTCCACCTAGAGGGCATTTTAAACATAGGACAAGCAAGACTCATGACTCTCCTAAACCCCTGCTTTTCAACAAATTTGAAAGGTAATTCATCAACTATAATCATGTATGCAATAGCCTGCCTAACTACTTCTTGGTCAAATTTCCAAGTAGCCACAGAAAACAAATTATCAGTAGGAGCTTCCACATTAACAACAGGTTGAAAAGAGAGTAATGTCTGCCTAGTTTCTACACTATGTGGGTGCTTAGTGCATCTGATCAAGTGGCTTCTCAAAGTAGAAGTACCATTTTTTTGACATGACAATTATACAAACGAGCACAATAACGACACTTAGCTTGCATAATGGTACCTTTAGCATCTTTGATAGTGTCAAAATGCTCCCAAACAACTGATCTCTGATGACTCTCCTTCCTTTTTTTAGGATTTGCTTCCACAGCATTTGGTACAGGATCACCAGCAGGGTCAATATTGGCTTCCACATTGCCAGATTCAGATAGTCCAGGTGAAGCAGCAGCTTCTTGACCAGCAGAGGATTGGCCATCAACCGCTGCTTCTGCTAGGACTTCTAAATCACTCAGTTCAGGATCCATCTACACAAATCAAGGTAGACATGAATCAATAATATTTATAACACAATGCAAGTAAATCATAGCTTTCACCAAAGAAAATAACATAGAAACAAATTACCTTAGTTATATCTGTAACAGCTTCCACTAAAGCCTTTTTTCCTAATATAATCCAGCATATGTTCATGCAAAACAGAACATAAACCACAATTTAGCACACAATTCCAGAACAAATACACAACCAGCTAACAAATTGCAAGTAAATCACAGAAAATCAAAGGTACAAGTGATAGAAAAAACAAATACCTCTCAATCGATATGAACTAGCTTCCACCAAGAGAATCCAGCAATTGGTTCATGAAAAAAAGAACAAAAAACACAATAAAGAAGACAAGTAAATAACATTTCCAGAAAGCTATCAAATTGCATAAGAGAACAGACACAGAATATCAAAGGTCTATAGAAACAAAATACCTTAAAACTCAATTGAAGGTAAGAGCTTCCACCAAAGCCTTGTATTTTTATCAATAATCCACCATTGGTTCATAAAAAACAGAGAACAACAATCAATAAGCAAAACCCAGAAAAGTAAACATACAATAAAATATAAACCGCCACTATTTTACCTTAAATCAAGACTTTACCATACAAATATCCAGATCCCTCTGAGAAAAAAACAAGAAATGGAAGAGAAGTGTTAGAAAATAAACTTTCAAATATTTTTTATAATCAAAACTAAAAAACTGGAAAAAAACCTTGATTATACCTTAAACTACTGTCGATTAAACCTCTGAGCACCAAAATCCTCATATGCAACCATGGCTTCCACAGATTCAAATGTTTTCACAACCAAAGCACTGCAAACCAGAGGTTCACAGAGAGTCGACACAAACCAGAACCAGAACCTTCGAGAGGAAGATGAGAACTTCGAGAATCAAAAGAGCAGATGAGAGGTTGAATCGACAGAGAATCGAGAGGAAGATGACAGGTTTAATCGACAGAGAATCGAGAGGAACATGATGATTAATAGATGATGAGAGGTTTAATCGATAGAGAGGAAAAGAATTACAGGTTTAATCGCCATTGAGAGGAAAAGGAAGGAGAGATTATCAGAGTTTCAGAGAGATTAGGGTTAGAAAATTAGGTTTTTTGAGAGGGAATGAATTATCAGAGAGAAGAGAGAGGCGGCTGAGGAGAGAAATGAGGGTTAGGGTTAGAAAATTAGGCTTTTATATCAGGGGGTAGATGTTAGGGTTACAAATGCTGGGGGGTTTTTGGAGACTTTTACCCATACTCAAAACGACGTCGTTTTGAGTATCGGTTCTCGGTTCGGTTCGGTTAACCGAGACCTGAAACCAAATCACCTCCACAAACCGTTATTTTTCAAACCCTTGCACCAAATCACTCCAATTTAACCACTTTAACCACTCCACAATTTTTTTCGGTCCAATTCGGTTCGGTTTTTCGATTTGGTTCGGTTTTTGCTCACCCCTACTTACTAGGGAAGTGTGGAAGAAAATCTTGCCTCTAACTTAGCTTTTAATTTCTTTATTTTACCGTTTGATGAATGGTTCTTTAGAAATTTACAGGGAAATCAGCATATGGAGAGGGATAGATGGAAAATCACATTTGGAATTTCTTGTTGGACTTTGTGGAAGCATCTTAGTAACTTTATCTTTAACAACGATAAGAGTTGCTCGGATTCTCTCGCCTGCTCTATTCTTAATTTGGTTAGCTATACCATCACAACTAAGAGGTTTGCTGATCTCTCGAGTCCTGGCTTGAGTCCTAAAACGCAACATATGATCGGTTGGGACCCTCCCCCTTCAGGATGGCTGAAAATCAACTCTGATGGAGCTGTTCGAACTCCTGACAACTTCGCTACCTCTGGGGGTCCGTTTTGTGACAATAAAGGCGATTGGATCTTCGGCTAAAGTAGGAACATAGGTTGCTGCTCGGTTCTTCAAGCTGAGCTTTGGGGAGTTGTTGATGGTTTACAGGAAGCATGGAGCATGGGTTTCAAGCAAGTCATGTTAGAGATGGACAATAAGCTCGCGGTTGACTACATCAACAACAAAGTTTGTCAAGTGAATGCCAACGCCAATATTCTCCGTGCCATCAGGGACCTGATGACTAAAGATTGATATGTTCGTGTTAGTCACATTCATAGAGAGGGTAACAGAAGGGAGGATCGCATGGCCGGCCTTGGTTTCTCCCACGATAGCGGCCAGTTTTATTATGACGATAATGCCAGTTGGGGTCTCAAGTGTAGCGGAAGACATGGCGGGTGTTAGCATCCCTCGTATGTGCAGAATGTGTTAGTTATTTTTTTTATTTATGGCCTTGGCCAATCCTTTTTCTCCAAAAAAAAAGGAGCTTGTGGATGATTTTATGATTCGTAGATTGTGGCCAAATACCGATTTCGATTATTGTTATTCTAGTTTTATTGGTTCCTCTAGAGGTTTACTTTATTTTTGGAAATCGAGTTTGATTATCCCATCTAGAATTTCAAAATCGAGGAGTTGAATTTCATTAGACTTTGATAATTTTCAGCTCATATCAAATTAATTCTCATTTATGCTTGTAATCGCTATGGAGACAGAATGGCTGTTTGGGCTGATCTTCGGTCTGAATTGGTCTATGACAGAATGTGTTTCGTCTCCGGTGATTTTAATGATGTACTGGATCCTTCTAAGAGGTTTAATTGCACTATTCTTTTTTTTTTATATGGTTGATTTTTCAGCTTTCATTAATGATGCTAACTTGTTGAAGGGTCCTCTTTATTGGCACTTTTTTATTTGGAAAACTCAGTTATCTAGTCTAAAATTGATATATGTTTTGTTCCCCCATTAGTATTTATCAAGTGGCCAAACCCTTACCTTAAAGCTCTTGCTCACTCTTATCCTGATCATGTTCCACTTAAATTTTCAGCGGTTGCTCGTATAGATTGGGGTCCTTGGTGGAAGCATTCGATTTTTGAGTCTTTTTTAGATACATCATGGAATTCAATCCGCTTTCATTTTTCTCTTCTTATCAAGCTGCATGAACTTTGGAAATTAATTAGCTTTTGGAACAAAACTGTCTTTAGATATTTAAATGTTAGGACTTCTTATTTTCAACATTCCATTACTGCCTTAGAAACAGTAACTGATGCTCGAATGCTCACTGATACTGAATTGAACTCATTTTCCTCTCTCTGCGTTGATCTTTTTGGGATTTCATAAGAACTTGAATTACTATAACTTTAGAAATCGTGTATGAATTGAAGTTTGTTATGTGACAAACATACCTCGTTCTTTCACACGAATGTTACTATACATGCTAAGAATAATCATATTTATGAGATTATCGTTGAGAGTAATCATTTTACTATTCCGGCTACTATTAAAGAACATATTAGTTCTTTTTACAGAAATCTCTACAAGGGAGACCCTTTACTCCTTTCAACTTAAACTTGCTTCAGTTCAAGTCTCTTCTCCCTACTCAAGCTGCAAAACTGATCGGGTCTTTTGAGATGGACAAAATTTACATGACTTTGATGGATTATGATGATAATAAAGCACAAGGTCCTAATGGTTTCAACATGTTCTTTTATAAACAAGCCTGTCGGCTCTTAAAGGAGGACTTATTGCAGCTGTATAGTGAGTTTCATAACTCGAGTTAGTTCCCAGCCGGTCTTAATACGACTTTCTTAATTTTAATACCAAAAATAAAAGGGGCAAGCAACATAAAAGATTTGCATATTATTCATCTCATCAATGGAAGTCTAAAGATTCTTTCTAAGACTTTGGCTAATTGTCTTACACCTATCCTTCCATCGATCATCTCTAAGAATCAATTTGGCTTCATCGAAGTTAGAAATATACACGATTGTCACTTTATTGCGACTGAACTCATTCATCTTTGATCTCATGTCAAGGCAAGTGTTGCACATGTAGTTTAGGTGTTACCACCATGTGACACCCAGCTACTTTATGCGTCACTATTACATCATCATTATTACATCATCCACTAAGTGGATTTTTCCATATCATTTCACTAATTTATATTTAGTTCTTTAAGCATCATTAATTATACTAATTAATTATTTAAGACTTCAAATCATAAAACTTAATTAAAATACAATTAAACTCCTATTAATTTATAACTATTACAAATTAGTCCCAAATTGAACTTTGTTTTCAACTTAGATTAATTTCAAAGATATGCTAGTATCTATATGACATTGATCTTTCGTAAACTCAATAAATTACACACTCTATTGTGTGTGACTAACTAGGTCCACTTCTAGATGGCAACAAGAAAAATAAGAAACACATTTTTTATTATTATTAATAATTAAACCCCATTTAATTAATAACTCTCATAAATTGTGAATGACGTCTACCAACATATCGCGACTCCCAAATAGAAATGAATGTTTTGATATATTCTTTATGAACCAATGTTCATGATTAGCTTACATTCAAACTCCCTTCATTACAAGATTCCAATCTCGACTTAGTGTCAGTGATGGTTAAACACTATTATGTATGTCCTCATTTCTCAATTTCAGTCCTTGATAAATATGACTCCTACTAGAAACACCTTTCTAGTATTAAAACTCTTCTATTAAAGTCATAAAAACTTGCGCAAGTTTTATCATCCATCAAGAACAATTTGAGATAACATAGAATCTTATTCCTGTTCATCCAGAGTAATGAATCCTCTCTGAGTAATCATATATATCAATATACAACTAATCAGAGTTAACACATCTCGCGGTCCTAGCTCATGAAAGATCAAGGGATAAAGAGTATCAGATTATAATCACCTATATACAAGATACCCGCATTACCACAAGTTAAAGGACATGTGTACAATCACAAACTAGATGATATAATATTGACTTATATGAATTACCATGTATAAGTCATCTAATGTTACAAATGTACAGCCTATTAAACCATTGAGTGTTCACATGTTTATTCCAATCTTCGAGTAGCATGAGACTCGCTACCTCTGGTCATCAGTAACTCTTACTAATCGAGAGAATAAATAGTACTGACGATCCGTAATAATGTGTTGTCCTTATAAGTAGGACCACATAAGATCGTGAACAATTATTTAGATCACTTGTATTAAAGAATATGTCACTCATATTCTTAACACTTAAGAATATATTCTTTCACAAAGTAATCAAGGATAATACGTAGTAAAAGAACACTTAGTTTGATGAGAACACTTAATTATATAAAACATATATCAATGCCATGGGAATTAAGTTTATACAAGTATACATACTACTAACACAAAATTTAAGTCTCTTCCTATTAATTATCTCAGAATGACACTTGCTAAGAGGTCTCTTTCTCTCAATAATCTCTCACATTAAATCTGAATTTTCCAAATCATCTAGCTTATTGGAAGAGAAATATTTTGTCTCCGGCAGGTCGATTGGTTCTAATTAAGTCGGTTCTCTATAGTTTGCCTGTATATTTCATGTGTAGTTTTTGTAGTTCCATTTAATGTTATTAAAGAAATGGTACGAAAAATGATGCAATTTCTTTGGAAGGCTAGTACGGGCTGTAGAGATACATATTTGCAAGGTGGTTTGGAACTCGGTCTATCTTCCTACCTGTTTAGATGGTCTCAATATACATTCTTTACGTCTAAGAAGTCGAAGCCTCCTTTATTAATGGATTTGGAGATTGATGACTTGTAATGGAAACTCCCTATGGTTTTCAATTGTTAGTGTTAGTTCCGGTTTATCGTCTTTGCATGATTTAGTTAAACCAAATAACTAGAATTTATCATTCTTATGGCATAGCATCCGTAAAAGCTGTGTGACTAATATTAATCGTTGTAATTTATTTTTGTCAAATGTTAAGTTCACACTGAGAAATGAAAAATCTATCCGGTTTTGAAGAGATTTATGGTTACTCATGAAATTCTCGTTAACTTGGTTTTAAATCGAGAGGGGGATGTTGATTGATTTTTGTTGCTCCGTTGGTCAGGATTGACAGCTTCAGCCGGCGACATATGCTTTGTATTGGCGAATAATCCATTCTGGTAGACTTGCTTGAGCATATTCGGGGTCATACACTTCGAGCAAACCATGAAGATGCAGTCTTCTAGATTACATCTAGACAACGGTATCGACTATCCACTCCAATTCATCATAAAGATAGGTTCCTCATCAACCTTTGGAAGTAGTGTTTACCTCCTCGAATTCAGTTTTTTTATGTGACTTCTTCATAAGGATCAGATTGCTTCAAATGAATTCCTTTTTTATAGAAAGTTAATTTCGGAGGATCAATTTCTTTCTTCATATTGTTCTTGCGGTGGAATTTGAAACTCATATTATCATATCCTGCTCTTTAGCTTTGAGCAAAAATAATTATACAAATGTGTCATAAATTTAAATTTATTTTGAGTTAATTTAAATAATGATAAATAATAGTAACTAATAATTTTTCAAAGCATATTTGAATTATAAAATAAACATTCTACATAAATGTAAAGGAAAAAGATATTGTTAAGTTTTGAAAACGTGAAACACTAAAGTGGAATGTGATTTCAAAGTAGGGACATCATTTAAGAGACTAATGATGTAAATTGACACAATTAATAGTCTTTGAAAACCTTCTATTCCTATAAATACCAAACTCTTACTTGTAACTTTGTTCTAAAACAATACGAACAAACAAATAACAATATTACAGAAATATGTCAATTCCTCCAATTTCTATTCCTTCTCCATACTCTAATAATAACTCTTCTTCTCCTTCTTCGCCATCTTCTCAACACTCTTCTCCTCCGTTGGTTATTCTTAGCCCCTGTGCTGCCTGCAAAATCCTTCGCCGCCGATGCGTCGACAAATGTATTCTTGCTCCTTATTTTCCTCCTACTGAGCCTTACAAGTTCACCATTGCTCATAGAGTCTTTGGTGCTAGCAATATCATCAAGTTCTTGCAGGTACATATCATACATGAGTAATGCTATATAATTTTGATTTTTAATCCAACTTTTTTAATCCACCTGACGTAGCGTTAAGAGTGGATGAACTAAAAGTTGATATATGAGATACACACTTTTGGAGAGTAATTGGACGAATTAAATGTTGCCACATAAAAAGGGACAATTAAGGTGGTACACATTGTTGGGTTAAATAGCATTTTCCATCATACATATGCATTATTATTATATCATTCTTCAACATTTACTATTTAATTATAAGAACATTCAATTTTGGTACATACCAATCAAATCAATTTTATATTATACTCAAGTCAAATTTTTAAAGATTAAATGGAAATTTAATCATGAATTTTAGTGGGTATCATAATTGTAAACCGAACTTTAAATCTTCACAATGTGAACATAGATTAATAATCAGAACATCAAATAATTTTATAAAAAAAGACCGGTGTGAATATTAAAACATACATTGTTTCAACAAACATATTTATAGTTTAATTTTTAAAAATTTCCAATGTTCTGAATTGCAAAAAAATAGTTCGTTTCTAACACTATTTTCGTGATATAATTGCAAAATACGGTAAAGTTTATAATTTATTTTGCAATTAATTCTTTTTTATTACAATGTAAACGGATATATTGAAGTTGTTAGCTTCATGTATTAAAAAACTTACTTGGTCTTATTTAGCTTATTAATTGGTTATTAGAAATATTTCGTTATCTTTAAATTGTGTTTTTGTATCCTTTTTCCAGAAAAAGCAAAACCTACCTACTTTTGTAGAAAATGATCATGGAAATAAATTGAGTGGTATTAATACAATTTCATGACAAAAATAAATGTTTAAATATGAAATCACATACATTACATACCATTTAAGTCAAGATCATATAATTAATAGAAGTCGTTGTAACCAATTATCGGCACATGCTTTCATATATAAAAGTTGCACCGAACACAAATGAGATATGCGATGCGATATGACATGATATAAAAATAAATGTTTTTACAAGGATATAAATATATAGGAAATGAAACGTTAGGAGAAATATTATAAATAATAATAACAAAATATAATTGGGCCAATATTTTAAAATACAATTATAATATAACCATAAAAAATTAAAATAATAAAGCTATTTTTAAATTTAGAAAATATAAAACTAAAAAAATGAAATAAATATAAAAAATATTTTAAGCAGGGTAGTAAAATAATATTTATTCAAAAAACTAACTAACGAAATAATTAATATATTTTCTCAAAAAAAAATAATAATTAATATATAAATACTTGTTATTTTTGATAATAAATCTACTAAAATGTTTCCATAATATTTTAAATTTATAACCATTACAAAATATAGAAATTCTCAAAACTTTTTTTTTCCGAAACAGGCCTTTAATTAGTTTTAAGGAGAATTTCAATTTCTGAAATGTTTTAGAACCAAAATATCGGCTATTTTTGGATATTAAACTCTGTAGGTTACCAGCCTTTTCCTAAATTACAGAAAAATTATTATTAAACAAATTTTTGTTACAAAATGGTCACTAATATATATATTTTGTTACAAAATGGTTCATCCATATAAAACGTACCGTTTTCATGCTAAAATGCAACATTTTTACTTACGTGGCAAGCCGAAATTACAAAAAGAGACATAGTTCAGTAATCTTTTTTGTAATAAAAAGTATAAGCTAATGTTTTTTTATAATTCACGAAAAGTCTAGTGTTCTTTTTGTAACAACAGAAACATTTTTATAATAAAAAGTATAGTTTAGTGAATATTTTGTAAGAAAAGTTTGTTGAATGACCTTTCTGTAATTCAAAAAAAGCCCAGTGACCTACATAGTTTAATATCCGCTATTTTTAGTGTTAAATGCTATTAATTAAGGGTGAAGCACTTTTATCTAAATAATTAAGTATACTGAATATATATATATACGACATTATGAAAGAATATGAATTAATACAATTATTCTGATGATTTTCTATTGTTATTGATATGCATTACAAGACGACGGCCTTTTAGCAACAAATTTTTTTGTCGGTAAAAGGATGAAATCCAACGCTAAATCATGATTTTTCTGTCGAAAATGTGTTGTTTTCTAATAGTGTGAAAACATATCAGGAACTGCCCGAGTCTCAAAGAGCAGACGCAGTAAGCAGCATGGTTTACGAAGCAAATGCAAGAATTCGAGACCCG
The DNA here is from genome assembly GCF_937616625.2 of Mercurialis annua. Classification (NCBI taxonomy): domain Eukaryota; kingdom Viridiplantae; phylum Streptophyta; class Magnoliopsida; order Malpighiales; family Euphorbiaceae; genus Mercurialis; species Mercurialis annua. Next base: position 36,769,900 of record NC_065577.1, on the reverse strand, counting down.
GTTTACGGAAGTGCCGGAGCGATTTGTCAGCTTCAGAAACAAGTGAATGATCTACAAGCTCAATTAGCTAAAGCACAAGCTGAGGTTATGAACATGCAATGCCAACAAGCCAATTTTGTTGCACTAATTTGCATGGAATTGCAGCAATCTCATCACCACCAAGAACCCTATTTCCAGCAGCAACAGTTTGTCGATACAACTTGTTTTCTTGACGAGACTAATTTTGGAACATCTTGGGAGCCTCTCTGGACATGATTAGACCAACAATACATATATTTATACGCATTAATTAAAGAAATTAATGTTAAAGAAGTCTTTGATTGATGAATTTTCCGTTAGTCCAATGTTGACAAGTTGAAAAACAAAATTTAGCTAGAAAATGAAAAAGAAACAGATGGCAACGGGTCTTTTCTTTTTCGTAATTGTAATTCTTGGGTATGAAGATGGGATTCAATTATTTTTCTGTTATTAAATTATATGCTTAATTGCAAATAAATATACAAACTTTATATGATTTGCAATTACAACACGAATTTTAAAACTTGAAAAATTAGTACACCGGCCAATCATGAAAGGGGTGAGTAATGGTCTGTTCGGTCATCAAACCACCTAAAAATTCAAAACTGTCCGGTTTTTAAAAATTTCGGACACCGAACCGTATTTACCAAAATAATGTTTTTGCTTCGGTTCGGTAACAGTAATAATTTTTGTATACTATTTAGAAGAAAAAAAAAACAATTTTTAAAAAGAATTAGAAAGAAAATGGAAAAATGTAACTTAAAAAGTACATGTGCTTTAAATATGTAATTTAAAAAGTACATGTGCTTTAAATTAAATCTATGTTTATTGTTTTCTTTTTATTTTAAAACTATAAAAATAAATAAGTTTAATCTATCTATATCTATACTATATATAAAAGCACGGATGGGAGAGGGGGGAGGAAGGGCAGACAAATTTATCGAATAATCATTTTTAATTTATTACTGAATAAAAGTTTAATGGTCATTAATTAAATATATATTTAATTTATCACTGAAAATTTATTATAATTAGAATTTTAATTAGAATTATATTATATGTAATTCACCTATTTAATTTTTGATTAATGACCCAATTCTTAATTCTTTGGAGATACGTAGTTATGTTTTGATGATTATGTTGCTAACGGAAAGCATGAATCAACAAAGGGCACTGAGTTATGGATTTTGAAATTGGTGATATGGTGTTGGGGGAAAGTGAAATATCATCCGTGGACCGTGGTGGCTTGGGCATAACTTTAATGAAGCTTTTTGAAGATAGTAGTGAACATAAGTAATTTATATATGCAAAATATAAATATTAATATTTTTTTGGTTTTTGTATAACAGTATAATAAAAATCGATTTTAAAATTAAAATATATCTTCTCATAAGAAGATCCTGTATTTGATTTAATAAAAAAAGAAAATTGAACATGGATTAAAAAACTACATTATCTATAACAAATCAAATATTAAAATTTAACAAAATCAAGATTTAATAGTTTTTTACTGATAGGAAATCAATATTTAATATTATTATTACTATTATTTTAATTATTTACTGTATTAATTACAGCTATAATTAAGGATAAAGTTTTCTCTATTTCCATAATTTACTATATATTTGTCCATTTAACAAATCCATATTAAATGACAATTTGTTTAAATAAAATTTTTAAATAATTTAATATTAATTATATACAAAATATATTAGTATAAATATAATATATTTAATTTCTAATATTAATTATAAATAAATATTGTCAATATCAATTAATATATTAATATATATTTGACGAGTCACATTATGAGCCACGTGTGAAACACGTAAAGCGACACTAATATATATAAATGTGTGTATATAAAAGGTTAAAATGATGTGGTTTTGAAATACAGTCGGTTCGGTTATTACAGTTATTTTTTTGTCAAATTATATTTCGGTTTGACTAATTCGGTTCGGTTCAGTTATTCGGTGTTAACTGTTTGATGCTCACCCTTACATGTAGCAACATACGACTGTACATTATAATGTCCACGTATTTTTTAGTTCGGAATATCAGTTTGTCAAACAATAAAAACTGATGTACTAATTAAGAGAAAATTCATGTATTAGTTTACAATTAATCCTAAATTATATTATATTTATAAAATAGTTATGATTTTTAGATTTATTAATCAAATATTGATTTTACTAAAACATTGAGATTGCTAAAAGGTTCAGACGCAAAATTACATACATAGCCGAAGAAAAATATGTGTCAAAAGATTTAAAATGATCGTAATTTTTTTTAACATTTTAAATTAATATCTAATAATTAAAAAAATTTAATCTTTTTTATTTTGAAACATTATATATTAAATTAATATTAATTAAAAATATAGAGAACCATTTTATATTTTTTACAAAAAAATCATTTTAAAAAAAAAAAAAGCATTTCTCTAGCGAGGAGGAGCACTCGCATGAGGAGCGATGTGCTCCTTACCAAGGAGCAAACAAGGAGCAGATCTGCTCCTCGTTGACCCACCGAACAATAAACCCACCGGTGGCGCTCTGTAGTTAACAGATCCACAAATACATCCATGGTTTAATTAATCCTTTCAATTTGGAAAAAAAAATTAAAAAAGCTCAAAAAATCCATGATTTAATTTATTTTAATTAGAGTTTAACTAGAATTAATTAATATTTAAGTGTAATTAATTATAGTTAATTATGATTTTTATAAATTTCACTCTCCAATTAAGTGTCATGTCGGAATTTTTGAGCCGGTTTTGTCAAATTTAAGGTAAAAGTGATCCGCAATTTGAACGTTTTTGATATTTTGTGCCAAGTTAAGGAGGTAAAGTGATCTTTTGTTCATTAATAAATGAATCACATTTCTATTGATGCTACTCTTTTCAATAGAATAGTTAGGTACCACATAAATACGATTAACTTATCCGTTTTTACACCCCCATATGATCTAGAGTAATGCTATATAACCCTTTTTTTTAACCCACTTTACTTAATTCACTTAACGTGACAATTAAATAATGGGTGTATTTTTTGAGATATACATTTTTGAAGAAAAATTGGACGAATTAAATACTGCCACGTAAAATGAGTTAAGAAAGGCGGTACAAAATGGTGGGTATCAATCTAATCAGTTCTTTTGTTTCACCATTCATTGAATTAATGAGCATTGCCTGACTCTCTAGCTGGAGTTCGGACCATATCTGCTGCTCCCAAATCTTTTAATTACATGAGGAATTCACCATCCATTTATAGACCATTACTCTTATAAATGTAGGACCCAATTCCGATCAAATCCACAAAATTTTCCTCCATGCTTAATAAATACACGAGCAGGATCAGATCTAATGAGATCGTTTTTACATACTCTAGAAATTAATTATTTTTATTTTAAAACAGTTAATAATATGTAAATTATTAGAACAATAAATATATTCAATCAATAGTTTTAGTTTAAAACTTATATTAAACCAGAATATTTTTTAGTTCTCAAAATGAATTGAAATTTATGCAAGATCTTGCATAAATAAGTGGAAGAACTATAAGTGGAATTAAGTTAGAGAAATAGGTATGCGATGAGATTTATACAATCTGTAAAGACATTAAAAAAAAAGGGAACATTTTGGTCAAAAAAAAAAGTGAAAACTATACGATTTTACAACAAAAAAATAACAACAATTTTTATAAAAGTAGACCGTTTTAGTTAGGTTTCCAAAAAATTAAATTTTGATTTTGTAAAAATATTATCTCTCCTTTAAAAATTTGCAAATATGTTTTCAAAACGAACAATCTCTACCACCAATACCAATAAAAAAATCATATGAGAACAAACACAGATAGAGTTCGTCCTTAGACGAACCTGGATTCGTCTGAATAGACGAACCCAGATGGGCTCTTCTTCTCAGATGAACATTCCAGGTCACCGGCCGTTGTCGGAGTGGTGGGAGAGAAAGGTTGATTGAGCGAAAGGGTGGTTTCCAAGAGTTTAGATTATCTAATTTGTTTTTTAATAAAATTGAAAATTTAATTTGTAATTATCATTAATTAATTAGAAAATATTAATTATATATCCTAAATTTTAGAATTAATCTCGCAGTTTCAAGACGGCGAGGTCGAATGAAGCGGATGTGGATTTTTATAAAATTAAAATAAAAAATTATTATTAAGTTTTAAATTTTTACAAAGATTTTTTTTTTAATATAACAGTAAGTGCTACTTAGAATATATGCTAAAATATAAAATATAAGTTTAAACTTTTTTTAAGTGAAAAGAGGTCAATTTGATTCTTAAGGGCGGAATTGAAAACAAAAGGTGAGAATTTGGGTAAAATCGACAATTTTATAACGTAAAGATGCAAACAAAATAAAAAGTGGATATTTTTCCGGACTATTGCCTTTTTATTTATTAGTTCTTTATTTTTTTATTTGCTTATTGTATATAATTGTAAGATTCATAAAAATTGACAAATCAGACTATTAAAATTATATGTAAGATACTTTTATTAATTTAATTATAATTACATGAAGCAATGCCATGTTACTTCCAAAATGAAGTTTTAGTACTAAAATTTAGCCTTAATTTATTATTAGGTCCTTCAACTATTCTTCTTTGATTGATTAAATAATTTATAAATTAATTTTTGTTATTTTTCTGATCCCTGAACTAAGAAAAAACATGTCTTTTGATTAAATGGTTTAGAAATTGTATTAGTCATGTGACATTTTTTTAAATAAATAAATCGCCATTTTCAGAATGTGAATTGTACGTTCTTAAAAATGACTTAAAGACACGTTTTTTTTAAAGGATTAGTTAATCAAAAATATATATTTAAAGGATCTAATAATTTGTTTATCCTAAATTTTACTATAAATATTTATTTAAATACGGTTAGTTATTTTAGTATTAAAATTTCCAAAAAATAAGGTTTTAAAGTAAAGTTTACTTAAGTTCTTAAATGTATTAAGAATATACACCAATAAACATTTGTTAATTTTCTGGAAATTATTTTAGTTTCTGAAAAGTTTGAACATGTGAGCGTTGACTTTTTAAAATCTATAATAATAACAATAATAATAATAATATCTAAATAATTGAGTCTTTGAGCATTATATACGTTTTCTAACTTGAAAACATTGGATTGTAAAAAAAAAAAAACTTGAAACCATTGGATTCAATACTTTTTGGTTAATTAAATCTTTAAATTATTTTAAAAAGAATATTAAATTAATTTAGTTTTTAAGGACATTATTTTTAATTTCAATTTTATAAAAAAATCGATTTATTTTGTATATGTGGCCATATAACTTAAAAAACTATGTCAAGTTGGAAATTACTATCAAATTAGAGATATTCATTTCTCTTTTAACTTGAATGGTCACATCATTAAAATTAGATGGTAATACCTTACAGAAACAAAATTTGAAATTTATAATTAAAACTATGAGTCCTTTTTAAAATAATTAACTTAATTCCTTAAAAAAAATCACCTTACACTTTTTTTCGTTTATACCCTAACCTTATAGAAACACTATTTGTATCCAATTTTGAGTTTTAAAATTTTATCCCTACCCAAAAATATTAAATTGTACTTTTTTTATTTACAAAAGAATTTAATACAATCTTTCATTTTAACCTATATATTAATTAGATATTAATATTCTTAATAGTACAAAAATACTCTCTTTTTTAAAAAATAATAATATTTTTTTTATTTTTTTTAAATATCTTTCTGGAGCTGCCGCCGCTACTCCTTTTCATCGGAGAAGGAGCTGCTGCTCCTTCTCCAAATTGGAAAAAGAGCGGCCAACACTCCTCGTTGGTTCCGGATTTTTTTAATTTTTTTTAAATTTTTTAATTTATTTTATTATTTTATAAAATTAATTAATTATTAGGATTTATTTGACTATTTTTAAGTTGAAAGACTTTTTTGTATTTTTTTAAAGGGTTAATGTCATAAAAATTCACCAACTATACACATTTTCTCATTTTAATCACGCAGTTTAAATTTTCTCATTTTCATGCACCAACTATCACTTTTTCTCAAATTCATGCACGGTGCTGAGGTGTCACAGTTTCATTGGTGTAATTCGCTGAGGTGAAGGTCATTTTACACCAATAAATGAGTGACACCTCAACACCGTGCATGAATTTGAGAAAAAGTGGTAGTTCGTGCATGAAAATGAGAAAATTTAAACTACGTGATTAAAATGAGAAAACGTATAAAGTTCGTGATTTTTATTGACATTAACCCTTTTTAAAATAGAAAAAAGTATGATATGAACTCTTTTCCAAATTAAAAGAGTATAATTTAATGTTTTTGGGTAGTGATGAAACTTAAAAACCCAAAATTAGGTGGAAATTATGTTTTTATAAGATCAGGGAATAAACGAAAAAAAAAGTGCAAGATAAGAATTCTTTTAAAAAATTAAGCCTAAATAATTTAAAAGTTTAGTGACTTCCGAAGTATCTAATCCCTAAAAACGTCTATAAATTCATTAAATTGCCACATCTATCGTGAACTACAAAACCAGAAGAAAAAATATAGTCTAATAGGAAGATAAACGAAATGGGTGCAATTACAAAAGTAATCGACACCATGCTGTTTCTGAACTTCATAATAATGGCACTGGCGGTTCCGTTAATGTCCGGTCAGCTGTGTCTTCCTCTGAAACTGTATCCAAAATTCTTGATCAATCTGATGAAATGGTATAGCCATGAATTTGGAGACCATCTCTATTCTCATAATCCACCAAATTATTTTAGAGGAATTTCTTGGTGGGATCTTTTGTTTCATTTTCCTCTTGTTTGTTTGGGTTTGTATGGGATTTTAGGTGCTAAACCTTGGTTTAACACCGTTTGTTTGATGTATGGCGCCTCAATTTCCGCTACCATGGTATGTATGCCTAGATCTCTGTTTTTCTTTCTTCATCGGAAAAGATAATACTAAGAAGAAATTATACTAAGTTATTTCGCCCTTTTTAGTTGGGACATAAGATCTATAACCAAAACACTCACATTTTGTCAATTTTGGAACATTTTACACTTTTGACTATTAAAAATGATGTCAAAATGACTATTTATTAGGGTGTATATTAGCATTAGGCAAAATAAATTTATCTATATACTATGATCTTTGAACTTCGCCAATTTGGTCCGTCTTTTATTTATTCTTTGTCAAATATACCCAAGGCTTGGATATATTTGGGTATATTTGGCCAAATCCAAATGAGTAATGGCTATATTTGGCAAATATCGAATAAATAACGGACTAAATTGGTAAAATTAAAATGTCATTGAATATTTGGTAAAAAGGATATAGTTGTTGGTAGATAAATTTATTTTGCCTTGATAATATAACTGTTAGTCTTATCACTTGTATTTTAATCTCGATAAGTAAATGGGACGTTTAGGAGAATACCTAAAAAACTAAAATATTTATAAATTTACCTCAAAAACTGAAAGTTTATAAGCGTACCTAAAAAAATAAATATTTATTTTTTTACTCCGCAATTTATTTTTTTACTCCGCAGTTTCAAACGGTTTCAAATACAGTTTCTAATAGAGTTTCAAACAGTTTATAACGGTTTCATAAAAATAGAGTTTCAAACGGTTTCAAATACAGTTTCAAAAAACAAAATTTGAAACTGTTTTATAAAAACGTTTCAAATACAGTTTCTAATAGAGTTGCAAACGATTTCAAATACAGTTTCTAATAGAGTTTCAAACGGTTTATAACGGTTTTATAAAAATAGAGTTTCAAATGGTTTCAAATACAGTTTCTAATAGTTTCAAATGGTTTATAACGGAGTATTTTTTAAAAAAAATTGACATCTTTGAAACCGTTTATAATACAACTTAAAATAGTTAAAAAAAACGGAGTATTTTTACAAATTTTTTCAGAGTAAAAAAAAAAACCGGAGTAAAAATATAAATTTTTGAAAAACAAAGGTAGACAAATAATTTTTCAAAAAATGGAGTATTTCTGCAAATATTTTGAAAAACGAAGTATTTTCTGCAATTTCTCTAAGTAAATATCATTTGTAACCAGCTAAACATATTTATAAAGAATATGTTCTTTTTTTCAATTATAACCAATTATGTTTTCAACCGAAAGATTCTTATTAAAATTACGATACAATAGACGGAAGTAAATAGTTTGGTAATAAATAAAAAATAAAAAGCGTTTAGACTTTTTTAAATAGATATGCCTTTTAAATTGAGTCGTTAGCTATCATTGTAATGCATTTAAGCAAAATTACCCTACAACTGACGAAATTCCAAAGTTGGACTGTAATTGACTAAAAATTGAAAAAAATGATAATTTTTTTTATGATTTAGTCTACTAATTAAAAAAATAAAAGTGACACTATTGCCAGAGCAATACTTATCGTATTTTTTTATTGACAAAATTATTCCTCTTTTAATTTGATTTGATTTTTTCATTTTAGTGAAGAAGATAATTTATCAAAGTATATATTTTGTTCTGTCATATTATCAATTAAGCCCGCAAGGATTTGTCTAGTGGTCTAAGATTTAACCATTTGGTCGTTAAGGTTGTGGCTTCAAATCCCGGTTACGCCCTTTTTAATAAATGGAGCTGTTGGGACTGGGCTGCTGGCCATTATTAGTCTGAATTTATCGGATATGTGGGTTTGCGGGTGGTGCACATTCCAGAATTTAATAGTGATCCTGAGTTTTGGCTTAGAGGAGTGAGTCCTCGTCCCAAAACAAACTAATGCTATGAAAATCACATCACACTAAAATAAAAGTATGTTATAATGTACTTAACAACCGTATAACTGTATATCAGGCTGCTATAATCGGGGATTTTTGTGGGGCGGGTAAGGGATCAGACACAATAATGCTTGGTTACTACCCCTTCTTCGGCGTTGGAATATTGGCCATGCTACGTGGTCTTCTGCCTCCCTCGGCCAAACCTTCGGCTTCGGCTTCTGCTATGGTAAATGGAAATGCCCCGTCCACCAAAAAACTAGCTTGAAATTAGCTAGCTAGTTAAATCTCTCTTTTCTTTGAGTAGACTTCTATGTACTGATGAATTATAATTCAAATGATATAAACGTTGGGTTTAAACTGCTATGTCGTGGGTTCAAATCGTCCCACAAGCGTCTCTTTTTCCATTTATAATAAAAAAGTGTTGATTTAAATAAATTTCTTATATTCTAATGAATTGTATAATGATTTGTTTTAAAATTTATTTTATAAAATTGATTATGTTTATATGTGCATGTACTGCCCAACTCCATTCAACGAGTTTTATTGTCATTTTTAATAAAAATATTTTGATTCTCTGAATTACATTAAGAATGATAAATGGTGAGCAGATTACTTTTAGGTCTCCATCATATATCATAATTCAGCTTTATTTTAGATTTTGGCATCTACAATATTGTCATTTTTAATAAAAATAATTTGATTCTCTGAATTACAAAAAGAATGATAAATGGTAAGCATATTACTTTTAGATCTCCGTCATATATCATAATTCAGCTTTTCTACCTCTTATTTAAAAATCAAACAATATAATTTTTCAATTTTTTTCATTGATATTTTAATTTTTTTTGTTTAGTTTTGATATTAGTCAATTTAGTCAAATAACTTAGTACAAAAACATTTAAATTCAATTTAATCATTAAATTTAGATTTTTAATATGTATACAAAAATATTATTTTATTATGAATTTAATATTTTAATGATTTCAATTCAATTTTTAATATTTATTAAAAAAATTAGTTTGAAAAAGTAGACGGAGTAAAAAAATTAAAAAAATTTAAATATAAAAAAGTAATAAATTAAATTAGATCTATTAAGCAGTTGAATTTTATAAAAATATAATTATTATTCGTATTTGAGCCAATATTAAGTTTAAAGATTAAATTAAAATTTAATTTTTAGTTAAGTCTTTTAAATTAATTGACTAACACAAAAAATATATAGAAGACCTAAAATATAAACGGAAATAAAAGTGAAGGACTATATCATTTTATTTTCAAACTAAGAGGACGAAAATATAAATTATGACATATGTGGAGGACCTGTTGTTCTTGAAGTGCTCACACATACAATAAGCATACAAACCCCTCTAAATAGCAAGACAAAGCACAATAAAAGCAACGAAAACAACTCTAAAACATAAATGCATTTTGCTCTTATCATTGGGCAGAAGGTTGCCTAAAGAAAAGAAGGAAAAAAAATTACACAAGTGCAAGGGTATGCGATCATACACCCATATGTGTGTTCATTGCAGAAGGATTGTGCGAGCTAAAATCCATGTCTAGGAGGTTTTGCAGCATTTTGAGGATTGGCTAAGGTAAGGAGTGTGCGCCATGCAAAAGAGAAAAGTGTGCGTTCGCACACTCTTGTGCACGAACGCACACTTGAGTCAGAATTACGATTCATCGGACAAAAATAGCCCCGAGTCAGTTCCGACAGCTGCGAATCACGAGGGCACTTCTGGGTTTTCACCATAACTCGACTTAATATCAGATTTGAAAACGGGCCGTATAAATATTGAGTTTTAACATCGAATAAGGGTTCGCATAGTTTTGTATTAGATTAAACCCTACTTTTAATAAGTTTTTCATCTTTTCGTTCTTCGATCGATTTTTCTACATTATTTCTCCAGTTATTGTTAGATTATATTCGAACAAGGTACGATTGATCATAATTTCATATTCAGTATATCTTTTAATCTTAAGATGAAATCCTTTTATATTATCTTAAATTTACCTATTGTTATGCGTAGCTAAACCTTTCATTGGGAATTATTATTTTGATTTATGTCTGTTAAAATGAATTGGGATTATGGGTTTTTCTTCTTGCTACGTTTTAATTGTTGTCCTTAATGCTTAGCCTAAATTGATCACTTAGCGTATGCCATTTATTTTATTTTTAGCTCGAGAGAGTAAAATTGAAATAGACCAACATAATTAAGAATGTAGGAGTTGATTGCGCGAGAGTGAATTAACGAGTGCGTGTTCATCGGACTTACTTCACAAACAACTAATTAATTAGTAATTAATCATTGTGCGAGAGTGAGTAATTAGCCTTGTTATTAGTTTATTCTTTGTTTCTGCCTGCAATTGCTCGAAAGACAATTATAGGTGTTTTCGACTAGTCCGAACCTTAGTAGAACAATCCAATTGATAACCCAAATCGAATAAACAACATAATGACAATTAATAATCCCTGCTTTACCCATATTTGTTAAACACAAATTTATTTACAGCTTTAGTTATTTAATTTATACTAGTTTAATTTTGTCTTTTAATATTACGTAAGCAAAACCAAAAATATATTTTCAACTATTCAAATCGAGTCTCCTAACTTGTTGTATCTAGAAGCTTTATCTGTGGGTACGATATCCGGACTTCATAGTCTGTATTACAAGTTGGCATAAGCACGCTTGCGTATTTTTACCAACAGTAGGCTCGAGCCTGGGTCACCGTCGGAAAGTGGAAGGATTAGAACCAAATTTTGGTGAAGCCGACGGAGATGGTTGGAAGATTTCAGCCATGGATGACTGGTTTGTTTATAGCAACCATGGATGCTACTGTGAGGAAGAAGACGCTTAAAATGCCTTCTTTTTTTAGGTTTTAAATGGACCAGACGACTTGTCGTTCAGTCAATAGTTTTCAATTTTTTTAAAGGCCAAACGACCTTTAAAAATCCTTTTATAAAAGGGGCCAAACGACAAGATGTTTCAATTGTTTAAAACAATTGAAAGTCGTTTGCCCCTTGCTGTTTCAATTGTTTAAAACAATTGAACCAACAGCTGAACGGGAAAAGACCAATTCTTTGTCCCGTTCAGCTTTTATGAATTATGATCTGAGAATAAAAATTGTCACGACCCAATTTCATATATCGTGACGTTCGACGCTAGGTTATGGGAGTGGTAGCTCCGAAACTCCTACGCGGATAAATACATAAACATTATAATACATTAAGTAACCTGCATAAAACCAACACTCGGGGGCAACCGAGACTCCAACCACATGGCATTCCAATACCAAAGTAATAACATGCCAACAATAATATAGCAACAGTCGGACCAAATCGACAAACAAAATAAATACAAAAAATGGTCACTACTGTGCTTTAAGAGTTTAAATAAGTTTGACCATCTTTATTAAATAAAAAAGTAGACCTAAAGAATAATGAAATTGGAAGATCAACCAGATGCTCTCAAAATCATAAACCTGGAAAATAAAAAAACAATTAGGGTCAAATATACTGAGATGAGTTCAAGCTACTGTTTAAATTTATTAAGTGAAAACCTTTAAAGCATTTAAACACATTTTATATACATTACAGATAAGTATTGAAACCCAAAAACACAATACATCTAAAGTATAAATGTTGTGTCGGTGAGACGTATATACATAACCGATCCTCGACCGTCACCCAACATATATATCAGATGAGTTCCAGGAGACGAATCTACCACCGACGCTCTCACTAAGGTAAGCCGTATCTCAAACCAAAACTACACTACCAAAGACGTATCTCAAACAAAAACTATAATATATAGTACAATTTACTTAATAAAGCGTTGAATAGTAAATATAAACTCACTGCTTTCGAATCCCCAAATATCCTGACAAGTAACTAGACCTGGTTTAACTCTGAAGCACGAGCAGTCGATGAGTCTAAGAAATAAAGCATAAATTATAATTAAAATCAACCCCTAACTATACGGACTATTAGACACCACATAAGACTAGCACAATACCCAAAAAGCCAAAGCATAAACTAACATAGAGTAAACATATATACAGAGTCCATAACCAAAGCCAAACAATAGTCAAGTCAAATTGAGTTCCTATTTTGAAAACGTAATACAGAAAATCATTTCAAATAACTTCGTTAAAACAATTAAACCAAATTAAAACCAAAGTGGTGATTCAACCTAGTTATCATAACTACCAAGCTTATTCTTACCTGTTGGGCGACCCAAGTCTAAACCAACCCAACGTATCACGAAATATAAATCAAAGTGTAAAGTCTGGAAAATCATTTGATGAATCAAATATCAATTTGAAAACAACGGAACTTATAGTTTAATCAACCAACATATAATAACATGTCCATAAGGTATTTGATATAAGTCCACAATGGACAAAAAGAGCGCGTGTTGAGTTTGATTCTGCAAGCATAATTACGGATCCTGTAAATCAGATTTCGATTGATGAATACAAAATCAATATTAGAGATAAAGTAAGACGTGCATATGTGCTTAAAGGTTCTTGTCAACCAAAGAGCCGTATGTTTCCTCAAAAAAAATTTGGGAGAAAAAATAGAAGTTTTCAAAAGACCTGGTTTAGTAAATATGTATGGTTGGAGTATAGTGTATCAAAAGATGCAAAATTTTGCTTTTGGTGTTATTTGTTTAAACCACCAAAGACTAAATCTCAAGGTGGTCGAGAAGTATTCACCAAAATGAGATTCACTAATTGGAAAAATGCAAGAGTTAGCTGGGGAGAACATGTTGAAAAAGTTGATAGTGACCACAATTATGCAGCGAGAAATTATCAAGCATACAAAAACCAACGACAAAGTGTGGAGCACATATTTGCTCAACACGCTTTTGACATGGAGTTTGCTTATCGTACTCAATTGACAGCGGTTTTGGATGCTATCTGATTCTTACTCAAGCAAGGACTAGCCTTCCATGAGCATGACGAGTCGAGTGATTCATTGAGTAGAGGCAACTTCACTGTGTTACTCTAAAGCGATTGTGAGCATAATGAGGAGATTGCAAAGATGCTAAATATTAATGCTCCAGATAATTTAGTTGCATGATTTAATTAATTTACATTTACTGATAATACAATTTGATTATGTTAAATGATTAAACTCATTTTTCAATGTTCTAGAGGAAACAATCAGATGACTTCTGGAAAAATTCAAAGAGAATGAGTTAATGCTTGTGCTGAAGAAGTGAGCACTACCATTATTAAGGACATTAGAGATCGTGTTTTCTTACTCATGGTTGACGAATCGCGTGATAACTCAGTGAAAGAAAAGATGACGATTATGGTGATATATGGTGATATATGTTGATGATCATGGAGAGATTCTCGAAAGGTTTCTTTCAGTTGTGCATGTAACAGATACTTCATCACATACTTTAAAGGAAGCTATTGACAACTTTTTTGCAATGTATGGACTCTCAATATCTAGACTGCAAGGGCAAGCATATGATAGGGCTTCAAACATGCATGGAGAATTCAATGGTTTAAAGTCGCTCATACTAAATGAGAATCTTTATGCTAGGTATGTTCATTGTTTTGCTCACCAGCTGCAATTGGCGGTTGTTGCTGTTGCAAAAATATTACTTATGGAGAATTCATTTAGTTATTTATCAACAATTGTGAACATTATTGGAACTTCCTATAAAAGAAAATATGCACTCATAAAAAGTCATCATGATCTTATGGTCACACGATTAGAAAAGGGTGAATTTTATTCAGAAAAAGGGTTACATCAAGAGACAAGTCTTGCAAGACCTAGAGACATAAGGTGGGGTTCTCATTATCAAACAGTAATTCGTATATTGTTGATGTGGCCTTCAGTAATGGAAGTGCTTGGGAATGTTCATGATGATGCGACTAGTTCAAAGGAAAAAAGGTGCAACTCTAGATTTGCTCGACCGAATGGAAAATTTTGAATTCGTTATCACCTTGCATTAGGTGAAAAAAGTCTTGACAATTACAAATGGATTGCAAGAAAAAAATTAAAATATTGTGAACGCTTTGGACACGGTACATGTCGTAAAGGTCAAGTTCCAATCATTTAGGAAGGATGGATGGAATGATCTTTTTTGATGAGACTCGCAAGTTTTTTGTTGAAAATTCTATCGATGTGCCTAATTTAGAAGATAGTTTACCGATTCGTGGTTGGTCAAAATGTGAAAGCCAAACCTCTTTGTTTCCGTGTGGAAATATTTTTTGAGGTTAGTAATTTTTTTAAATATACTATTTTTTATTATTATTACACTTCATAATTCTCTTAGTTTTGATATTTTTTTTTCTTATATTAGATTATTGATGTGATTGTGCAAGAGATGAATATATGTTTCTTTAAAGGGAATCTCGAGATGCTTTCTTGCTTAAGCTATTTTGATCCAAGACAATCGTTTTTAGATTTGATGCTTTGAAATTAGAGGTGGCAAATAGATGCCCAACCCAAGCACCCAACCCAACCCGCCCAAAGAAATACAACCCATTTGCACCCAAAAAAAGCTTGGGTAACTTGTGACCCAACTCATTTAGGCTAAAATGGGTTTATAAGAATGACCAAATGGGTGAAATTAAGTCTAAACAAATTTCAATTTGGAAAGTATTTGAGTTTTTAAAATAAGATTTAGAGTTGTATAATTTATTTTTTAAAATAATTTTTTCCAGAAAATTATTCTTTTTCCAGAAATTACTTTTTCCGGAAAATTACTTTTTTCCATAAATTATTATTTTTTTTTCAGAAAATTATTATTTTTTGAAAAATTATTTTTTTGTCCACCACTGGTCAGAGTGTATGAGTTATTTTTTTCGTATAAAATATTGTCTTATCCGGCTTGCTTATGGTTTCTGTGAGCAAGTGAGCTTCGGCCAGCACTCTTTTCTAACTCAGAATTCGCTCAAAATCCCTGGAATGAGTTGGAAAATAATTTTTTCCCGAAAAATTTATTTGTTCCGGAAATTTATTTATTTTTTTGGAAAATTATTTATTTTTTCCAGAAATTTATTTTTTCCGATAAATTATTTTTTCCCAAAAAATTATTTTTTTCCAGAAATTTTTTTTTTCCCGGAAAATTATTTTCCGGATATTATTTTTTTCGGGAAAATTATTTTTTTTTCCGGAAAATATTTGTTTCTGAAAAATAATATTTTGAAAAGTAATTTTCTTTAAAAAAAATTCAATTTTATTATTATTTTTTTGAACTTTTAATCTCATATAGTGATTTCAAGTATCTCACCTTCTATTCGGGTAATTTTGGGCTTTCATGACCCAACCCAACCCAAAATTACCCAACCCAAAACTGCCCAAAAATATTGTGACCCAAAATTATCCAACCAAAAAATGCCCAAACCCAAATAAGCCCACCCAAACCCGCCCAAGAACGCCTATTTGCCACCTCTATTTGAAATTGTGTCGTCTAGCAGAGTTTTATACAAAGAAAAATTTTACATTTGATTTGATGATGTTGAGTGATCAATTGGAGATATACATACATGATGTGAGGCAAAGTGCTGACTTTGTTGAACTTGTGAGAATCGGGCAACTTACAAAGAAGCTAATCGAAACAGTGAAGTACATTGTTTATCATCTTATTTATCGATTGAATGAACAAGCATTGATTTTTCCAGTTTCAACAGCTTCAGTTGAAAGGACATTTTCAGCAATGAACATTATCAAGACTGATTTGCGTAATAAAATAGAAGATGAATTTCTAAAAGACAGCTTATCATGTTTTATTCAGAAACAAATTTTTGTTAAGATTAATGACGAGCTCATTCTACAACACTTTCAAGTTATGCAGACGTAAAAAATACAATTGTCTCGTCGCGATCGAAACTAATGTAAGAATCTCTTATAATAATATTATTTATTTTTTTAGTAATATTAATTATATGTTATATAGTCCGGACCGAAAACAATTTCTGATTTCACCGTCTAGACACATGATTCCAAAACGCAAAGTCATTACACATTTAGAGTAGAAAGTTGACTTTGTTCATCTGTTATCGATTCAAGAATAAAAATAGTTACTTTGTGTATATAAATCATTCATAATTACTTAATACGTAACTTTAGCAAAAGCAATCATTTCTATTTGTGTGAAATCCGTAAAACTTTAACATTGTTATTCTTGGGTTAACCCTTTGAAACTTTATATATTAAGGCTGTTAAATGAGTTCATTGAAAAACCAATAAACCTAGAGCGATTCAATAGGACAAAGCTCTCCCGCTTTTGTGGAGTTTCTCTCTCCTATTCTAGGGTTTCCTAGGGTTAGGGTTTCCTCTTCTTTTTTGAAGTTTTTCTCGGTTTCCTCGAGCAATTTTACGTCCGGGTACATTTGCTTATATTTTTATAGGCTGGTTTGGGTATACAGAGATGGAAGAGAGTATTGTGAAGGCGTGGGCTCAGTTAAAACTGACTGAGGAGGAACAATCGGCGGTTAATCTCGAAGATGTGGTTGATGAGGTTATTGAGGAGAAAGCTGAGTTATGTGTTGTGGGAAAACTATTAACAAAGAAACCCTATAACCTGAATCATATGCGGAACGCGCTCGCTAGTGCTTGGCGCCTGGCTAGGGGCTTTAACCTCAGAGATGTGGGGGATAATCTGTTTATATGCGAATTCGGTTCCAAAGTCGACAAGGGAAGGATTCTGCGTGAAGGACCGTGGCACTTTGATAAACAAATAATTTTGTTCGAATCACTAAAGGGGAATATGCAACCTAACAATATGATGATTGTTGAATGCCCGGTTTGGGCCCGTATATATGATTTACCTCTAAATTGTAGAGGTAAGGCGGCTGTGGGTAAGATTGGCTGTAAGATTGGCAGAATTTTGGAGAGGGACGAAGAGGAGGGCAAAGCGTGGAATCGCTACAGCAGAATACGAGTGGCTATTGATACCACAAAACCTTTGATGAGAGGTATGAATGTTATTAATCCGTTAGGCGAACGATGTTGGATTATGTTTGAATATGAACGAATCCAGAATTTCTGTTATTGGTGTGGGATGCTTGATCACATGGAGGTGGAGTGTGAGAATAAGCTGGAGCAAACAGAAGTATCAGAATGGCCGTATGGCCCGGGCCTTCGAGCTACGCCACGCAAACATAAAATGATGGGAAGTAGACCGATGACATCTGGAGGCAGGCTGAGTAATGAGGGCCAACCAAGTACTTCTTCGACTGCTCCAGGGAGGGAAGCGGTGAGACGTTCCTTAAATCTTGATGAAGAAGGGATGGGTGATGAAGGTGAAGTGCGGGGTGAGTTAAGGCAAAACGTGGATATGAATACTGTGCATGCAACTGTTGCAGTCCATGAACACCATGCATGCGATAATGATGGCAACGCTAACTCGGAGGGTCTTGTGGAGATTAATGTCAATCAGGGACATCTTGAGACAGTTTCTGGCATATTGATAAATACCAACTGCGAAGGCAGTGATACTCTAAAAGTGAGCAGTGATACGAAAAGGACCTGGAGCCGTTCTAAATCTACTCGTAAAAGAGTTAAGGGAAGTGACAAGGGGGCTGGAAAGGTGGTTTCTTCCAAACGGAATCACCAATCTATTATGGAAGTACATGATTCGACTAATCTTTTCTCGAAGAAGGCTAGAGATGGATTGTCGGAAAAGTTTGGAAACATCGAGATATCGGCAGAGACTGTTGAGCAGTCTCGCCAGATGCAATGAAAATCCTAAGTTGGAACCTTCAAGGATTGGAGAATCCTTGGACGGTACGGGCGCTAAAGTTTTTAGTCTCAACAAATTCCCCAAATGTTTTCTTCTTAATGGAAACAAAACTTACCCGTGGTGAGTTCAATGTTATTTGTAGAAGTTTCAGTTCTTATAACTCTTTTATCGTTGATTCTAATGGTAGGAGAGGAGGTCTCGCTTTGTTTTGGAATAAAAATCTCGATGTGAATGTTGAGGATTTTTCAGCAAACTGTTTGGTTTTTGGTGTTACTGATGGGGTGCATAATGTTACATGGAAGGGTATTGGGATTTATGGATGGCCAGAAGGTGTCAATAAACACCGTACTTGTGAGTTATTGTTGAAGCTTTGTGAAGATAAAAGCTGTCCTGTTTTGGTGTTTGGGGACTTCAATCTCTTTATGTACAATTTTGAGAAGCAAGGGGATCGGGTTAGGGATCAGAGGGAGCTGATTGAGTTCCGGTCCACTATTGAAGCTTGTAATGTTGCTGATTTGGGTTATGAGGGGAAGGAGTTCACATGGACTAATAGAAGAGAGGGTGATCAGCTTGTTCAAGCGAGGCTTGATAGGTTTTTTGCGAATTTGAAATGGCAAGACGCGTATACTGACTGGCAAGTGTCTCATTTGGTTCGTGTTCAATCAGACCATTGCCCAATTCTGTTGAGTACGAAATCTGCAAATTATAAGAATGGAACAAGGCCCTTCCGGTTCGAACAAGGGTGGATGCGCCAAGAGGGTTTTGATGTTTGTGTGGCTCAGGCTTGGGGGGGGTATGATGGCAACAGATGTGAATTCATGGAGAAGCTACATGAATGTGGATCCTCTTTCAAATCTTGGGCCCATGATAACTTCGGTAGTATTCGGAAAAATTTAAAGAAAAAGATGGATAAGCTTAAGGTGTTGCAGGATAGAGATGGAGAAGAAATGTTTAACGGAACTGTTACTGCTCTTCAGGCGGAAGTTAATAAATTGATGCTTCGGGAGGAAATTATGTGGAAGCAAAGATCAAGAGCGGATTGGTTACGGAGTGGAGATAGAAATACGAAGTTTTTTCATCAAAAGGCTTCTAACCGGCAGAGGAACAATCGAATCCTGCGCATAAAAGATGAGGAGGGGCTGTGGCAAAATGGTGAGGCTGTTCATAGGGTGGCTTTGAGATACTTTCAGAATTTGTTTCGGACATCTAGTCCTACTAATCAGGATGATGTTATCCGTTGCGTCGATTCAGTCATATCGGCGGAGCAAGCTGCAGTCTTGAACTCAGGATTTCGCTCGAAAGAAATTTTACAAGCACTAAAACAAATGGGTCCGACTAAGGCCCCGGGTCCGGATGGTATGCCGGTAATCTTTTATTCTTCGTTTTGGAATATAGTTGGTAATGATGTTATTGGCTGCGTTTGTAAGTTCCTGCAGGATGGGGTCATGCCGGAGAAGATGAATCATACGAACATTGTTCTCATCCCAAAGATTGCTAACCCGGAGACTATGAAAGACTTCCGCCCCATAAGTTTGTGTAATGTTATATACAAACTAATTTCTAAGACGCTTGCCAACCGCCTTAAGCGTGTCCTAGATACGGTCATTCATGAGTCCCAGAGTGCATTTGTTCCGGGTCGCCTCATTACTGATAATGCTCTAGTGGCCTTCGAAATGTTCCATTCGATGGTTAAAAGATCTAAGAGGAAGCGTGGCACTGTGGCGATGAAACTCGATATGAGTAAAGCATACGACAGAGTGGAGTGGTCATTTGTTGAGGCAGTGATGCGGAAGATGAGTTTCCCGGACCATTTTATTCATCTAATCATGACCTGTGTACGCTCGGTGTCATTCTCAGTTATGATTAATGGAGTACCTCAAGGTCAGATTTTACCACAACGTGGATTGCGGCAAGGGGATCCATTGTCGCCTTATTTGTATTTATTATGTTCTGAAGCATTTTCGGCGCTGCTCCGGAAGGGCATGGAGGAAGGAAGGTTGTCTGGTGCGTCGGTTTGTCGTGGAGGGCCGGTTATAAATCATTTGTTTTTTGCTGATGATAGTATCTTGTTCGCTAAGGCCGACAGTAATGAATGCAGATATTTAAAAGATGTCATTGGGCGGTATGAGCGATCTTCGGGACAACTGGTAAATGTGGAAAAATCTGAGATGATGTTTAGTTCGGGTACACAGCAACAAATTCGGTATGATATTCGTAATATCCTGGAAATGCGTGAGGTGGTGAGTTTCCAGAAATACTTAGGCATGCCAACGATGATAGGGAGAGCGAGAAAACCCATCTTCTCATTTCTTCGTGATAGATTACATAAGAGAATTTCAGGTTGGAAAGAAAGCTTTTTATCGAAGGCCGGAAGGGAAGTTTTGATTAAGTCTGTTGCCCAATCCATTCCGACATATATAATGAGTTGCTTTGCGCTCCCGACCTCTTTCTGCAACGAGTTACAAAGTTCTATCGCAAGGTTCTATTGGAGTGGGGCAGAGGAGAAAAGAAAAATTCCATGGGTTAGCTGGGGTAATATCTGCAAACCGAAAAATCAAGGGGGTCTTGGCTTCAGAAATCTGCACGCTTTCAACTTGGCGATGCTAGCAAAGCAAGTTTGGAGGCTTATTCAGGTTCCCGAGTCTCTTTGTGGCAAAGTTTTTAAAGCAAAGTATTATCCACGGTCGGATGTTTTAAAGGCTCCCGTCTCTCGGAAGCCTAGTTACGTGTGGCAAAGTTTAGTTGGGGCAAGAAAGGTTATTGAAGCGGGGATGGCTTGGCGTGTTGGTGACGGCAAATCTATTTTGGCTAAGACCGATAACTGGATTGTTAAATCGGGGTATATGAAACATGTTGGGTCGAATGTTCAGGATGGCGCTCATGTTAGTTTGTTTATTGATGTAGAGACGAAATGCTGGGATGTGGGTAAAGTTAAGCAAGCCTTTTCTGAGGCAGATGCGGCGAGTATTCTCCAAATTCCCATTAGCAAGCGTTTTCCCCCAGATAAGCTGTTCTG
Source organism: Mercurialis annua (assembly GCF_937616625.2). Lineage (NCBI taxonomy): Eukaryota > Viridiplantae > Streptophyta > Magnoliopsida > Malpighiales > Euphorbiaceae > Mercurialis > Mercurialis annua. Next base: position 36,748,409 of record NC_065577.1, on the reverse strand, counting down.
GCCTCACAACAACAGGGGTTGTTTCTCTGTTAAATCTGCATATTATTTGGCTATACCTCAAATTCAGGAAATCATGTGCCTCTGTGGAAAAATATTTGGTCGTTGGCTATACCTCCAAAGGTAAAGCATTTTCTTTGGCGTATTGGGCATAATACTCTTGCTTGCAATGTTAATATTGTAAAAAGGAAAGTTCTGGTCTCAGTTATGTGCCCTCGATGTCAAACTTCGGAAGAAACAGCTATCCATTGCTTGAAAGATTGCGAGGAGGTTCGGGGATTATGGTTACTGTCGCCTTTGAACCTGAGAGTTGATAGATTTCCAAGTGGTACAGTGAATGAATGGCTCAGCCTTATGTTTAGCATGCTGAAACGTGAGGATATTAAGTATTTCGTTATGTCGCTTTGGGTGATTTGGAATGATCGGAATAATAGCGTCTTCAATAATAAGCGAATGCCTTCGTCGATGTTATTCAGTTTTATTCCTTCTATGTTGGACACGAGTGATGGTTTCAGTGATGGTAGGGTTGCTGCAAGCGAAGGTGGAGACAGAAGGTGGTCCACGCCGCCCGAAATGTGCCTCAAAATTAACTCAGACGCGGCTGTCTCGACTGAGAAAGGCTTATCAGTTTTAAGTGCGGTGTGTCGAGACTCGTCGGGGAAGGTGATAAGAAGTGGTGTGTCGTTTTTGTATGGCTGCACAGTTGCTGAAATAGCTGAGGCAAAGGCTGTCCAGTTTGGTCTTTTTCTTGCGTAGGGTCTGAACTTCAGAAACATTATTTGCGAGATGGATGCTATTAATGTTGCTAACAGACTTGCATGGCATCTGATTACATGCAATTGGTGGTTGATGATTGTTTACTGGATTGTGAAGGAAGGAATGTGAGTTTTACTTATGCGAATCGTATTTGTAACCAAGTCGCTCATGCTTTAGCGAAGTGGGGGATTTTCTTTGGTAGAGATTGCATTTTTGACGGAAGTGTTCCTTTTCCGGTCAATGAACTTGTAACCGATTTGGTTCTTTGATTAATGCAATGTTGGTTCTCAAAAAAAAAAAACCAATAAACCTAAAAAAGTCTGAATTTTAAATGAATAAGAAAAAAAAGTTATTTATAAAATTTATAGTTTCAGATAAGTTCTCAGAATGGAGTTTATACTGAATTATTCTGAAATTTTTGTCTTTCAATCTTCCTAACCTGTCGTGATTTTTTCCTCAATCATTTAGAATTAGTAAAAGTTCTCAGAGCAATTATCAACTTCTTCTAATCGAAATTTGTTTCACAAGGACAATTATTCAATGCAATGTTGTGTCATGTTATTTGTATACAAAAATTAATTGTGTGTTAGCTATGTGGAATTTTTGATAATTAAAAAATAAATAATAGTTAAAATATTTCCTATCACATAAAAAATAGCACAACCAATACATAATAAATATTCGTTTTACAATAATTAATCATAGGGTGATGCTATACGGATAGAATCTATCCGGATACAAAGTTTTTTTAAATTTTTAAATTATTTAATTAATGAGTAAATTACTGTGTTAACCTTTTGTAACTTTTTTTACTACCATCAATTATTAAGTAATTTTTTTTACTGCCATCAACAACTTATCATCTCTATAACAGTTTTTTTATCTTTTCTTTAACTACCTTTTAAATTAAATTTCAATTACCTTCAATATTAAATATACATTATCACTAAATAAAGTTTGAATCATAAGTCAAATAAAAATCATCAAGTTATAATGTATTGAAGATGCCGAAATTCATTATTATGACTGAATATTTACTAACTATATACTATAGATAATTGAACTTGTATTACTTTATTGGCTGTATAATGAGACTTTGTATGCAGTATTTTGTATTTTTAAAGGATTAACGTTGTTATTTTATATAAGAGTTAAATGTATATAAAATTATTAATTATTTACATATTTTCAAATTTAATGAGTTTTTATTTTTTTAAATACTTGAAAAAACAATTTATATAATCTTCACCACCGTTTGAAAAATTTAATCAATCAGTACTGATATGAATGTCGGAACATATAATACAGTTGTGCATGATCCAGAAGAATTTATAGATTAATAAATCTCAAGAATCGTACCTATTATTACTAATTTCTAAAAGGCCTAATTACTTAAAAAAACTCCACCTTGTAACATTTTTTCGTTTTATACCCTCACATAGGAAAAAATACCCTTTTTTTAATTTTTCGTTTTCATCTCTACCCTAAAATTTAAATTTTTTACAATTAAATTAATTAAAGGATGAAAACATTATAAATGAATAATAATAATAATATTTAATTAGAATATAAGCTAAATATAAAGGATCATTTTGAATATTTTTACGAATGAAAAGAGGTCAAAATAGCTCTTTATAGTGGAGACGAAAATGAAAAATCAAAAAAAGGGTACACATGAACTTTTTCCTAGGTCAGAGTATAAACGAATAAATGTTACAAGGTGGAGGTTTTTTAAGTAATTAGGCCTTTCTAAAATGATATCTCTAAAACAGTACCCGAAATCAGTACGTTTTGGATATTTTATTTCCGGTATGGTTCAGTTGGAGATTCAATTATAACAGTTTGATATAAATTCAATGGAAATTTATCAAAGATTTATAACCGCACCAATTAAATTATCGTTCGGTTTGGTTCGATTCTAAATAAGAAATGCTCAAAATATATTTTTCGAGTTTGGTCCGAATTCATAGATCTCAAAAACTCATGCACAACTCTAATCGTTAACTTCAAACGACTCTTAATATGCTTGCAACTTATTTTAATATTAAAATTATCAAAAAATATTAGTTATTGTTGTTAATCAATAAAATGTCACTGAATACTATTAACTCAATTAACGATATTTATCCAATTTAAAAATATATTTTAAAAAGTGAATATGTAATTTTAAAAATTAAGTAGATTTAATTAGGGTTTTTTGTATGATATAACACATATTTTAGCGTTTTTTTCGTTTTAAGCACATACTTTAATTTGTATCAACCGGTAGCACGAAATTTCAAATGTTTTTATTTATTAGCCCAGACCTCATTTCCGAGCTGATTAATCCTACGTGGCACGCCGGAGGTCCATGTCATCTTCCAGCGTGCCTCCACCATACGACGTCGTTCCGTGCTCCCTCCAATACGCTCCATATTTACTCAATACGGTGCCGTTTTTGTTAATTAAAACGGTGCCGTTTCAATCAAAACCAATTTTCCCCCTTTCCCCTCATTTTCCCTCACCAGCCCGACCTAATTCCTATTTTCCCTCTCAAATCCCTAAAATCCCCAATTCTCTTCTGAAATCCCTAAAATTGCTATCATCCCTAAAACGATTTTCCATTGAAACGATTCCATCTGACTGTGCTTGTTGTCTCCTAAAATCCCTAAATCCCTAATTTGCGATCGCTATGAAAAAGAACAAGAAGAATCCAGTGCATGTGTTTGTTCCTCCTGGTGGAAGTCCTCTCACTCCATCTCTAGTTGAGGTAAGTTTTTTGATTTTGTTATTTGCTTTAGTTAAATTCTATAGGGTAAGAAACATTTTAATTGATAAACAAAATATGTATGCAGCAACGAATATTGCAATCTGGGTTTTCTATGTGGTATCATTATGATGGGGATTTTCATACTTTCAGTGGTGATATGATTTACATGGGGGGAAGAATAGAGGCAGATTATGGTTACTGTCCAGATAGGGTTCAATTTTTATGTATTCAAAAGTTTGCTGAAAAACTGGGGTTTAAAGGCAGTAAAATTAGATATCGAGTCCCTGGTATGCCGTTAAAAAGTGGATTAAGAGCATTAGATTGTGATAAAGCTGTGTTGGAGATGGTGAAATTTGTTATGCTTGGGAATGATAAAATAGATGTGTATGTGGAAGGGCAGAAACTGGATTCTTGTGACAATGCAGGTGGGAGTGAAGCAGTGGCTGACTATCTTCCTACTCAAAACTCCATAGTGTTAGACAATGTAGATGACAATTTAGGTGCTAGTGGATCAGGGGTTGACAATGCTAGTGGAGCAGGGGTAGAATTTGAAAATGAACCAGCCACTTCATTATCAGGTGTATTTGAGGCAACCACAAGCAATGAGAAGCAGAAACAAAATGATCAAGAACATGAAGATGTTGGTGGTTTGGAGGCGCCCATTGCTGGAACTGGAGAAGATACAAGGGCAGGCTTGGCACAACTTGAAGAGGATGAGGTTGAAGATGCAGACTACTATCCTGATGGGTCTGAAACTGATGATGGATTAGACGACGATGAGATGTCAGACGACGAAGAATACATATGCTCTAGAAGGTTACTCCACCAGAAAAACAAAAATGTAGTATCCAATGACCATGTTGCAGTGTCTGGTCTGGATAATTTCAGTAGACAAACTGTTGATCATAGTGATGAGGTACCAATTCAAAATGCAGATGAGGCGGCTGGGTATGCTTCTGATTATGGAGACAGTGAGTGTGATGTGAATTCTCTTGGCACATCTGAGGAAGAGAACTTGGATGAGGTAGATAAACTGCAAAGGAAGATGAGGAAGGTCTATGACCCTAGATGTGATCATAAGTCCTTGCAGTTTGTAGTAGGCATGAGGTTTGAAAGCTGCCAACAATTAAAGGAGGCTGTGCAGAAGTGGGGAATTGTAAATGGACGTAATGTGAAAATTGTTAGGAGAAATTTCAATAAGTTTGAGGCTGTGTGTCATGAGGGATGTAGATGGAGATTGTATGCTAGCTTGATAAGGGAGGAAAACACTTTTGCTATTAGGAAGCTACAACCCAATCACACATGCAGTAGAGTAACAAGGAATAGAGCTGCTACATCTAATTGGATTGCAAAGGAATTTATCTCAAAATTTAGGAGAAATCCTAATTGGGATGTAAAGGAATTGGCAGGTGATTTGATGGAGAAGTATGCAGTTGATGCAGGAAAATCCAAATGTTATAGAACTAGGTATGAGGCTACAAAAATATTGAAGGGTTCAGTTACTGAACATTATGCCCTATTGAGGTCATACAAGGCAGAGTTAATGAGGGTTGATAGAGCTGGCAGGTTTGATTTTTTTATTAATGAAGCTGATGGTACATTTGAGGGGTTTTTTTATTGGGTTCAGTGCTTTAAGAGAAGGGTTCAAAAGAGGTTGCAGGTTGGTGCTTGGTTTTGATGGGTGTTTTTTGAAAACAGAATTGGGTGGGGCCCTATTAGCTGCAGTTGCAAAAGATGGGAATGATCATATGTATCCTGTGTTTTGGGCAGTAGTTCAAAGTGAGAATGAACATTTTTGGACTTGGTTTATGAACATTGTTTTTGAGGAGCTAAATCTTGGGGATGGGCTAGGCTGGACTTTTATAAGTGATCAACAAAAGGTATGAACCCTATTTTATTGCTGTTAAATACTAAGTGTGTTAGTTATAAACTGTTAGTGTTAAATACTTATAAACTGTTACTGTTAAATACTAAGTGTGTTAGTTATAAACTGTTAATGTTAAATACTTATAAACTGTTAGTTAATGTTTTGGCATGTTTTGGATATTTGTCTAACAGGGCCTTTGCAATGCCATAGCAAAGCTGGCACCCCTGGCCCAACACAGAAACTGTGCAAGACATGTGTACTGCAATTGGAAGAAAGAGTTCAAGGGTTAGGCATTGAAGAAATTATTTTGGATTGCAGCAAGACAAACTTATGAGGCTGGCTTAAAGTTGGCTTTGACAAAACTGATGGATGAAAATGAGGCAGCCTATTTGGACTTCATACAAAGGGATCCCACCAAATTCTGTAAGGCTTATGTTTCTGAGCATAGTAAAAATGATATGATAGACAATAACATATGTGAAACCTTCAATGGGTACATTGTTAGGGCTAGGGTCAAGCACATTATAGACATGCTAGAGGACATTAGGGTTAATCTTATGGAGAGGACTCACACTAAACTGACACATATGTGTGGGGTAACTGATACAATTTGTCCTAGGATTAGAAAAAAGTTAGAGGAAATTAAATATTACAGTAGGATGTATTCTGTCAAGCCAGCAGTGGGTGACACATTTGAGGTTAGCATTGGGGAGGATGGATTTGTGGTGGACCTGCCCAATGGTACATGTGCATGTAGGGCCTGGCAAATTTCTGGAATACCCTGTATCCATGCATGTGCTAGTATACACTGGCAGCACAAAGACTGTGCAGATTTTGTGGACAACTGCTATAGTGTGGGATTATATATTGAAACCTATAGGTATGCTTTACAACCATTGAATGGGAGAAATATGTGGCCTGAAGCAACTGGTAACAATATTTTACCCCCACCTTTCAAGAAGATGCCAGGGAGGCCCAAGAAAAAAAGAAGAAGGGGAATTGAGGAATTGGAAATGGACAAGATGACCAGGCATGGTGTTCAAATGACATGTAAAATTTGCAATCAAGTTGGGCATAACAAAAGAACTTGTCTCGCAAAATATAACAATGCAGTTAGGAGACCAGACAAGCCCCCTGTGAGTTTATTTAATTGTAAATTCTGTGTGTTTTGCTATGTTTTATCATGATATTTTGATGTTAATTTGGTGTGTTCTGTATTTGTTAGGCTCCAAGAGGGAGACCTAAAAAGCATCCTATAGCCCAACCTGGTGAATCTTCAGGTGCACCTAAACCTAAGAGGGGTAGACCTGCTGCAAAGGGTCCTGCTACAAAGGGACCTGCTGCAAAGGCTCCTGGAGGCAGGCTTACTCGAAGTGCAAGTACACCAGCTTCATCTCAGGCAAGAACCAGAATGACTGCACACACCCCATACCAACAGCCAAGAATGGCTACCACAACTCAGCCAAATATGGCTGCCACAGCTCCAACACATGGTGGCTTTACCAGGTTATATTCAGAACCTGGTGGCAACATCTACACAAGGGTAAGGTTTTCATAATTTAACTTGCAAAACCATCCAATAAGTAAATAATGTGTTGATAGTGTTGTTTTGTAATTTGTTATAGCCACCTCGTGGAGGATTTGGACGCGGCAGAGGACGTGGAAGGGCTACTGGAAATGGAGGAGTGCCAAACTATGGGACCTCCAGTTCTCAAGCTAGTGTAACTAAGCCTTAGCCTTAGATTAGTTGAAATTGTATAGGCTTTTTGAAACTGCTATGCAGGCTTTTTGTAACTGCTAGAACAGTTATTTTGCAACTGGAATGCCAGTTTTTTGCACCTGCTTGTTGCAGGTTTACAGGTTAGTTTTGTGGAACCTGGTTGTTGCTGGTTCTGCTAAACCCATTTTTTGCACCTGCTTGTAGCAGGTTTTGATAGAATGACAGTTTGTAAATTACATTAGTTACATACATTCTATTACTAATACAGGTTATGCTATTTAGGTTATGCAGTTTTGTATCCATTTTGCACCTGCAATGCTTTATATATGGTATGAATTTGAAGTTGCATAAACTCAAAAGTTGCATAAACTCATAATAAAGTTGCATAAAATACTTGAACTTTCTAACAGCAATAAACCATCCTACAACCATCCTAATAAATTTGCATAATAAACAGAATAAACCATCCTACAACCAAAATACATTAACATTCTAACAGCAACTTAAGGACCAGCATTCTACAACCAAAATACATTGACATCAACATAACATTACTATAAACTCACAATCATCAAGGTTACTCCAGCAGCTTCTGAACAGTCTGACAATAATTGAAAGAAATCGCTGAAACAATCACAAGCAGCATAATTATGAACCAAATGATCCTCATCAACACTTGATTTCTCTTATGTAGACTCTTTTTGTCCTGCAACAGTTTAGCCTTGATGCCTCCAAGCTTATCAGCTTGCTTCCCAACTCTGGAGTTCATCTCAGCCATTTCATTCACCGTTTATTGCAGCTCAAGGTTCTTACGATCAGCTTCCTCCACTTTCCGATTCATCACACCTAGAAGTCCTCGACAAGCAGTCATCCTACATGTGTTGCTTTGCAGCTCAATTCTAAGCTTTGACTCCGCCTCAGTTTTCACCTTCAATGCCTCTTCCAGTGCATCCCTCTTATCAATTAACTTGGTCATAACTTTTCTTTCACGACCAGTTACCTCTGGGTCGATCCACTCAAATAAATTGCAGTCATCATGCTTCACACAACCATCAAATGCATAATAGTTAGACAAAACAACAAACTTTATCAACCTAAATGTCACAACCCTAACATACAGCCAGACCCAAACTTTATCAACTACAAGACCAAACCCAAAATTTATCAAATCCAAGAGCAGACACAAACTTTAACAAATGCAGGTCATAAGAAAATTTACCTCTCTAAACTTGCACCGGTAAAACCTCCTTCCAGGGTTCCCTTTCGTGTATGCCGTATACACAGAAGCAGCAACGTCATGGCAGCAATGCTTCTGAGGAATGGCATTGAATTCTGAACTCGTTGCTTCAGAGTAAACGGCACTGCTTCCGGTACTTGTCTCGTAATTATGCTTCGTCATTCAAACTTGGTAACAAGAAACCAAGTGTAGGAGGATATGAATTAGGGATTTTTCAGAGGGGAATTAGGGATTTGGAGAATTAGGGATTTCAGAGTAGAAGTAGGGGTTTTATTAGGGATTTGAGAGGGAAATAGAAATTAGGTCGGGCGGGAGTGAGGGGGAAGGGGGAAAATTGGTTTTGATTGAAACGGCGCCGTTTTAATTAACAAAAACGGCGCCGTATTGAGTAAATATGGAGCGTATTGGAGGGAGCACGGAACGACGTCGTATGGTGAAGCCACGCTGGAAGATGACATGGACCTCCGGCGTGCCACGTAGGATTAATCAGCTCGGAAATGAGGTTTGGGCTAATAAATAAAAACATTTGAAAGTTCGTGCTACCGGTTGATACAAATTAAAGTATGTGCTTAAAACGAAAAAAACGCTAAAGTATGTGCTATATCATAAAAAAAACCAATTTAATTATTATCGATATTTTATAAAAAGTGGTTTTATTTTTATATAGTAGTCATGATAAAATTAAGATTTATAAAATAATCAAAATATTTACGTTAAAAGCTAAGTTCATAAAAATATAATAGTAAATAATTAAAATGTATTATTAAATTATTAAAAATGAAATATAAATTATAAAACTATGTCGCCTCGCGTGGATAATATAACTTTATTAATCTTTAATTTGGTTTGGTTTATTAGCTTCAAAAACCGAACACTTTTTATACTTTGACTATCAATTAAACTGATGCATATTCATATCTCTACTAGACTATATATGGAAGAAAAAAAACTTAAACCTTTAATCTGAAGAAAATCAAATTGAAATTAAATTTGGTTTGGTAAAATGGATTAAAATATTGGTTTGGATTTAAATATATATTGGTTTTTACCAATTGGTATATCAAACTAAAATAAGAATTGAACATTAAACTAGTTACTAATAAAATCGGACCAATCAGCTCAACTAACTAAAACGAGAACCGATCAGCTATCCGAGCTAACTAAACTAAAGAATTGGAAATCCAATTCAACCAGGTTGAACCAAATTAAATTGGAAAATTCGATTATTTTTTGATAACTTCCGCCAATTATTTTGATGGATTAGTGACATATTTTAAATTTGTCGATAAAGTTGGCGGAGTTATTATTTTGACGCATTAAAAGTTGTCATTAGCGACAGATTTCAAAATCTATCGCTGAAAACGGATTTCAAAATCTGTCGCTGAAACGGCTTCCGGCGGCAGATTTTGAAATTTGTCGCTAGATTAAAAAACCTATTGTTAAAAAAAGTATTTATATAGAAAAAATTATTATGAGAAATAAATTATTAAAAAAGTTACTATTAATTTTATAATTAAATATAATATTATTTAAATATAACATAATTATTTCTGAAAAAATGATAATAATTTATTACTATTTGCTTATTTAAAAAATAATTATTTTAAATAATTATTTTTTAAAAATAAATATCTTAGAATGCAGGAGTAAATTACGGGAGCAAATATATATTTTAGTTACATTTGAACATATTATACATATATATATATAACAAAAATTTGAGTTGGTGGTGGAGTTACGCATAAAAAAACTTCAAAATTAAAGAGCCTTCAGTGGGAGTAATGGGAAGGATGGATGATATATTAGGAAGTCTGCGGAAATCGCGGATAGGTGTCGGTGGGTGACCTATCGCATGTAGGTGAGTGAAGGAGCGTGACATCTTAAATATTAATGTATTTTATGGTTTAAATAAAAATATTAAATGAATGTTCTTTTTTTATTTTAAAAAATTAGCAACGACTTCATATATGTCACTAATTTTTTAAATCTCCATCGCTATTTTAATCCGTCTCTAAATAACCTACCGCCAGATATTTGCCGATGGACACTTTTTTCGACGTATTTCCTGCTTAGGATTTCTAATAGTGATATAAAATAAATTTAAAATGTTTTCAAAGATTTTTGAAAATACACAAAATTATTTTAATAGTAAAACGTTTCCCAGTTTATATAATGTTTATTTGTAACAGTTTGTACTTATTCAGTTGTATACTTACCTCGTTGTTTTTCCAAATATTTCAAGAAAAGCTAACCTGGTTATAAAAAAGGCTTCTGAATGTTTGTTCCTCGAAAGTCTACCATTTATTAAAGATCTAAGGAAGGTTTGAAATTATAGTTGCCCGCAATAGTCTAGAGTATTATAATATGTGTATAAGTATTTAGACTATGATAATTTATTAAAGTAAAGTCCCATCATTTATGAAAAAATATTTAATTACATTCTAATTTAAAAGCGAATATTTGTTTCTCGAAAATTTATTTAAGTAAAGTCCCTAACGCCGGTCTCGAACCGAAATTTTAGGTCGTACATATATATTATTTCTGAATTAAATAAATTAATATTATAAATTATAATCTGAAAAATAAGTAATAAGTAATAATTTAATAGTATATGTTATTTATTATATTTAATGTTATAATGTTTGTTTTTAATATTTAAAGATGTGTCTCATTATAATTGGTTTATATATTATATAAAGCACGTAATTAATAAAAGTTGATAATACTTTTAGATATTATTTGCTAAAGGATTTGAATTATATTTTAATAATATTGTTAGTTCAATTATTTTTTACACCATCAAATTCTTTTTTAAAGGCCTGAATTTCTTTTAATAAAAGATAAAAGGATTGTTTTGTATTTGTTTACAAAATATCAAGTGCAGCCGCACTCCGCATCATGCCAAGGTACCATTCTCGTTCATTTATATATTTTAGATTATGTTCATTTTGATTTGTTTTGATTGTTTGTCTCTAACAAATTTTTGAATTATCATATGATCAGTTATTTTATTTTGTTATTGATAAAATCTTTACACTAAAATGTTATTTCTATCTTATTTTATCTAATTTGAATTTAAATTTTTACATTTACTAAAGGTTGTAGTTGTCATTTGGTTTTTATTATTGGATAAAAAGACTTAACTATCCCTCATTTATTTTGAAAAAAAGACCAAAACAGGTCTTTCTATCCGGATAGATTCTATCCGGATAGTTTTTTCCTTAATCATAACTATTATTGTAGTGACAGAAGCATTTGTGATAGTATCACATGAATCCTGTAATAAATAAATTATTGTAATATTAATTTTCCATCACAATAGCGTGTTTGAGTTTATATTTAATTTACGTGTCTAGTTTGGCAGTTAGAGATTTTTATTTTTAAAAGCTGGCAGTTAGAGATTGATATCTAAAATTCATAATTAATTCGCATTGATGAATCTATGTGATGCAGTCTTGATGATATCTTTTCTTTTTTGATGCAGTGTTGATCTATATATGAATCTATGTGATAATGTATAGATCTAGTTAACATATTCTATAGACTATATGATCTAATATATGAGAGGTTACTGAACTTTTAAGTTATTTTAAAAAGAATACTAAATTTCAATTTATTTTTTTAAAGTCACCAAAAATTAATTTATATTTCATATAAAAATTGACCTTATTCTCCTTATGTAGCCATTTAAATTAAGAACATTTATCACATCGATAAATGTTATTAAATTATATTTTATTCAAAAATGAATACTACCATTAGTGACATAAAATTGAATTGTTGACATGAAAAATATTCTCTAAAGATTCTAATTTGGAACAACAAATATTAAAGTTTGATTATTTTAAAGAAATAAATCGAAATTCGTTATTCTTTTTGAAATAATTTATAAATTTAGTAACCTCTAATGTATTTAATCATATTCTATATATTTTAAGGTCACAATTGAATTGTGCAAAATAAATTTATTTATCCATAATTTTACTATTTTCGTCAAATATATCACGATCTTTAAATTTTGCTAGTTTGGAATTTTTGTCAAATGTATCTATATAAAATTTATCCTATGACATATAAATCGGACAATGTTAGTTTCAAATAAATTGTGGATAAATTTGACAAAAATTTAAAAGATGATAACTCAAACTAATAAAATTTAAATTTTTTACTATATTTGATAAAAACATTACAATTGTGATTAGATAAATATACCTTGCCTTTAATTATAGATGTTTTAATCATGTACTCCAAATTATTTTTCATTTTATTATTTTTTTGCTAAATCCAATTGTTTTTCATTTTAAATGTTTGTATTTATATATATCTTTTTAACATTTTGTTGACATTTCAACAATATGTTCTAATTTCGATTTAAAAACGTTTTATGTAATATTCAAAATTGTATTGATGTTAAACGAATATGGCATTATTGAAACTTGAAAGTTGAAAAAGTTGAAACACACACGGTATGCACATTATATATTTTTTTTAGCTTCAATTTTTATTTTTTTGGGGTAGTTGACATTTTGAACTTTACTTGCATATACATTTTTTTAAAAAAAATTACACAAAATACTACAATTTATAAATTTAATCTCAAAATCACCGTCGTATGTTTCATTTTAAATAAATACAATTTGTATTTTTTTTTATATTTTCCCTTTTTCATAAATACATTATAGTTAACCCTAATATATGATGCTCTTCATAACAAACAACTTTTCTCTTTTTATTTCTTGCCGGCTGCCGCCTTCCTCATCACCACCCGCCGGAAATGGCGGCTTCACAACAAGCATATCTCTCTTTGCTCCACGAACCGCATCGTCAAATAAGTATTTGGCGATCTTTCTTCTTTTCCGGCAACAACAGCCACTAGCGGAAGAGGTATGCTTTCTGTCCTTCCCCGTCCCCCTCTACTTTTTTCTGGTTAGTTTTATTATTATTATTATTTTGTTTTTTTTTCTTTAGTGATAATGTAAATCCAATGTAATTTTCTTAAATCGAAGCCTAACCACCCATTTTTTTTAGTCCTTAGTGGTTTTTGGTAACGGTCTATAATAGCGACTATTAAAATCGTTACAATATATATACATTTTGTAACCACTATGTTAATATAATTTCTAAATATATTTATTTTATAACCTCTAATAAAGTCGTTATTAAAAAATATACTTTTAGCAACGACTAAATGTATACCGTTTTTTAATATAATTATTTTACAACGACTAATCATATCATTATAAAATATATGCTTTACCAACGATTTAATTTGTGTCGTTTTTAAATATTACTATTTCACAATGACAAATAATTCCATTGCTAAGCGAAAGAAAGAAAGTTTAAAATTTCACATCAAAAATGAGTGAAATAAGAATGATGTATTTTCATTATAAAACATAACCACCTTTAACTATTAAAATAATTACCAATGAGTTGTAGCTCAAATGGTATAAGCGCTAGGCAGCAAACTGCTAGGTTGTGGGTTCGATTCCTCCCACAAGTGCTCCCCCTCTCCAATTATCAAAAAATAAAAAAAAAACTATTAAAATAATTTTTTTCTACTTTTATTATAATATATCAATACAAAAGTGAAAAATAGTAAATTTTAATAATATTTTAATTTTAATTATAAAAATAAATAAAAAATATTCTTTATAAAATCATATAACATATTAAAATAGTAATTATATTATAATATTTTGACAACGACTTTTTATAGTTATTAATATCTTTTAGCAACCAATCTTATAGATTTTGTAAAACATATAGCAACCAATCTTATAGATTTTGTAAAACATTTAGGTTTCTTGAAATATTTTTTAAAATATTTACTTTATATTTTTTTTTGATGTGTTGAATTTTTTTTTGGAATCATGGTCTAGTATTTTTTTTTTTTTTTGCATATTTGACCAACTTTGAAAAGCGACCGCTGCAAATCGTTTATCAACATACGTATTATTACATAATTTAGCAGGCCTTATAAAAGAATCTTATAATTAAGCCATTTTCTAAACTTCTTAATTTATTATATAAAGGAACCATTTCTCTTCATTAAACGCAACCCCTCATCCCCTTCCCAAAGAAAAAACACACACTTCTTCCTTCAAATTTGCTTCAAAATAATGGATTTATGGTCTATTTGTTGGATCTCCATTACAAGTTTGAGTGTGATAGCTTCCACACACTGGATTTATAAGTGGTATAACCCTAAATGCAACGGCAAGCTGCCTCCCGGCTCCATGGGACTCCCTTTGATCGGAGAAACCATACAGTTCATCATCCCAAGCAGATCTTTAGATATTCCTCATTTCGTCAAAAAGAGAATCCAAAAGTGAGCATATACATATATATTACCAACATGTATTTCTTGATTTTTATAATTAGTATGTATTTATTGGAGAATTGATTGTGGAGGTTACCGTACTTTTTTTTTTTTTTGCAGTTTGATTACCGAACTTCAAAACAACCATTTCATCTCTTTCATTTTTCCAAATTCAAAATTTCAGAGAGCGAAATTTTATTGTCATATAGGTGCAAATTATTCGATTTCATTGAAAAATCTACCAGAGCCACTAAAACCATAGTACTATAACCAATTTATAACGCTATGAAGTTCGGTAACCAAACTGCAGAAAGAAAAAGCACGGTAACTCTCGGAATCAATAACCACAGATTCTGTTTCTTAATCTTCTAAATAAGTATATATATATTTTCTATTTAGGGTTTGACATGTTGGTAATGATTATAGGTATGGACCATTATTTAGAACAAATTTGATGGGAAAGCCAGTGATTATATCATCAAATGCTGATTTTAACCATTATCTTCTTCAACAAGAAGGAAAATTAGTTGAGAGATGGTTTATGGATTCATTTTCTAAGCTTCTGAAACATGATGCTACCAAATTAATATCAAACCAAGATAATTTACACAAATACTTAAGAAACTTGGTTTTGAGTCATTTTGGTCTTGAGCGTCTGAAAGATAAGCTTATACCTGAGCTAGAAGCTGGGATCAGAAAAAGACTGCAAATCTGGTCAACTCTGCCGACCATTGACACCAAAAATGCATGTGCGGCTGTAAGTATTTTAATATATTGTAATAGTTTGTTTTTGCTTATTTTTTTCAAACAAAGTACAAAAATAATTGAGGTGATAGATGATCGTGTAAAGGTTTGAACTTGAGATCAATTATTAGATAATTTATTTTCAGCTATTCAAACTCACTTTTTTCTAATTTTTTTCAAACAAAGTAGACAAATCAGAAAATTGTGGTTGTGTCTGATAGTGGAATTCTTTTTGCTCATTAGGGTATGGACCATTGAAACCAATCTTTTTGCTTGTTGTTTTTCAAACAAAGTAGACAAATAATTGAGGTGATATATAGATGATCTAAACTTGAGATTAACCATTAGATAATTGATTTTAAGATAGGCAAAACCTGTCCTAAGGTCTATATTTTCCATTTTATTTTTACTTCGTCCCTAAGCGTTTTTTTTCTTTACTTGGTCCCTATATTTTTAAAAATAATTTTCTAAAATCTTTTTTTTAACGAAAATGTGGAAGTGTGAGAGATTAAATAAAACTGTTTTTGATTGTATAAGGACTAAGTAAAGAAACAAAAAAATTTGTTTTTTTTTCTCGAAAAGTATGGAACAAGTAAAGAACTAAACACGCTTAAGGACAAAGTAACAAACAAATAGAAAATACAGAAATCTTAAAATAGGTTAAACCTTTAAAATACTCAAATTATCGTTTCATTTTAATTTGGTGATCAATTTTTCATTTGTATTATTTAATTTTTAGTATAACGAATGGTTTTCCGATAAAAAATACATATGAAAAATTGATTTTTATTTTTTCAACATAGCAAAAGTTTTTGCTTATTTTCATTCTAAATTTATCACGTATGTATAATTTTATCGTAGCATAAAGATTTTATGTTAAATTATGCATATGTGGAAGAGTTTCAAGCAAAAGTAAGAAAAGTTGGTTGCTACGCATGTAATTTTGGCACGACGAGCATCTGTCAACTGAAATTAATTATATTTTAATAATTCAAAATAGAACAAATTAAAGGTAGGTCACTTAAATGAAAGAGACGATAATCATAGTAAATTTACATATGTAACAAATTTTCAGATGAAAATAAATAAAAATTGATCGTCACGTATGCGTCTTTTTCCGGAAAACCTCTCAATGAATAAATCAAAATTTAATAACTAAAATTAAACATTTTAATGTTTGATTATTAAAATGAAATAAAGTGATAATTTAGGTATCATGAGAACCAATTTTCCTCAAATTATTGGACTTTGGTTAACTTTGAGTTTGAACTTTAACCTTTCATGTTTTTTGTGATCGCAGATGGTGTTTGATTTTTCAGCTAAAATATTATTCGGTTACGATCCAGAAAAATCAGGGGAAAATTTAGGTGAAAGTTTAAGTAATTTCTTGCAAGGATTTATGTCAATCCCTTTAAACATCCCTGGGACAGCTTTCCATAATTGTATAAAGGTGAATATATAATTATTATTTTTTCTTCAATAATTATGTGTTTCTTGGAGGAGTTAGCAAACAAATCCCAATATTTTTCCTTTTTAGTAATCGAAGTCTAATTTTCAAAACGGTTTTACTTTTTCAATTTTTGCGTTTTGTAACCTAATTTCGAATTTCCGTCATTTTTTCATATTTTTTAACATAGTGCAAAAACGTGGAAGGTTAGATTTTATTTGTAGCGTTTATAAAACGTTGAGATTTAGTATGCCAATACATATATTTAAAATGACTGTCATGTATGTAAATAATTGCCGGAAAATAGTCTGAGCTACAAAATCAAAAAAATAGAAAGATTGGAATTTATTTTGCCATGTTTTGAACATTAGACTTAAATCGCTGTAAAAGAGAAACGTTTATATTTATTTTACCAATACTTTTATTTTTTTATCTTAGAATTTATTAATTATTGAATATAAATATATACTATTTTTATGTTTTTATGGCAGACTCAAAAGAGGGCAATAGAAATAATTACAAATTTGGTGAAAGAAAGACGAGATAACCCTCAACTTCGTAGAGGAGATTTTCTTGATCAGATTTTGGAAGACATGAAAAAGGATAGCTTTTGGACTGATGAAATTGCGATCCATGTAATGTTTTGGCTAAATCTTGCTAGCTTCGAGACTATATCTTCTACTCTTGGCGTAGCTATTCAATTTCTTACAGACAACCCTTTGGTTGTAGAAAAAATGAGGGTTAGTAAAACACTTTTAGTTGCTTAATTTTATTTATAAATTTAAATATTCAAATCTTTTTCTTTTATATAAAATTTACCATATTTTATTTACTCCAACATTTAGAAAAAATAAAAAATTATCCGATTAATTCATGCTAAATTTTATTTATATAGCCAACATATTGCAACATATGTTACCATTTAGGTAAGTTCGTGTTGTTTGAAAATAAAGTTGGACTTCCAACATAATAAATTGAAGGGAAAATGTTTTTTTCTATCTAGAATTTCAACTATTTTTTCAAATAAATCATTAAAAACAATTAAATATTCTAATTAGCTAATTTTATATGTTAGGACAATTATTTTATAATTCTCAATTTAAACCTATTTTCAAGCATATGATTATCATTTTATACACGCATATAATTTTTGCATATATATTTAATCCCACTCATCTTAGTCAATTGCTCCAATTATTTAAAATTTATTTCTGGAGATAAATTTTTTATACTTTAACTAAATTTAAACTATAGATAATATAGATATATACTTTTTTAAATTTCAGGACGAGCACGAGGCCATTATCAAAAATAGGGAAAATAAAGACTCGGGACTTACATGGAAAGAATATAAGTCCATGACCTATACCCATCAAGTGAGTTTTTCACCATTTGTTTGTTGGTTCAGTTTTACTATAGAATTTATTTTTATTTATAAATTTATTTGATAGAAACATTATTTATTCTCTAAAAATAATATTTTTTAATTAAATTTAATATAATTTATTAGTTCATAAATAATTTTCATAAATTTTGGAACATGTTTTGGTAATTAGGTTGTGAATGAAGCAAACCGTATGGCGAGCGTTGCCCCTGGATTATTGAGAAAGGCAATCACAGATATCCAAGTTGATGGTATATAAAGTTTCAATAGTTTAAATTTGATTATGGCTCGCTAATTTAAAATATTTCAAGTTGACTTTATTAATTAGCTTGAAACGGTCTTATTTGCATACTATATTAAAACATAATTGGATGTATTTATATATTCGTAACTATGATAAAATTAACAGACATATCTTCTATAAATATCTTTGACAGATTTATACGTCACTTTTACAAGTAATTGAAATTACTAATTATATTAAAAAGGAAAAAAAAGTAAAAAGTATAATTATTAAATACGAGAAATTAAATTCAGTACTTGAAGTTAGTTTCATGATTTATTAGTCCATATTTAAAAATAATTGAAATATTTTAAAACTATAAAAATATTTTAATAATTATATACTATTTTAATAAAATCTAATATATAATTTTTTAAAATTTAATGGCTTTCTCTTCAAGTATGAAATATATTTTCATAAAAATATATTAAGTGACTTAAAAATACTTTATTTTTATCGTTATATGTATCCTTCATCGTTTTTATTTATTGATTGGACATAATAATT
Organism: Mercurialis annua; assembly: GCF_937616625.2. Classification (NCBI taxonomy): domain Eukaryota; kingdom Viridiplantae; phylum Streptophyta; class Magnoliopsida; order Malpighiales; family Euphorbiaceae; genus Mercurialis; species Mercurialis annua. The sequence goes on along the minus strand of NC_065577.1, from coordinate 36,729,396 downwards.
AAAGTTTATCAATTAGCATATTGTAACTTTTTATAGTTTGACAACTGTTTTATAAAAATTATAACTCGTTAACCATTTTGTAATCTTTTACAATTCGATAACCAGTTTATGAAAAGATTATAATTCGGTGATCTCAGAAATATTTAATCCTGATAAGTCATGATTAATCGACTTGAGAGGACACTAATCTTATTAAATCATACTGAAATCTAACTAATACCTTGTAAGAAATTTGAAATTAAAGCTGCAATTTAACTAATTAATTTCGTATAATTGCAGGATATACAATTCCAAAAGATTGGATTATAATGGTGGTTCCAGCATCAATTATGCTAGATTCTAACACATATAAAGATCCTCTTAAGTTTGATCCATCAAGATGGAATGTAAGTCTTTACATATTAATACTGAATTTAATTTAATACCTACATTTAATTAAGTAGCAGTTGATCTAATTAATTGAAAAATATTTCATTTCACTGACTTTAATATTTTTTATATTTAATAAATTGTTTGTTAATGAGTGAAGAACGTGGGTTCTGTTTCAATGGGAAAGAACTTCGTGGCTTTCGGAGGGGGCTCAAGAGCATGTGCAGGAGCAGAGTTCAGCAAGGTTTTGATTGCGATATTTTTCCATGTCTTTGTCACTGATTACAGGTACTTAATAACTACTACTTCTTTTGAAGAAAAATGAATCTATATATTTTAGAGCAAATTACTTAAAAGCTTCTGAAATATCGACACTAAGAAACTATTAATAGAAAGATTCTTCTACTAATTTAACGGACCAAATCGTTTAACGGATTAAAACTCGGAGACTAAATCGTTTAAAAGTGATGGACCAAATCATTTGATAAAATTAAAAATGAGAGACCAAATTGTACCCAAAATTAAAAGTGGGGCATCAAATCATTTGAAAATAAGTGTCGAAATTAACCGAGGGACCTAATAGTTAACGGAATTAAAACTGAAGGACCATTAAGTAGACTTTTAAAACAAAAGGTACCAAACTATTAATTATAGAATACCTAAAAGACCTTAGCGTAATTTGCTCTATATTTTAATATAATAGTGAATTTGCCTAATATGTTATGAATAAATTGGTTTTATAGTTGAGTTCAATAAATTTATAATTTGTATCCTGGGGTTAGGGGTGAGCACGGATCCTGGATATCTCCAAAACCGCACCGAAAATCGGACTGAATATATCCAGGACCGAAAAATATCCGTTGACCATTGACTTTCTCCGAACCGAACCGTACCGAAAATTTTATTGGTACGGTTCTGGATCTTTTATAAATAACCGTACCGAAAACCGAACCGAACCGTACCGAACCGAAGTACCGAACTTATACCCGAAGAACCGAAATTATATATATATTCGTTTGATACAAATATAATATTCGTTTGATTATTATATTTGTATTATTCTAACTTTCATTTGATTATTATATTTGTATTAACTTTGAATTACTAAAAATTAAAATTGTTTTATAAAATTAAATAATATATATTAAAAATATTAGTCTATATATATAAAAAAATTATTAATTTACATAAAAACAAAATACTTATATATTTCAATGAAAATTATATGAATTTATCAAATATTTAATAATTATTAAAAAGCTTAATCACCAAAAAATGCCAAACCTATACGTTTTGTGTCAATTATAGCCAAACCTTTAAAAATCACCAGATTTAGCCAAACCTTATATGTTCTGTTTCTTTTTTAGCCATTTTTGAATCGAACCGGTTTTTTAGACACCGTGTCGTCCACGTCACCGCCAACTAAGCAATTGGCTGGCATGGCAGCTGAAATATTTAAATAAGGTTTGGCTATAACTGACACAAAAAATATAGGTTTGGTATTTTTTTGGTGAATAAATCTAATTTTAAATTCAAGCCAATTTTTAAATTTAATAATTAGTAAATCTAATTTTAAATTCACTGACTTTATTATTTTCTATCATTTACCAAATTACATAATTTTAACAAAAATGATATAATTTTAGACTTGAGAATATTTAAAAGTACCCTTATCAAATAATCAAAAAATTAATATTAAATCGAACGATAATATACATGTTGTGCCTTTTTATTTTATTGATGATTATTTACTTGTGATAGTTGAAAATATAAAAAAAAATGAATGAGTAGCTAATTAATTTTAAAAGTCAAAATAATATATTATAATATAGTAGAGATCACATTTTAAATAAAATAATATCCGTGGTTTTAGTGATATCCGTACCAAACCGTACCGAACCATTAGGACCGAATCCCCGTACCGAACCGTACCGAAAAATAAAATCTTCGAACCGAACCGATTATTGGTACGGATCCGGATATCCAATTTTTGATATCCCCGACTTTTGGTTTGGTTCCGGAGATTTGTCAATCCCCAGACTCCCCCGAACCGTGCTCACCCGGGTTTGCAGTATTCGATTGAAACCGAATTAACTGACTGAACTAAATCAAAATTTTAATTTGGTTCGGTTATCGATATAAATGTTAAAAAATTTGAGTGTTACGATTCAATTTTCAGAATGAAATTTCCAAATTAATCAACTAACCTTGAAGTTTTATATTTATTACAAATTAATACTAAATTGAATTTCTTTTGTTTTTAATTTTTAATTTTTAATTTTTTGAAAAAATATTGGTAATTTGATTAGATGAAATAACCAACGAAATTTTGGTTCAGTCTTGATTCGGTTTTAAACTAATTTAGTTTCAATTCGGTTATGAATAATCATACAATTTCAATCTCAGTTATTTTGGTTATTTCAGTTTCGATTCAGTTCAGTGACCAAACCGTCTGATATACGCACTTATTTCTATCAATTAGTCCATTATAAAAAAAATTCAATTTTTTAAAAAGTAATAATCCAATTTTATGAATTTTTTATCTTATTAAAATATATTGTTTATAAACATTATCTTCAAATGTGGATTAATTTATTATAATTGGATCTTATTCTTATTGATTTTTGGATAAATGACTAATAACGTAGACATTACTAAATTGGGCTAACATCCTTTTTTTTATTAAGAATATATTTATCAATTATATAAATTCACTTTTCCGTTATTTTAAATAGAATTAATTACAAAATAAATCATAAGTGACTAATCATGTAGAATTGTTGTTTTAAACTATTGATTTTTTTTTTCAATAAATATAGGCTTATCCCCTTAAAAAACCCTCACCTTTTACCCCCAATTCGTTTGCACCCTCACATTGCAAAACCACCAAATATACCCAAATTACGACCTTTCACTTTCAATTGCACCCTCAAGCATTAAATTGATCTCTTTTCACTTGAAAAATAGGTTTATTTTTGTTTTAAATAAAATATTAAGTCCTATTTTAAAATATATGCTAAAATTTAAAGTATTGATTTGAACATTTTTAAGTAAAAAGAAGTCAATTTAATGCTTGAGGGTGCAATTGAAAGTGAAAACTCGTAATTTGGGTATATTTGGTGGTTTTATAAGGTGAGGGTGCAAACGAATTGGGGGTAAAAGGTGGGGAGATTTTAAGGGGATAAGCCATAAATATATATATCTATCAATTTTGTCATAGATGGATATATAAATTCACGTTTGCTTCATTTTTATATAGCATTAATTGCAATATAGTAAATTAGCGTGTTTTCTAATACTAATTTGAACTTTCATTTTTAGACAATTTTAGACATAATGGTGAAAAAATCCAAACACTTGCTACTTGTTGTAATTTAATTCAAACTTTTTAATTTTTATAATAACTGCCAAATTGTATTTTTTTCGTTGCAATTATAGTCAAATTAGTTGCCAAACTTGTTATCTTTAATTAGGCTATTAAGGTATTATTGCAACGGAAAAATGCAACTTGACTATTATTAAAAAAGGCCTAATTACTTAAAAAACTCCCACCTTTTAATATTTTTTCGTTTATACCCCGACCTAGGAAAAAATTCATTTGTACCCTTTTTTTGATTTTTCGTTTTCAACTGTACCCCAAAATTTTATTTTTGGACAATTTATTTAATTTAAGGATGAAAACATTAAAATAATTAAATAGAAGGATTATATCATCTTTTTTCTGTTTGAAAAAATAAAAATAAGTCCTTCAACTTTAAAAATGTTTAAATAAATCCAACAAATCAATTATATTTAAATTTTTATTAAAAAACTAAATAAATTAAAAAACATTTTTGACAAACCACCGTACTCTTTCAATTTATACACCGCTACGGATTTTTTTACAAAAAAATTATTTTTTTTATTTTTTTCCGGGTCGCTCGAAAGGAGGAGCGACCCGCTCTTCCTCCATGGAGGAGGAGCACAGATCTGCTCCTCCTTCATGGAAGGAGGAGCAGATCGCTCCTCCTTCCATGTCAGGGAGGAGCAGATCGCTCCTCCTTGGCAGGAAGGAGGAGCAGATCTGCTCCTCCTTGACAGCAAGGAGGAGCAGATCGCTCCTCCTTGACAGTAAGGAGGAGCGATCTGCTCCTCCTTGACAGCTAGGAGGAGCGTCCTCCGGACGAAGAATTCGATTGTTTTTTAAAAAAAAAAATATATAATTTTACGGTTTTGTGTTTAAAAATTATTTATAGATCACTACAAGAATGTCCGGTGTTAGCGACGGAAATTTCCGTCACTAACACATGAAAATCCGTCGGTAAACTTAGTTACCGACGGACTGCCGACGGATACCATCCGTCGGCACGCTTTTCGTCGGCATTAATTGGCGACAAAAAATATCCGTCGGGAAATGTCACCGACGGAAACATAGTGGTCGGTAAATATATAAATCCGTCGGTGGGTTGTGACTAACACACCGACGAAGATCCGACGTTTTACCGACCGATATTTCCGTCGACAAATATTGCGACGGATAATCGTCGGTAAAACCGTCGGTGAAAGAGGGCCGTTGCCGACGTTGATCCGACGATATACCGACGGATATTCCGTCGGGAATATATACCGACGGACCATCCGTCGGTAAATTCCGTCGCCCCTTGTTTTCTTTACCGACGAATAATCCGTCGGTATTTGTTGTCGGAACATGGTATTAAATTACCGACGGATTATTCCGTCGGTAAAGTAGAAATCCGTCGGTAATACGGCTTCATTTCCGACAAAAAAATTGTCGTTTTCCTGCCCATTATGGGTTGTTTTTTGTCTATTATAACTGTGCAGAATTACAAAAATAAGATACACATACAAACAGACTAAATAAGAATCAAAAGTATCTATATATAAATACGGAATAAGCGTTAACAAATTTGTCGATGTTTATAAGCATAATACTGTATAGGAATACAAAAAACTAAAGTCTAGTAATATCCTCGTCATCTGGACCTGAGGGGGGCTGCGGGGGGCGCATGGCGTCTGGTAGAGTGCTCATCATCTTTGCCAGCTCCGAGCGGACCCTCTCAGCAATCCGCTCGTCGACGGAAGACTCCACATCCCTCTGAATCTCTTCCCGCATCCCTTGCACCCGAGCGGATACCTCTCTCTGGATCCGCTCCTCGATATCCTCGGTCGAGTGAGTCTGCTGGGACGACGAGCATGAGCCGCGGCGTACACTGGTGCCCTTGAATGACGCGATGTACGAAGCTGCAGCTGAACCAACTCCGTAAACCCGCTGCTTCTTCACCGCCTCGAGAGACAAGAACAGTTCGTTCTCGTCGATGGACTGCGGGGTCGACGAACTGCCCTCAGCCGGGGAGGACTGGGTCGCAGCTGCACGCTCTGCAAGGAAACGCTCCTGAAAAAATAAACAAGTAGTCAAGTTAGTACGATTTCGATAATCGAAAACAGAAATAGTTAAACTTTAAATTCCTAACTAAAATTCGGCAGCATCTCCTCTATAATACGAGCATCACCCATTTTCAGGGACTTCCTGCAAACAAACATGGACTACATACAATTCACAGTTCACAGTTCACAGTTCACAATTTATATTTCACATGTTTTAATTAACTACAATCAAGTAATAACGATTCAATTTCAAGTTACATCAGACTTACATGCTTATCCTGCGACCTCTTGTCGACAAACTTGTTTCGATCGTCCTTTGTCGAGTGCATACGAACATGCAACTCAGCATATGTCGCAGGACGACCGAGCTCCTGACTCTGAGACAAAAATCATAAATTTAATTCGATATAAATAATGAACATTTAAACACTATAATCATTTAAGTCTGAAGAATACAAATTTAGAAAAATTACCAAAACGGTCATATGCTTCACAGCTGAGCGCGATCCTGCCGTGTGGCGCACCGGTCCAGTCCCGGGCCCTGACGGCTCACTCATCCTGTTAGCCCGAGCGATGTCGGACTTCCTCTTCGCCGCAGCCGTATCCCAAATCGCATTCCATGCCGCCCAAATATCATCTGTGACACTGTTATCCCTAACACTCTTCATCGCGTGAATTGTGTCCTTGTAACGATTAGCAGCATGTCTCATAAAGACATCTCTAATCGCCTGCTCGGGGTAGATGGAGTCCCACCAAAACTTCTTCTGCACGTATTTAACAAATGAATAGATAATTAATTAGTAAATTTAAATAATATGAAACTTAAAATTGAATAAAATGTTAATGTAAATATTACCTTGAACTCCTCCCAGTAGAACGTCTTCTGCTCCGCCTTCAATCCCTTCCAGGAAGAACCTTCTATGAACCAGCAGGAACGAAAGATGTCCAGCAAGCCTCTGGAGACCTTCCCGCTGTCATGTAGCCGCTCCCTATCATTTCAAAACATAAAATTAGTTAAATAGTGTTTTATAACTAAACTTTAAAAAATGGATAACAGTGATAATACCTTAGAGCGTCAGGTGCGACCTTTAACCTCCCCGAGGCATCAATCTCGTACTCGACCTGCTGCTGGGCCTCCCTCTGCGGCCCAGGCGCCGCCTGAAGCTGCGCATCGTCCCCGCCAGGTGGAGCGTCTGTGGGGGCAGTGTCTCTCGGATCTCTCTGATGACGGTCCTCAACACGTCTGCGGCTACCCTGACCCCTCATATCTACAAAGAAGTAGATATGCACATACAATTTCATACATAAATAACAAATATTAATAAATAATTAATCAATTCGTCGATAAACATACATATAAAAACATAAATATCAGTCATTAATGCATGTAACAATACTAGTCATACAGATTCTATTACATGAATTAGCCTACACTACAACTCTTCGTAGTCCTCCGCTTCGTCTGATGAGGATGGTAGAAAATCATCGGCTGTCTCTGCTGTTGGCGCCGTTTCCAACGCCTCCTCATCTGCTTCCTCGTCCGGGTCAACCAAATTAGTCGGATTATCAGCTGTTTCCACATTAAGAGCATGTTCTACGACGTCGTCCTGGAAAGCCAGAATAACCTCATCTGGCATGTCAAGCTCAGATCTAGCCTTTATCCTGCATACTGCCCACCAGTCCTTTTTATCTCGTCTTTTACTTGGGTATGGTAAGTAATGGACTTGACCGGCCTGTTCGGCTAGAATAAAAGGTTCGTACTTGTTGTACCTCCTTCTGTGATTAACGTCTACCATGTTGTATCGACGATGCACTGACATACCCACGTTTGGAGTTGGATCGAACCAATCGCATTTAAATAGGACGGTCCTTTTAATTGGCAGCGCTGGATACTCTATCTCAATAATGTCAGTCAGCATTCCATAAAAGTCGCTTACGGCTGGACCGAATAGAGACCCTTTAACACAAACTCCACTATTCATAGTAACTCGATCCTCCCCATAATCTTGAGTATTGAATTTGAACCCGTTTACACGATATCCCTTATATGTTTTGACTGATCTCAGTGGGCCTTTCGCAAGACTTAGAATATAGGGATTCATACATGTAGCTGGGTCCTTCACCTGGAGGACAGTAAACATTTACATGAGTCGGCAATTAAAACGAACGAGAAATAAAAGAAGCCGTACGTTGCCAATACTTACATGTCCTTCAAACCAGGACACAAATTCCCTTTCTAACTTTCCTTCAACTTCGATCCGCGTGATCGCAGGGTTGATTGCATGCAATTCGTCTTCGAAAACACTTTCAGAAGAATACATCAGAATTTGTGAGCTGGCGCATTAAATTTTGTAACTCAGTAATATATTGAAATGTGTAGAAGCAATGCTTACTCTCTGTAAGGTTCGATTTCCGCACAATTCAAAAGGACGTAACTCCGGGCGGCGACATATTCATACTCGTCCAGATGTCTTTTGCGGCAGGCACCTATGGGTTCCCCAACTGTTCTAAAAATTGAAAGTCGGTCGACATCATCATCCATATCGGTATCGAATACCTCATTTCTTTGCAGTCGACAGGGTAACGTCGGATCACCATCCGTGAAATAAAAAGAGGCAAATTTTGCTGTTTCCTCCATTAGGTATCCGCTACTAATGCTGCCTTCCACCCGACTTTTGTTGGATACCTTTTTTTTCAATTTCCGCAAATATCTGTTCAATCATGAATTGATTAATACAATTAAACACTTCAAACAAAAACCGATGAATATAAAAGATATTTATTTACATCACCTTTCAAATGGATACATCCACCGATACTGAACCGGTCCAGCCATTCTAGCTTCGTATGGCAGATGAACAGGAAGATGTTCCATCGAATCAAAAAAGCTGGGAGGAAATATGCGTTCCAACTTGCAAAGTATCTTCGGGATTTCTTCTTCCATACGTTTCAGATCCTCGCCCTTAAGTGATGTAGCAGTTAACTCCCTGAAGAAGATACTCAACTCTGCTATAGGCTCCCATATCTCTTTTGGGAGAAGCTCACGCAGCGCAATTGGTAGGAGTCGCTGCATAAACACATGACAGTCGTGGCTTTTCATGCCCATCATTTTCTGTTTGGTTGAATCAACACACCGAGACAAGTTTGACACGTAGCCATCCGGGAATTTAATTTGCTGAATCCATTCTAGCAATAATTTTTTTTGCTCCTTGTCCAGAGCATACAGTGCCTTCGGATATCTACCAGTAGTTGGGTCTTGTGCTAGTTCCGGACGATCGCAAAAATCATTTAACTCTGCCCTTGATTTTGCATGGTCCTTTGTCTTTCCAGGAACATTCAGCACGGTATTGAAAACGTTGTCAAAAACATTTTTCTCGATATGCATGACATCCAAATTATGCCGAATCACATTTGTTCTCCAATACGGCAAATCCCAAAATATACTTTTTCTGTTCCAACCACACTTCTTCGACAAGTCGGCATTAATAACTTCTGCATGGGGCTCATATGCCCTCCTAAAGCCTAGGTGGTCCACCTCTGCCAACAGTTCATCTCCTGTTTTCACCCTACGAAAATGGTTTTTTTCTTGTTTACCTTTTCGAAAATCGGTGACATTTCGACGAAAACGGTGCCCCGGAGGTAGAAACTTTCTGTGGCAGTCAAACCACGATTGTTTACCACTCTTAGTAAGCGTGAATGCATTCGTATCTTCCATGCAATATGGACATGCCAATCTACCTGATGTGCTCCAACCAGATAGCATTGAATAGGCCGGGAAATCATTAATTGTCCACATAAGGGCCGCTTTCATCTGAAAGTTCTGACGCTTGTGAATATCAAAGGTCCGGATCCCAGATTCCCACAATTGGTTTAACTCTGCTATCAACGGCTGGAGGAAAATGTCCATAGTGTTTTTCGGATTACGCGGACCCGGGACAAGTATCGTTAAAAACATGAACTCATCCTTCATGCACATGCCTGGCGGCAGATTATAAGGCGTCACAATTACCGGCCATGAAGAATAAGGTGACCCGAAACTGCCAAACGGTTGAAACCCATCAGTGCATAAGCCAAGTCTAACATTTCGAGGTTCGTCAGCAAAATCCGTATGCAACTCACTAAACCGTTTCCAGGCAGGAGAATCAGACGGATGACACATTTTCCCGTCTTCCATTTCATGTTCGGCGTGCCATGTCATATGCCCAGCTGTGGCTTTCGACGCATACAACCTCTGCAGCCTCGGAGTAATTGGAAAATAAAACATCTTCTTATATGGCACGTTGGCCTTTCGTTTTCTGGAAGAATTGCTTTTGGTAACTGGTTTCCACCGTTCGTGGCCACACACTTTACAACACGTTAAAGCCTCATCTTCCCCCCAGAAAAGCATGCAGTTGTAAAAACAGCATTCAATAACCTCCACCGGCAACCCCAAACCTTTCACCAGCTTTTTAATTTTAGCAAAATTTGCTGGCATCTTGTTCTCCTCTGGCAGCAATTCTTGCATTAAACTACAAATGTCGTCAATTAAAGCAACTGAACCCTGATGGCGACATTTAATGTCCAATATGTTAGTTGCTGCGGACAAAGGGGAATGTCTGTTATTCCCGGGCCATATTTCTTCTTCCGCCGAACGCATCATATCATAAAATCTCTGGGCTTCCTGATTAGGAGGCTCTTCATCATTAAACATTTCAGGACCAGCTGCATCGATCACCATTCTCTGAACTGCATCAAAACCATCCTCGTCATTTCCGTAGTCAAAATGATCGTAATTACCCGATGGCAGTGCCCAAGGAGGAGGATTCAAGACAGTGCCCTCACCGTGATGAACCCACACTTGGTAATCTTCAACAAACCCAGACTGCAACACATGTAACTTGACATCTTCTGGATCTCGGTAATTTGTGTTTCTGCATTTTCTCCTAGAGCACGGGCATTTTATTTTTGCCCCACTCTTACATTCAGGATGTCGTAAAGCAAACTCGACAAACTCGACAAACTCCTCAACCTTATCAAAAAATCCTTCCGCTAGTAATCCATTACTATGTCTAATATACATCCAACTGCGGTCCTGATTCATGTCTGTTGCACAAATAATTAGGTGGTTTACAGGCTCAAGGATAGCAACGTCAATGAAATTGACTGCTAAAAGGGTATGGACCTATCCCATTCGCAAAACTGGCGCCCCGTAACCCGACCACCATATATGTGTAGGAACGGAAAAAAATATTCGGCAGCCTTCCGGCGTCGTTCTCCTTAAGTGCGCTATGTACTATATCCCGAGTAACGCTGATTAAATATTCTGTGAAGAACAAGCGTTACGCGGTATATACCAATATGCACCCGGAGAACAAACGCTAGAAAAACCACAAAATATTTTTCTACCGTAACTACGCATATATTTTTTCGGCAGTCAGATTACGGAAGCACGAGTTTTGCGAACTGTACAAACTGTACAATCCCGCGACATTCAATAGATTGAAGTCACGAGACGGGAAATCTACGGCTAGGATTACGATTTTATTCGGTGGGAATAAAATCGTGTTTAATTAATTAAATTGAAGTGTTTTTAATCTAACTATGTAAATAAAATACAAAAAGAAATAAAACCTACTTGTTGTAGGGCAGAACCGCACGCCAACGCTGGATCCCGGTCAGAAAAATCGGAGCAGGCGTCTACTGTCACCGGCTATCAGGAATCTACAGCAGAGAGAGGTCTACAATAAAATTGTAATCTAATTATTAATCTAATTGTTATTATTTTCTAATCTAATTGTTATTATTTTCTAACAAAAATCGGACAGCATTTCCCCTAAAAATGAGCATCGCCCATTTTTCAGGGAAAGCCTGCAAGCAAATAAAACATATACGAAAATATCCAACATACCAAACATTTCCAAAATTATTATATTAAGTAATTAATATAAAATAAAATAATTTATCCATAATTTAGTAATCATATTAAAATTGAACTAATTCTATTACAATTTAACATAGACTAACCTAAACTAATAATATGAAAATTCAACTAATTAAATAATATAAACCCAAATTACACAATGAACTAATTAATTATATTAACTAAAACAAAAAAAATACTAATTAAATAAACATAATTAATATACTAATCTTTACGTAATTATAACCTAATTAGTATTATAATATATATTATACTAATTATTAATTACCTAAACTCCGAATAATTAGTGTAACTAAATTAACCTAATTATTACTAATATACTAATTAATTCTAACCTAATTAATATACTAATTATTAATTACCAAAGTCTAAACCTATTAAAATTAAGAACTAATTATATACAAATAATAAAAAAGGGGCAAACTTACGGGTTTAGTAGGACGGGCAGTAGAGATCGCCGGAGAGCGGAAATCGCCGGAGATCAGTGGCGGCGGTGCGGCGGTGGCTGGAAATAAATTTAGCAAATATTAAATAAATATTATTATTATTATTATTATTATTATAATTAAAATAAATAAAACTTACCTCGGCAGATGGCAGGGAAGTCGCCGGAGGTGGGTCTGCAGCAGCGGTGGCCGGAACGGACGGGGTAGGGTGGCTGACGTGGTGGCAGGAACGGACGGGGTGGGTGGCTGACGTGGTGGCAGGAACGGACGCGGTGGCAGCTACGAGTCGGCGGTGCAACGGACGAACGAACGGGGTCGGCGGTGGGTGGCAGGAGAATCGTCGGCGGGGAATGGCAGGGAGTCGGCGGAAAAAGAGAAGAAGAAAAGTGAGGAGAAGAGGAAACTGTTCTGGAATTTAGGTTATAATTTACCGACGGACTGAATCCGTCGGTAATTAACAAATGAAACGCAGAGTTTTGCTTAAGTCTGCCAAACTTACCGACGGACAGAACAAATCCGTCGGCAAGGTGAAGGGGACAGAACGCTGCGTTTTGTCCATATCCCCATTACCGACGGAATATGGAATTCTGTCGGCATATATGAAGGGGACAGAACGCTGCGTTTTGTCCCCAGCCAGGTTACCGACGGAATTCAGAATTCCGTCGGAAAATTGACCACATTACCGACGGAATGGATATTCCATCGGAAAAGTTGTCAAATTAAATTGGCGGGTGAAGGCGCGCTCATTTCCCGACAGGTCATTCGTCGGTATTCCGTCGGCAAATGAGCGCGCCTTCACCCGCCAAATTAATTCTCCCACTTAGCGACGGTATTGTTGTCCGTCGCCCATTTCCGTCGGTATTTGTTTATTTGCCGACGGATTTGTTATCCGTCGGCAAATCCCGTCGGTACACACGGACATTCTAGTAGTGGATAATACAAATTCAATAATTATTATAATTTTAATTTTATAAAGAAGAAGGTATTTTTGTATTAATAATAACATTAAAGTCTAATTAGAATATAAGTTAAAAAATGAAGGACTATTTTAAACTTTTTTTCAAAGGAAAAAAGTTCAATTTAGTGCTTTAGGGTAGAGTTGAAACGAAAAATCAAAAAAAGGGTACAAATGAATTATTTCCTAGGTCGGGTTATAAACGAAAAAATGTTACAAGGTGGGGGTTTTTTTAAATAATTAGGCCATTAAAAAATTTAAAAAGTTTGGATTAAATTGCAACAAGTCGTAATATTTTGGATTTTTCACCATTAAGCCATAATTTAAAATACAAACTATTAATTTTTTGATGGAACCGATTAATCTTCTAATAAAGAAAGGTAAATATAGATTGTGTTGGTGTCTATTATATTAATGTCCGCGTCGTATTTTGACTATAAAATTATTCGGTGTTTCGAATTATAAACGAATAATAGATCATGTTCTAAATTGATACAATCAAAAGTTAGTAATTAATAAAATTGTAAAGTACGGATAAAGTTTGTAAGTTATTTTTCAGTTAGCTCTTTTATATATTGTTCTCCACTATGAGCACGATCCGAAATTAACTCATGCTTTTGAAAATCTAATTAAATATGAAGGTGGACAAAAATCCAGGGAGCCAACATGTCTCGAACTCCAGCTCTCGGATTCGGTAATGGGTATCGCATAAAAGTTACAGAAAAGCAGGGATGATATGTTTTCAAAATCATTGAAATATTAAATTTTGTACTTATATATTTTGAGTGAATTTAATCAGTCATTTTGGTTGCGCAACAATTAAATATAGCAATATTGCTTTTTAATTAATTGATAGTTCGTGTACGACGATGGTCGGTAGTCATTAACTATTGTAACTATTCATAATCTTGTTTGGTTTGAAGTTGATTAGCTTATTTCTGTTCTTAATTATGTTCATACTTTTATGCTCTTATTAATGATCAATGTAACCTACTTCTCATGTATAATTATAAATTAAAATTTTCTCTAGTTAACTTTAAAATTTACAATGCATAGTGTATATTTGTCCAATTTAACCTCTCATATTCAAGTCAACTTGAAATGATACTGTTGAATATTAAGTGTGATGGAAATTCCACATTAAAAAAATATGAGTAGAATGTGGAATATATAAGTGGGATGAACTACTTAACCCATTATCTTAGGGTTTTGGATTTAATGTGGTGTCCGGCCCACGGTTATATGCTTCACATTCTGGGTCTCATGAATGTATTCTCCCATACATTGCGCTCAATTTGGACCAACAATTGGTACCAGAGCCCGGTTCGGCTGGGTGGAACTTGGTGACTCTGGGTATGCTATCCCGAAAGGGTTGGAGTCTAGTTCCGAGGTAAGTTGAGCGATCCAATGTGGAAGGGTATCACACTTAAGGGGGAGATTGTTGAATATTAAATGTGATGGAAATCCCACATTGAAAAGATATGAGTAGAATGTAGAATATATAAGTGGGATGGACTACCTAACCCATTACCTTAAGGTTTTGGGTTTAATGTGGTGTCCGGCCCACGGTTATATGCTTCACATTCTGTGCCTCATGAATGTATTCTCTCATACATTGCGCTCAATTTGGACCAACAGATATTAATCGTATTATTGTATATTATGTGAATTTATTCCGACATGTTAATTTTTCCATGTTTTTTTATATGCTTCATACGTTAATCACAATTCGAATAATAGATGTTGCAAAATATTTGTTCTCGTTGAGTGTGGCTCATTGGTCAAAACAGACTTCCAGTGTTTTGGAGGGTAACTGAATCTTGATTATGGTTTGTACATGATTGATTATTCTTGCATGTGATCAGTTTGAGGATTTGGTGAAATTGTCTTGTGTAGTTATGTTATCAAGAATTTAGAGAGCAGAATGAAGAAGATGAATACGTGGAAAGAAGAGTTATTCTCATTAAGCCATTATGATTACTGTTACAACGGTATTTATAGACAGAGGTGACAGTTGTCACTTGACTATTCCCTAAACTTACAACGGCTATATTAACAAACTTCTAACTAATTCTAAATAACAAAAATTGTTGTTGTGGCAGCAGTTAAGTTTGAACTTCTGAATTCTTCTCTAATAAACTTTCATCTTCTTCTTGATTCAACTACCTTTGATATTCCCCCCCTCCCCCCACCACCAAGATGGAACATATATATCAAGTATACCTATCTTGTTGATGAAATTGTGAAACTGAACAGTAGGTAGAGGCATTGTAAAGAAATCATCAATTTGTTGGTTAGAAGCAATTGGAAATAAGATCAATCAAGCTAGATGGAATCTTCTATCTTATAATATGACAATCCACTTCTATGTGTTTAGTTCTCTCGTGAAATGCTGGATTGTGAGCCAAATAGTAGGCTGGCTGATTATCACAATATACCATTGCTGTTGTAGCATTATTGACTTGAAGATCCTGCAGTAAGTATGAAAGCCATTGGATTTCACATGTGACATTTTGCCAATGCCCTGTATTATGCCTATGTGCTAGATTTTGAAACAGTTGCTTGCTTTTCGGTTTTCCATGATATTAAGGAGCTTTCCAGAAAAGTACAAAAACCAGTTATAGACTTCCTACTGTCAGAGCATGTTGCCCAATCAGAGTCAGCAATTTTCACATGAGATCATTGGATACAGGAAAAAATAATCCTTGGCCAGCTGACTTCTTGAGATATCCAAGATTTCTTCTAGTTGCAACATAATGTTTTTCAATTGGACAATCCATGAATTGGGATAATTGCTGGATTGGAAATGAAATGTCAGTCCTGGTACTGCAAAGGTATATTAACTTCCAAACTAATCTTCTGTAAGCTTGTATATCTCTGAATTCTTCACTACCAGCTTTATTCAATCTTGTTTATGATGTCATTGGTGTTGAGGGTGGCTTTGATCCAATATAGCGTGTGTCTTTCAACAAGTCTAGTATATTTTTCTTTTGGCATAAGTTAATACCTTCCTTTATCTTGCAACTTCCAACCCCAAGAAAAACTTTAAGCTACCTAGATCCTTGATTTTAAAAAAATCATCAAGGTAAGTTTTAACTGATTTGATATCATCCATATTGTAGCTTGTCAAAATAACATCATCCACATAAATTAATAATGCTAATTTGATATCTTCTCAGAATAGTTCCTAGGAACATACTGCACGTGCTGGTCCCACAGCATAATATACCCGAGAGCCTTTCTCTTCATCCTCGGGAAAAAACCAAGACGTTTCTGAATATACCTATCCTTGTACGCATAACTACAAATGCCAGCATCAAAGGGTACCGGCTGACCACCAAACACCATCCCAGTAATTAAAGAAAAATCCAGGTGAGTGATTGTCAACTCCACTATAGGCAGATGGAACGTTTGAGTAGTATCCATCCATCGCTCCATCGGAGAGAGCAGCGAAGTGTTATCGCAGATTCTGGTAGCAATAAACAAAGAATCGGCAAAGCAACCAAACCCGACCTCACCTACCCGGTCCCTGACCAACTCATGCATAACTTCATACCAAATGCGGGCTTTCACAAAGTTCCCAGAAGTACGAAACGGCTCTGCGCTCTAAAAACACAAAGAAAACCAACACTAGAAGTTATAATCGCTAGAAAACACATAAGAATTAAGTCAAATCAGCAGCGCACCGGTCACTAGCGCCACGGTTACTGGCGGTGGCGCCAGTTAAGGGTGAAGGCGATGCCACTCCTTCTAGCACCCTCGCCACCAATTTTTTGACTATTATTTCTCGTTCTGACACATTTCTAGGCCAACTTTGGACATTTTTTGGATATATAAACTGCAAAATACTGAATTGAACAAAGAAATATTCAGAAAAACGCACTCTGGGTTGAAATCTAGAGCAGATATGACGCTCCAAGCACAAAAACAGCGGGACTTCTTGGCCCGCATCCAGTAAGGCCGAATCCCGAGCAGTCTGAACGATCAGGATCTCTACACGGTTCCACAAAATCTTAGAAAGCCGCCATACTTCCAACCAGAAAAAGTTTGCAAATTATAGAAGATTGCAAAAACTAGAAAGATAAAAGGAATTATCTCATTCCTAAAATAACCCTAGGTACGCATGGAAAGGTTACCTCTAGACTGCTCAGAGCCCCATGCCTTTGAACCAAACGCCCTAGAGGGTTATTAACAAACAATCCCGGAAATTATAAATATAGTTTCCTAAAAGGATGGAAGCAAGAGATACAGAATAGCCCTAGAAGATTAGAATAGCCCCAGAGGATCAAAATAACTCTAGAGGATCGGAATAGACCTAGAGGATCAGGATAGCCTAGAGGATCATAATAGCCCCAGAGAATCAGAATAGCCCTAGAGGATCAGAATAGCCTAGAGGATCAAAATAGCCCCAGAGGATCAGAATAGCTTAGAGGATCGGAATAGCCCAGAATATCAAAATGGCCCCAAAGGGTCGGAACAGCACGAAAGGATCATCAACAAGCCCTAGAGGATCAGAAAGTTTCCCAGAAAACGGGATTGAAACGACCAAGGATATTCGAGACATAACGGTGCCAACTCTACATGCAAATTATGGTATAAAAACACCAAAGAACTATATAAAGACACTAAAATAACGGTAGAAATACACCTAAAATCGGAAGAAAGACGTCGAAGCCTGGTAGAAAGACACCAATGAACGGTAGAAAGACACCGAAGATCGGTAGAAAGACACCGAAGTATGGCAAAAAGACGCCAAACCCAGGTAAAAAGACACCAGCATCCGTTAATTGGAATAATTAACGAAATTCTAGCACCCATTCAATAGGGTGGCCATTGGGACGGCCAAGGGGATGTTGCCCCTAATACAAACCTAAAAGTACCAGGCAACATAATTAACAGGGTCCGAGCCATTAGATCACTCTCAGGACGGCTGAGAGTTTATAGCTCCATTCTACAGGGCATAAAATCAGGCAGCCTAGGCTCAATGGGAATTGAGAAAATCTACTCACTGCCAAGTGCTCAGTAGACTAGAACTAGGGGGCATGAAGTCAGATTCATGCACCACGACGAGTAATGCTCATGATATATCATTACTATACCATCAGGTGAGCGAGTACCTACGATGGTGGGCAGAATCCTTGTCGCTTATCTTACAGCAAGTCACTTCTTTAATAAAAATTAACATACTTTTTCAATTCTCGTTAAAGAGCTGGAAAACTGTAGACACATATGTTCCGGACATGTAAAAAGTGATAAGGGACTGAAGCGTCCAATGATAATTTCCAGAGAAATCCGTGTGGGTGACGAGGTACAGATTTGCTTGTTGGAATTCAAGCAGACGTATCTGTGCACAGCTGCAAACTTGGAAGATTAAGACGCAATTAGCTATAAATAGACTATAAAAATTCAAAGAGATTGTTTTTTAAGTCTAGAAATTGGACTAATTGCAATATTTAAGATTTTTCGCAATGATTTATGTAAATTTAATGTCAACTCAACGTTGAATCAATGTAAACTCAATGATGACTTATATCAACCCAATATAAACCTAATGTCAACTCAATGTCGAATCAATGTAAACTCAATGATGACTCAATGTCAACTCAATATAAACTTAATATGAACTGAATATAAATTTAATATGAACTCAAAGTCAACTCAATATAAACTCAAAGTAAACTTAATGTGAACTTAATATAAATTTATGTCAACTTAATATAAATTTAATGTTCACTTAAATATCAACTCAAAGTAAATATTTTGATAAATAATTATAAATTTTAAATGAAATTATTTTTTATTATAATAGTAAAATTATTTTTTTATAATTAATACTTTTAAAAATAAACTAATTGTATATTGAAAGTAAATTATTTAAGATTTTTCGCAATGATTTGTGTAAATTAATGTCAACTTAACGTCGAATCAATGTAAATTCAATGATGACTCAATGTCAACCCAATATAAACCTAATGTCAACATAACGTCGAATCAATGTAAACTCAATGATGACTCAATGTCAACTAAATATAAACCTAATATCAGCTCAATGTAAACTTAATATAAATTAAACTTAATTATCAACTCAACGTCGACTCAATGTCATGTGAATGTAAATCTAATATCAACTCAATGTAAAATTGATGTAAACTACATGTCAATTTAAAATAAATGTTTTAGTAAATTATTATAATTTTAAAAATTAACTTAATATCAACTCAACGTCGACTTAATATTAACTTAATGACGACTCAATGTTAACTCAATGTAAACCTAATATAAATTCAATGTAATCCTAATGTCAACTCAGTGTAAATCTCATGTCAATGCAATGCAAACCTAATGTCAACTCAATATAAATTTAATGTCAATCTGAAAAAGTAAATTATTTTAATTTTGAAATGTAACTTAATATCAACTCAATGTAAACTCAATTTAAACCTAATTTCAACTCGGTGTGAACCTAATGTCAACTTGATGTGAACCTAATGTCAATTCGATGTAAACATGATGAAGGTTACATGTCAATTTAAAGCAATATTTTTAGTAATTTATTATAATTTTAAAAACTAACTTAATATCAACTAAATTAACTTATATAATTTATTTTGAGTTTATATCGAGTTGATATTAAGTTAATCGTGTTTCTAATACATTAATTTATAAATTTATTTTAACTTAATTTACTTTAAGTTAATATTTAATTTACACTAGTATTAATTTAATTAGAATAAATTAATTTAAATTTTAACAAGCGTAATATTTTATTAATATTTTATAATAATATATTATTTATAATCAACCATTTTAATATGTTTATATTTAGTTTAAATGCTTTCTTATACATTATTAAATAGTATATGTATATATATTAAAGAGTAAATAAAGACAACAAACATATCTTGTCTTGATGGTTAGACACATGGAAAAAAAGTCAGAGGTCATGGGTTCTATTCCTACTAATAGCAAATTTGTATTTTATTTAATTCTTTTAAAATCTCACCACTATAGTTGACTGCCGTTGGTTGACCGCAGTTGACCATAGTGGTCCGGCCGGTCGGACCGGAATTTGGCCGTTGGTATTGGTTAGTTTGTTAACCAAATCCACATTTTCCACGTGTCATCATTTGATTGACTCAAACATAGACTAATGAAATGTTGACAAATACAAAGGACAATATTGTCTCATTTTCTTTTATTTTGGGTTATGAGGGATTTTTGTAAACTTTCTATTTTTTTTGAGAGATTTT
The DNA here is from genome assembly GCF_937616625.2 of Mercurialis annua. Lineage (NCBI taxonomy): Eukaryota > Viridiplantae > Streptophyta > Magnoliopsida > Malpighiales > Euphorbiaceae > Mercurialis > Mercurialis annua. The sequence continues at coordinate 36,709,071 of NC_065577.1, read as the reverse complement.
TGCCAAAATCAAAATGGTGAGGGAAAAGTGAAACACCATAGTACTTTTAGGGGATTTGTGTTAAAGACCCAAAAAAAAAAAGGGATCATGAAGAAGAAGATAAATAGCTGTAAGGGATAAAAGAAATTGAAATTGAAATTGATTATTAAGGACTTTGCGAACAAAGCACAACCAGTACATGCCATAATTAAAAAGAAACATTAGGGTTGACTTGAGAAAAACAATAATTTAAACAAAACAAAGACATAGCCACACAATTAGATAATTAAAAAGAAACCCTAGGGTTGACTTCAGCAAATTGAAGAAGTTCTTGATTGGATTCAAACAACGCCATGTCTTCTTCTTCCAGAGTAAAGAATGCTTCTATTCCATTACCATCTCTTGTATCCATTAAAAGAGCAGTGTTTTTCATGGGTAAATTAGGGTTACAAAGCCATACAGGCTTTCCCCAACCGAAATCAGCATCATATAGCTCAAGTTTACACCAACTTGTGCAGTAATAAATGTCCATGTTACTCATCGTACCCATGTCTCCATACTCCTTAAGTTTCTCAAAAATTGTTGATAATGCTCCCTCTCCTTGAAATTTTCTCACATATTGTTCATCAAACATTTCCTTCTCTTTTCTTATTCTACCCACCGACTCTTTCAAAAATTCTGTCTCAAACTCTCCGGTCTCCATCTTGGCAGCCATCGGCCAGACGAAGAGACCTGCAGAATTTTCAGGCAATGGCGGCAACAATCTATTACGCATGTTCAAAGAAATAGAAAACATAGATGCTCTAGAATACCAGAATTTTGATCTTGCTGAACTCATTGCAGTTTTCCATAAGAGCGCTGAAACGACTTCTACTCTTGTCGGATTTGGGACGGTTGTACCAACCATTTTAGCCCTTAAATCCGCAATCTTCGAAGGAGTAAACAAAAATCGGCTAGTGATGCAATTAGATTCCATGGGTTGAATCGCTTGGTTACTCGGAATTGAGATCTCTGTAGGTGGGAAAATGGATGCCCCAACAAAGACAGGACTGACCACATCGGCTGAGTTGTTAGCCGTTAATGCAGACCAGCACTTGATGAAACTACTCAGCGTCACTGCGTCGGCTATCTTGTGTGAGATGCAGATCCCAACTGCCAAGCCGCCGCAATCAAAGAAAGTAGCTTGGACAAGTAATAAACCGCCTGTAGCGGCTTCAGCAGAAAACACAGGCACAGGCATAAACAGATCTAACTGATTAGGGTTCTTGAGGATGTCTGAGAGGGGACAGTTAATTTTTGCTTCAATAAAATCAACTCCTTGATCCTCGCACTCCACATATGTATTGCCTTTGATTCTGCCTGCAAGTGGGTAAAAGTGAGTTAGGGTTTCCGACAATGATTTCTTTAGCTTCGGAGCTTTTTCACTACAATTTGCAGGGTAGAACAGAACTAATGGTATGTAATAAAACGGAGTGAGTTGTTCAAGAAGGGAGAGGTTAAGGATTTTAAGATGAATCGGAGTAGGAGATGATGGTTTAATTGTTTCTCTCTGTGTGATCTCTACTTTTCTTGCCATAGCCATCTTCGTTTATTAGCTAGGATCTTCAGATCATACTGTTGGCTTCGTATATTTATATAATATAGTGCAGAGCAGGAACATGGTGCAGTAATTCTTTTTTTATTATACAAGGAAAAATAAGAACAACTTGAAATTTTTGTTATTAAACTTAAATATTATTTCTCTTTTTTCTTTTGATCTAAATATTATTTTTCTATTGCTAAATTATTCGTGCAAAAATTAGATAAATTTATTTTGGAGTATCCATACTTCCAAAACATATAATAACATATTGGAATTTTGTTTCCGTTAGTATTTATTTATTTTTATGTCATTTTTGTTGTTAGTCAATTAAATTAAAAAATTTATCTAATAAAATTAAATTTTATTGAATATGCGTGTATATTAAATCACAAGAAGTGGCAAAAACTAACAATACGAAACTTTTCCATAAAAAGTGGCTCAGTTTTGGTGGTACATTAGAACTTACAACTTTGAGAGTTAGCTAAAAAGTCACAGATCTCATAATAAAATACAATAACCCCAATAAAAAAAAAGAAAATTAGGGAATTACATAAATAAGTAAAATAATAGCAGATACCTACCGCAATTTGTGGACTTAACTTTCATACCTAACCGCCTCAGCCAATTACTTTTATACCCTGATTTATTTGTTTTTATACCTAAATAATACTCCACGTGTTTTCATTGTAACAAACTTCTTCTTCTTCCTCAAAACTTTCAGCTCATCTTTTCTTTTCTTTTTCAGATCTCAAAATCACGAATTCTCTCTTCAATATTCTGTCAGATTCACTCGATATACTGCTACATTATTCAAATTCATTCATTACGATCTTCAATAACTGCGAATTCAGCAAAAAAAGGGTAAAAATTTGTTCAATCGAATTGTTTTACAGTTTTAGTATGTTTAATTAGGTTTCAGAGATTTTTCGAACATTTTATCTAGTTTAAAACGTAATAAAATTTATATTACAGTTGCAAACTGTTTCATTCGTTTATTTTTTTATCGTTTTTTATATTATCAGATTCATATAATTTATGTTTTAGTTTATATGTGTTTACAACAGTTGATAACAGCTTCAATAATATGTTTCATGAAAACTGATTTAAATTAAAAACGTATAGATTTGTTGCAAACGGTAAAAACTAAACAAAACAGTTTATAATTATATAAAATAAAGTATATTACAGTTTCTAATAGTATCAAATAAATTATAACAGTTTCAATGTGTATAAATCTAATTTCTAAATAAAATTTAATTTTATATCAAATATTTTTCTATATTTTAAAGTTTAAAGCAGTTGCATATGTAATTTACATGTGTTTACAATAGTTGACATTAGTTTAAATGTTATTTTACATGAAAATATATCTATTATAGGTTTAAATGTTGACATTAGTTTAAATGTTGATTGACATTACTTTAAATGTTAGTTGATATTATTTAACATTAGTTTAAAGAAGAAAGGGTCAACGCGCCCCCTGAACTTGTGATACGTGGTCATCTAACCCAATTTATACTTTTTTGAACAACTAACCCCAAAACTCTTCATTTTTGGGTCAAATAACCCGATAATTTATATTTTTATTTTAAAAATAGATTTAAAATAATTATATCGCAACAATTAGGGAAATATCTAATTACTTTTTTTTGCATCCCTCGCCTCCGATTTGTATTTTACACGTTTAAAAATATAATTATGGGGTTATCTGATCCAAAATTGAAGAGTTTTAGGGTTCGTTGCTCAAAAAAGTATAAAGTGGGTTAGATGATCCCTTGTCACAAGTTTAGAGAGCGCGTTGACCCTTTGTTCTTAGTTTAAAAGTAAGTTTACATGTGTTTACAATAGTTGACATTAGTTTTAATCAGTATAATTTTAATTTTCTAATTATTGAGATTTTTTTATATTATCAGATTCATACATTTTCTGTTTTATTTTATATGTGTTTACAAAAGTTGATAACAGGTGCAATAATCTAAAAACTAAATAAAACAGTTTATAATTATATAAAATAAAGTATAGTACCGTTTCTAATAGTATCAAATTAATTATAACAGTTTCAATGTCTATAAACCTAATTTCTAAATAAAATTTAATTTTATATCAAATATTTTTCTATATTTTAAAATTTAAAGCAGTTGCATGTGTTTACAATAGTTGACATTAGTTTAAATGTTATTTTACATGAAAATATATCTATTATAGGTTTAAATGTTGACATTAGTTTAAATGTTGATTGACATTAGTTTAAATGTTAGTTGATATATTGTTTAACATTAGTTTAAATGTAAGTTTACATGTGTTTACAAGAGTTTACATTAGTTTAAATGTTATTTTACTTAAAAATATATATATTGTAGGTTGCAAATATTGTATAGGTTATAGAAAGTTATAGTGTAGTTGCAAACAGTATCGTAATAAAGAAAACAGTTTCAAAGCGTATCAAGAAAATGATCAATAAATTTAGAGTTTATTTCTTATGATTTTTTTTATATGTTCATGTTTAAAACAGTTTTGTAGAAAGTTTATAACCATTGAATACATTTTCAAATTCAGTTACATAATTTTTTTAAAATTGTTATTTTACAGTTTTTAAAAGTTCAAAACAGTCATTAATAGTTTCAAATTTTATATACTTTTATAAATTGTTTTAAACCGTTTACAACACATGCATACAGTTTCAAATGTTGTTTCATATACAGTTTCCAATAGTTTACAACAGGTAATGAAATCATGCACAATGCAATACAAGTTAAATGCGTTGATGAAGAATGTCAACTGAATCTATATGCTTCAAAAATAGGTCTCACAAAACCATTTGTGATCCGCAAATTGCTTGATATCCATACTTGCCGTTTGGAAAAGATGATGGACAGTCAATGTCAAGTTAGTTCAACCGTTATTGCAAATATTATAAAACATAAGTTCATGGATGTGAAGACGAATTATACACCAAATGACATTAGGCGGGACATGAAAATTGATTACAGTGTTGGTATTGACCATTGGAAAGCTTGGATATGTAGAGGAAAAGCTATAGATCTAGTAAGAGGAACATCACAAGAATCATATACACAACTTCAGCTCATAACAATTAAATAGATTGATTTTTTTATTTTATCATTACTTTCTGATAATTTATTGTGAGTTTCAAATTTAGTTTCTGATCCGCTCGGATTTTTTATTCGTAATCAAATCGGTTCAAATTTCACTTACAATTCAAATCCAACAATCACAACTTTCTCCAAAAACAAAAATAAATTGTAAATTTTAATTTATTCGTTCTCATTAAAAATCTATTAAAACCCGTTTTAAACACAGTTTCAAATACAGTTTCAAACGGTTTCAAATAATTTCTAAACACATAGTTATTATCATTTAAAAACATTATACAATGGTTTCAAACAGTTTACAAGCGTTTCAATCAGTTTTTTAAAAGAAGCTTTAAACAATTTATAAAGGTTTTAAATAGTTTGTAAAGGTTTCAAACAGTTTTATAAAACACAATTTGCAACCTTTATCTAAAAACAGTTTCAAACAATTTAAAAATATTTCAAACAGTTTACAAAAGTTTCAAACAGTTAAAAAAAATTTCAAACAGCTTATAAAAATTTCAAAAAATAGTTTATAAAAGTTTCAATCAGTTTACAAAGGTTTCAATCAGTTTCAAACGGATTCTAAAAGCAGTTTTAAACATTTCATAAAAAAACTAAATTAGTTATAAAAATAGTTTAAAATAGTTTACAAAGTTTTCAACGGTTTATAAAGGTTTCAAACAAACAATTTAAAACGATTTTTAAAAACAGTTTCAAACGGTTTACAATAGTTTCAAACATATGAACAAAAATTATCAATAAAAATTAATACATAAAAAAAATAGAAAGAGGAAGAAGAAGATGCAGAATAAGAGGACATGGCGTTGGCAGTGGCAAATATAACCATTTTTCAAAGACAATTTATAAAAGAGTTTAAAACGATTTGAAAACATACTTTTCAGCCATTTTTAAAGACAAAGGTTTCAAACAACTTCAAATACATAATTTGCAGCATTTATCTAAAACAGTTGAAAAACACAGTTTCATACAGTTTACAACAGTTTCAAACATATGAACAATATTGTCAATAAAAATTAACAGATAAAAAAATAAAAAGAGTAAGAAGAAGATCTAGAATAAGACGATACAACAATGGCGATTGCAGAACGTTCAATTTATTGAGACGAATACGTATGATTTTTTCATCGGTGATTTCTTATTTGCTTCGTTATATTTTGTGTTATATATCAGAATTATTAGATGAAAAATAAAAAATTAGATTGAATTTGTTAAGAAATACCATTAAAAAGAATAAAAGAAGAAGAACAAAATCACAGAGAAAGAAAGAAAGAAGAAGAAGAAAAACAAGAAGAAGAAGAAGAAGACGAAGAGAGAAAAAGAGGAAAGAGAAAAAGGAGGGAAAAAAAGAAATATTTGTAGCTGTCACAATGAGGTATGTTTACAAATAAAAAAAAGCCTTAATTGAGGTAGGCACAAAAACAATACAGAATAGGAGTAAAAACATAAAAATTCAAAATTGAGGTATTTAAAACAAATAAATATATAAAGGGAGTATTTTGTGCAAATTCCTCTAAAAAAAATTCTATAGATATTTTTAAAAGGCTAATATCCTGAAAAACTACCGACTTTTTTTTTTGAAAAATAACACCCCGACCTTATAATTTCGTCAATTGCACCCTATTTCGTATTTTTATATTTCAATAGCACCCTAATGTATTAAATTGAACTCTTTTCATTTGGATAAAGTTCAAAACAAATCCTTCATATTTTTTCAAAAACTCTAAATGTCATATGATGTTTTAAATTACATGTACAAACCCTCTTCTCTATAACAAAAATTATATAAATAAATAAATTAAATAAAAAGTCACCGCCTACCTTCGAACCCGCCGCCGCTCTCCGTCACTACCTCTGTTCGAACGCCACTCTCCGTCACCAGTCTCCCATGGAAGACGAGCAGATTCGCTGGTCTTCCATATATTTACTAGTAAGTATTCATATAAAACGTAAACCAATGCAATAACGCTTAAGTCACGTGTAGCCAAGTACAAGATCCGATTGAAATCCTAATTCTCGAACATGCCAAACGTATATAATCAAATCAAAGTGATCCAAATGGTCCGACCCCGGAATAACTCAACCGCGTTAGCCGCGACCAACCTGTTAATCCCAAGTGGTGGGCCCCGGGATAACTCAACCGAGTTCAACCCACTACATACGGGGCTTAGGTTACTTTACCGAGTTCACTCTCGTATCCACATTCATATATCCAACTTCCATGTTCGTATTCATAATCAAATATACAGCTGTAATAAATTAAAACTGGTGATCACGCAGTCCTATTGCCGCCAACAGGTAGCACGTTCCATCGGATCAATATTGGTTTCAAACCAAACATGTACGTATTTCATTTAAAAACATTGCATTGAAAGCATTCAATTCAAATGTAAAGCAATATAAAATATTTTCTTGCGTAAATACTTTAAAATTAAATTTATATAAACTCACAGAAAACACTATCCAAAAATACTTCGGTGCTCAGAAACGTCAAGCTTCCCGAGCTCCTTGTTCAGCTGCTTCTAGCCTCACCGGATCTAAAACGATTTCAAAACATTTAACTCACATCATAATCCTACTCTAAGAGTGACTCTAGACTCGAGACACAACACACTACTCTTATTAACCGTCGTGCTTCTCACGTGTATATTTCGATAAATGGTTTCTAACTCGTTTTCGGTTCATATTTCTTTTCCGAAAAGATTCTCAATTAACCTCGTTAGGTTAAACGACTCAAACCAATCGAAAACTAATCGATTTCAATCCGGATACGCGAATACGGACTAACTTCTCAAAACGGGTCCATTGGCGAGTTCAATGTCACTGCGCGCCCGCACAGTCTACTGTGCGTTCACACAGTCAGTAGATTGTGCGACGCACAGCCGCGGGTTCTCACCCCGTCACGATTCCGACATGCTTCCTAACAAATTTTTGCATCCCAACACTCGATCAACTCTCAAACACGTCGAAAACACGAAATCTAAACTCAAAACGCTATTAATCGATCCTACAATCATTAAAACGATAAAACCGTTCCGTGGCATAAAACTTTAAATCGATATATAATCGAATTTACCCATCCAAACGATAAAACGTCATGCATACCGTGATTCGCCACTGAAATACGATCGATTCGAGCTATAGAACGTCGAAAACGGACAAGAAACGGGGATCGAGCGACGAACCGTAATTAATCGTCGAAGGAGATGAAAATGGAATGGTTTTAGATTCGGGATGATTTTCATCCTTAATGATGAAGGCTTTATATATATAATGGTTTAATTACACTTTGGTCCTTGAAACTTTTCAAAAGTTGCAATTTAGTCTAAAACTTATCCGCGCTCAAATTTTAAACAGTCTCCGATTAACTCGAAACGTTTATCGCAAATACTATTAAATATTTCGCGGAATTTAGCAAAATAATCATTAACTGGGGATATATATTTTATTTATATTTATTTTCTATGCTATTTCCTTGAATCCCGCTAATTCGCTTAATAAAAATTATTCTAAATTCCTGATATTATTAAATTAAATCCTCCTTAATTTAATTTATCGGAATTTACGACACGTGGCAGAACTTAGTTATTTTAAAATAATTGGGGTATTACAGGTTTATGCTTTGGCATTTTGGCTAAATATGTGTAGTTACATATTGATGGTGTGTACTTTGAATTGGTTGATATCTGTGCTAGTCCTATGTTGTTTAGTACTCTTTAGAGTTAGGGGATGATACTAATTATGTTTTATGCCTTGTTTTTAGACCCGTCGACTACTCGTGCTTCGGAGTCGAAACAGGTTTAGTTGCTTGCCAGATTTTTCACGTGGATTTGCAAGTTGCGAGTTTATATCGCTATTTACCGCTTTATTAAGTAAATTGTATTTTTGTATATATATACTGTAAAAACAGCTTTCGAACTGTTTATCGGCATTATGGATCTGAATTGGAACGGGTTACTCGATTGGTATCATCGAGACTGCGTGCGCATCGGTATATGATCATATGGTATTTGAGGTAGGTTAGAGATACGTCTCACCTAGTGAGGGCGCGGGTGGAAGATATGTCTCCTGGGACTCACGTGTTTATTTAAGTGACTGTCTGGGATCGATGATGGAGATACGTCTCACCGACGCGACAACTGGATTTAGATTGTTTTGTGGTTTAGGGTTTCAATGCTTATCCATAATGATAAATTGCTTTATAAATGTTTAAAGATTTTTAAAGATTTTCACTTAATAAATGTAAATAGTTGTATGAACTCATCTCAATATATCTGATCCCGTTATTTTTCCAATTTTCCCAGGGTTATGATTTTGAGAGAGTCAGCTGATCTCTGTTCTTTACTTTCCTCGGAGCTTTCGTTTATTTTAATAAACTGTCAAACTATTTTATTCTTAGACCGCAGTAGTAACTAGAAGTCTTTATTATTATTTCAGTTGTTGTCGGATTGGTCCGACTAGTTATATTTGCTTTGGCATGTTATACTGTTTACTTTGATTTATATGTATGCCATTTTGGAGACTCGTAGTTGGACGAGTACTTGTTATATAATGTTTAATATTATGAACTGTTAGAAATGGGCTGAAGTCTCGGTTGCCCCCGAGCATTTTTGCAGATTTATGTGATTGTATGTTTTCTTAAAGGCTTGCTACGGGTTTTGGTACTACATTACCCATACCCTAGCGCGGTCGTGATTCATGAAAATGGGTTGTGACAGTGATCAACAAACAATAATATAGCAAAATAATAAATAACACAAGAGATTTACGTGGTTCTGCATTAAAGCGTACATCCACGGGCGAAAGATTCGAGCCATCCACTAATCATCAAAAGGAGTATAAAATTGGTGGAGAATCACCAAATAGAGAACATCTCTAGTAAATATGCCCTTAGAAGAAAAACCCACAAAGTGTTTAACTCTCTAGAAGAAGTAACCCAAAATGGTAAAAATTAACTTATATTCCTCACGTCACACACACACCCCCTTTTTCCCTTATTCACATCAATGTCTACATTGTGTGTTCGGTTTTGGTGTTTATAGTAAGTAAATAATCTATATGGCATTAGGAGTATTAATCCTGATTGGATTTATACTTCCTACTTAGCCAATGATAATAAAGTCATCATTCTCCTAAATACTTCACTAATTAGAATCCTTTTAAAAAATGCATACTAACTTCCGCTAACATCTATTACCTAACTTAAAGTAGGTCTATCTCTGATAAAAAAAAAATTAACAAGAGTAAAGCTTTTTTTTTTGTAAATGATAATTTATTAGCACAACCACAAAGAAGTGGGAGGCAAAACCTTCCAAGAAGGCAAAACTACAAGTAGTTACAAAAGAAATCTAAATTTCTAAAGACATCATTGCTGGAAAAAACAAAACCCGGATTATTATCCTTGTAGAAAGCAATAGATTTGCAAATAATTGAATAAGCTAAAGATCCTGGATCCACCATCTCATGTCGAAAAAGACGCTTGTTCCTAGCTTTCCAAATTTCCCAAATTCCGAAGAACCAAAACGTTTGCCAAAGAGTACGGTATCGATAATGAGAGAGGGAACTCCAATAATCGAAAAACGAATGAATAGACGAAGGTGCCACCCAATATAAATTACAAGGATTAACAATAGCGTTCCATGTAGACCAAGCATAACGACAATGAAGTATGATATGGCAGCTTGTTTCTTCTTCCAAACAATACAAACAATCAGCTGAGGATAAAGGAATACCTCTGTGAATCCAACTAGCGTTCGATGAGATTCTATCTCGAGCCAAGAGCCATAAGAAGAAAAGAATGCGAGGAGGAGCTTTACATTTCCAGAATCTGCCGGCAACAACAAGGACTCGGTTCGGATCAGAATAATCAGCAGAAAAATAAGAAGAAAAAACTGCTGGAGTATACTTCAACTTTCCATAAAAGCTGCTGCTATCAACATTGTTCAATTGAGGAAGACGAACTGAGATGGAGTTCAAAAGAAGTCAAAGTTGCTCTTGCTCATTTATCCGAAGACTGCGATTCCATTGGAATGAAAAACTCTGATCAGAATAATCAAAAAAATCAGAAACCCATCCCGCCTTAGACCTGTTGAGGTCGAATAAATTAGGAAAAAGAAGATTCAGCTGCCCGTTTCCATTCCAAGAGTCATACTAAAATCTAGTTTGGTTTCCCGATCCAATAGTGATGTGTAACCCGTTACAGAAACACTCCCAAGTTTTGCGATTCATAGCACAAGTTTTCTGAATTCCTCTCCATAAATGCGACAAATTCCGAGTTGAGGAGACTTCGATGTCAAACCAGTTTTCAATCCCATAGCTAGAGGCAACAACATTAAACCAAAGAGATCGCCTATCCACTGTTACCAATTTTCATATCCATTTAAGGAGTAGATTTTGGTTTTTAAGCTTTAATGGAGGAATAAATTATATAACGAGAGTAAAATAGAGAGACTAAATCTACCTAAAAATCTCTTGTAAAGATATATTCTTAGATAGACTCAGTCTATTACGTTATTTATGGACTAAATCTATTATATTATGACACGTCATTAAAATCATGGCATTATCGTAATATTACTATTCAAAGTGTAAATAAGTAATAAACAAAATTACGATAATGCCACTATTTTAATGACGTGTCATAATGTGATAGGCTAGTTCCCGGATGACGTGGCAGACTGAGTTTACCTAAAAATCTCTCGTAAAGTACATTGACGCCATCCGTCGATTTGAACATTCTCTTTAAAGTTAAATTTATCCAAAGATCTCTGTATTTCTTTTTTATCTTTAAGTGTTTTTATTTTTTTATTTCGTTTATGTATTTTGAAAATTAATTTTATAAAAAAATTTTATTGAAAAAAGTGCGGAAATATAAGAGACCTAATAAAACTGTTTTTAAAAATATAAAAAGCTAAGTAAAAAATAAAAAAAATAAAAATTATTTTTGAAAATTGCAAAGATTTTAGGATAGATTAAATTCTCTTTACCAAACTGTAACTAAATTTCATTATTAATTCATACTTGATTTGAACATACTTTTCAAATCATCACTCAAACTGTAATTAAATTCCATTATTAATCACACACAAATAATGAAAGTAAGTCTTCATGATAATTGATTCTACACACAAATAATGAAAATAAGCCTTCAGGTTAATTGATTCTGACGGCATCTAAATTATTACTTTCTTTTTCATTTTGATGATTTACTTTAATTTGTTTCATTTCGGTTACTAAATTTTAATTATATTTCAAATGAAGATTTTTCCAGCAAAATACATCCATAACAGCCAAATTTTACCACATAACAATTGGATTTTAACATTTTTTTTTGAGAACTCGTCATGTATGTATAATTTTATTTTGGATGTGATCTTTTAGATCGAATTATACATATATGAGAAGCTTTCTAGTAAAAATAAATAAATTTGGCAGCTGTGTCTATAATTTTGACCAAAAATCTCTCGTTGAAATAAAATTAAAATTTAAATACTAAAAAGAAACAAATTAAAATGTAATCACAAAATTGTAAAAAGAAAACGAGAATTTAAATAACTTCGGGATTAAACTGAGTGTTGATGATGAGGGTGGAGGCGAACTGGAAGGCCATTAGCCGGCGTAGCAAATGGGGTGTAAATGATCTTTTCATCTGGAATAATTTTCTCCCATTCAAATTTGGTGACCAAATTATGAATGAAAACAAGTATCTCAAAGCGAGCATATTCTTTGCCCGGGCACATTCTAGGACCTCCTCCAAATGGTACAAAACTATATGGTTCAGGACCATTCCCTTCAAATCTTGATGGATCAAATTTTTCTGGATTTGGAAAATATTTTGGATCTTTATGTGTTGAATATACAGTCCAATGTAACTGCAAGTCCATCAAAAAAATTAGATTAACACACAACACTTGGCAAATCTTTTACAATAAAAATGAAACTAAAATTTATCTAAACTATGTGATATCCCATACACATACTCGTTTTTATAAAAAGTTTTAAAAGGTACCATATAATTGACACACACGCACAGATATCAATTTAAAAAAAATCTAACTTTACGGGTTCTAAACTATTTATATATCAATGAACTTAATGGCTAAAAAAGAAATTTGTTTTACAACTTATTGCAATTTAAATCAAATTTTTTTATTTTTATAATAATAACCAAATTGAATTTTTTTTGTTGTAATAATAGCGAAACTTGAACCTTTTTGTTGCAAGTTTGGCCACCAATTTGGCTATTATTGTAATAAAAAAAATATAATTTGGTTATTATTATAAAAAAATTAAAAAATTTGGTTTAAATTTTAACAAGTCATAAAGGTGTGATTTTTTTTCACCATTAGTCCTATATTATTCTTATATATATAATTTTTATAATCTACTATATTATTTCTCATTTACTATTAGGTTAATGTTTAGGGTATTGAGTGAAAAGAAGTGGTACCTTCCATCCCTTAGGAATAGTAAACCCTAAAAAAGTGAAGTCATTTGTAACCTCTCGAAAGGCCCCTTGAGCAGGAGGTGATAGCCTCATTGACTCGCAACAAGCACGCCAGCTGTACTTCATCTTTTGAATGTCTCCCCAATTCAATAGCTCTCCTGGACCTTTTGATTTTGCAATTTCCATTTGTTCTGCCCACTCAAATAATAGACTATTTATTATCATTAATAATCATAAGAAACTTTATTAAAAATAGTAATATCTGATTTCATTTAAAACATCATTATAAGGTTTCCATTAAAAATAGTGCAAATTTGGACCATATTCATTATTTTTTATCCAAGCTCAATTATGACCTATTTGTTTAATTTCTTTTTACCTAAACTAGTTCTATATGGATCACAATATCATATAAGATATATAATATATTTAAATTATAGAGTTAATTCACATAAATATAGATTTGTGAAGACCCAATAAAAATAAGTATTTGTTGTGAAATTAATTTTTTAAAGATTTACTCAAAAAAATTTTTAAAGATAATTAGAATGAACAATTTCGTAATTATACTATGAGTGTCTTGATAAAATTATTAAATTCTAATCCATGCCTTGCCAAAGTAGTGAAAAGAAAATGTTTATTTTAAATTCGTCATACATATGCACATGGGGATAGTTGGATCCAAATACTTATTTTTTTAATAGTACAAAGAAATCCAAATCTGTTACTCTCAAGTTTGAAATAATATATATTTATCACTAAACTTTAATTTCCTCCCGGAAATAATATTTAAAGAAAACAATCCATGTATGTTAAATAAAGACAAAATGAACTAATACATCTACAAAGTCAACCAACATATCTTGAATAAATAGTTGTATCAGTTTGGTTAAGTGATTTTGTATTAGATATGAATTATATACAAATAACAAATAATAATAATAATAAAGATGAAGGTTCATAAAAAATAAATAAAGAGGAAGAGTAAAATTTTGTTTTAGCAAAGGGAGAGTACATACTATGCAAATTTTATGTTAAATTAATGTATATTTAGAGAAAACAATAGTAAAATATCGAATATTTTTATTTTTCTAACATTTAGATCATTAATTTTTTATATTTACTTAGATATATTTGACTCAAATAAAAAAAATTGTAACAAATATAAAAATTAGGGTATTTATTTCTGGGGGTTTGTGAACTTTTTTCGAGATAACAAAATGGTTATTAAACTTTAAAATGTAATAAAATGGTTGTAAAACAATTGTATTATTTCAAGAAGGATATTAGGTCACTGGAAAAAATGTGACATATACATATTTTGACCAAAAATCACTTAATAACCCCAAGAATAAAAAAATATAAAAAATCATTTTGGTACATTTTAGAGATCAGTGAGAAAATTCAGTAATCCCAAAATCAATTTTTTTTCATTTTTTCTATAGTTATTGAAGATCATATTTACCTCTCAAGACCTCTTTGTAAACGTGGGGATATTCAGCAAGATAATTCACTAAAAAAGTGAGTGAAGTACTTGTTGTATCGTAGCTTGCAACAAGTAATGCCATAATGTAATTAACAATCTCCTTTTCTTCTAAATCCTTTCCATCTCCATCACCATCACCTAATGCAATTAGGGCTCTTGACAATAAGTCCTTATATTCTTGATTTATATCTTTGTTTATCTCTATCCTTCTCTTTTTAATATAAGCTAAAAGCTCGTCGCGGATTTTCTTCCCGCTTTTTACAGCTTTATTAAACGCTGTCCCGGGAAGATTTACAGGCACGGATACGATTCCCGTAACAAGAACAGGGAATGGATCAAAAAGTCTTTTGACAAGCTGAGGATCGGTTATGTTCAGAAACAATCTACAAGCTAGTGAAAATATGAAGATTTTAGTTAACTGAACAACTTTAACTTGTTTGTGAGGAAACCAACTTTGCTGCAGATGATCTTGAGCCATAGAATCCATCAATGGAATATAATATTTTAGGGTTTCTGCTGTGAGACCGTCACGTATGAACCTGCTTGCTTGAAGCAAATAAGCAGAATCTCCCATGGAATTCTTTTCCAGAGTTTCAGGGTAGACGGTGGTTTCCTTTATTGAGCGGGGCAGCCAAACGGTGAGATTCTGATTGCCGGTGGTGAAAAGAAATTTGTTTGCCGATGCACCGCAGAAAACAACCATACGATCACCAAGAAGTGATGTTTGGAAAATATCGGATTTGTACTTTGTTTTTCTATCATTGACAAACTTTTCTGGGGTTCCACGCCATGTAGCAAAGGCAAAAGCCAAAGTTTCTCCGATGATCGGCCATCCTGTACTTCCCGGAGGAAAGTTGGATTTGCTTAGTTTTTTCTTATAGATGAGGAAGAAGATAAAGGAAAATGATATAGCAATGTAAACGAGGCTAGGGTAGAGGAAGAAAGGGGAGATGTGATTTATGCCCTTAATGGCCATGAGGAAGAGAAGTGTTTTAAATGGATATATGGTTCATAAGCACATGTATATGTGTGTGTGTATATATATATATATATATATATATATATATATATATATATATATATATATATATATATATATATATATATATATATATATATATATATATATATATATATATATATATATATATATAGTTTCTTTCTCTCTTTTCTGGTGGCAATGGCATGTTTTTTTTTAATAATTATTTTATTTACAATGCGGTTTGTGGGATACATGAAAATAAATTTAAAATCTGAAGCGTCCGATGATAATTTATAAAAAAATACAACCGGCTAACGAGCTGATGATGCACTTGAGGAAATTCAAAGACTGAATTGGCATAACAATAAAAGTTGAAGGGCTAGTCACAAATAACACATATAAATCTAAAGATTTTTTTAATAGAAGTTCGAGACATCCAACTAATTCCAATGCCTAAGAGATTAATATGTATTTATTCAAAAAAAAGAAAGAAGAGGTTAATAGGTCGATTTTGTTCAATTGAAGAGATTAAATAGCTTAAAAATGCTAAAATTAGAATTTTAAAACTCAATTTGGCTCATTTTACACTTTCAAAAATCAAACTATTAATTTTTTTTTTATAGTGGCGGATATGGATTTGTGGAATGAATTGAATCCACAGCCTAATAAACTTAGCGCTTATATCATTTGACCAAACTAATAAATTAATCATAATTTTAACTCAACACTTAATTATGTATATTAAATAATTAATTATAAATAAATAATGGTATATAATAAAATTATCAAACGCTAATGGGCCATACTATATTAAAACTCTAATGCAAGTCCATAGAAATGAGTTTATCTAAATAATTAAGGGCTTATTAGGTGTTTACCTAAAATAAGAAAATAATAAGAAATATTATCTCAGTGTGGAAAAGATATTAAAAATACCTCATGATTTTTGTCTAATTATTTTTATACTCTCCGTGTCAAAATATTCAGAATTTTACTCTCATATAAAACAACCTCTCTCATATCTCTCTCTCTCTGGTTCCCTTTTCTCCATTTTTGCTCTCTCCTTCTTCATTATTTCTCCGCCATCAGCTCTGTCGTCGCGTCTGCCATCGCCTCCGACATCGCTCCGCCATCGCCTCTGTCGTCGTTCCACTATTATTTGAGATTTAAATTATCGATTCTGTAATTTTTATGGTTTATTTTAACTAACAGACCTAAAAAATATCGATCTTACAATTTTTCAGTTTTCAGATCGAAAAATCTGTAGAAAAAAACGATTTTCTTCTGGAAAAAATAATTTTCTGCAAAAAAACGATTTTCTGTGGAAAAACAGTGTCTGATTATCATATCATTATCACTACATTATCATGTCGTTATCATAATACTGCAGAAAATAAAAAAATTCTATGGGAAATAATGTTTGATTATCATACTGCTATCATAACATTATCATGACGTATTTTGTCATAACACTATATTATCGTAACATTATCATGACGTACTTTATCATAATAGTATATTATCATAACATTATCATGACCTATTTTATCATAATAGTATATTATCATAACATTGTCATGACCTACTTTATCATAATAGTATATTATCATAACATTATCATAACATATTTTATCATAACATTTTATTATACCTTATCATATTATTATCAAACGGTATCATATTATTATCATCAAATTTATCATACTGTTATCATAACATTATTTATCTTTTATCATAACTAAATCATACTATTATCATAATACTATCATGACGTACTTTTATCATAACTATATCGTAATGTTTTTATCATAAACTTATCATAACATTATCACAATATACTTTATCATAACAGTATCAAAAAATATTATCATAACATTATCATGACGTACTTTATCATAACTATATCATAACTTTATCATACTATTATCATAATCTTATCATATTATTATCATAACTGTATAATAATATGATATTGATATGATAACGTTAATGATATAGATATGCTAACATTAGTGATACCGAAATGATAATCAAGCACTTTTCTTGATAAAAAAGCGTTTTTCGCTGCAGTATTATGATAATGATATGATAACGTCATAGTGATAACGATATGATAATCAGACGCTGTTTTCTGCAGAAAATCGTTTTTCATCATAAAATCATTTTTAATGCAGATTTTCAGATCTTAAACTGAACAAATTCAAGAATAATCTTTTAAGATCTGAGAGTTAAAATAATCGTAATAATCACCACGAATTAAGAAAAAAATCGCTAAAATGTGGAAGAACGGCGAATCGACGGCGGAATGAAGACGAAGCGAAGGCGGGGCAACGGCGGAGTAATAATGGATCGTTGAAGGAACAACGACGGTGTGATAAAGAAGAAAAAAATAAATGAAGAAGAAAAAAAATGGAGAAGAAGAAGAAGAAGAAAGAGAGAGAGAGAGAGAGAGAGAGAGAGAGAGAAGAAAATCTCGAAAAAAAAAAGAGTAATATTAAAATGCTTAGAGTAAAAAGTAATAAAAAGTAAGTATTCTTATAATAAAAAAGAATTTTATAGTAAAGAAAAAAAAGTACTAAAAGGGTGAGGTATTTTCTCTATTTTTTTATTTTTGAGGTATATTTTACTATTATTTTAGAAAATAGAGTATATTCCCTAATTTTTTCTATAATTAAAGAGAGCTAGAATCAAATTAAATAATTTTGTTTTTATGAATATTAAATAAACAAAATGTATTACTGAATACCGCCTCTAGTTACTAGACACCGCCCCTCTCAATTACTCTCTCGCTCTTCTAACCAAAACCAAAAAAAATTATCTCAATCTTATTCGAATCTCAAAACCGTAATGACGGATAACACTTGAAATTCGTCGAGAAACAAGTATCAAGAACCGGAAACAAGTATCCAAACTTTTCCTGAGGTAATTTTTATTTTTTCTCATCGATTTAGAAGTGAGATTTAATTTTTTTTTTTTTCGAAAAAAATTATCGACCGACGCCCCTGGATTGCGTCGGTTCAGGCCGGAGACGTCCCTGGTTAACGTCTCCGGTCTAGACTGACGCATACCGACGACGTCGGTCCAGATGGGGAACGTTTCTAGGAAACATTCCCCCTATGGGAAAATGTTTCCCCAGGCGGCGGCGACAAGAAACGTTGCCGCCGCCAGATTTTTTTAAATTATTATATATATTTATTTAATAAGAAAAAATAATTAGTTTAGAATTATTGTTTAATTATTTTTTAATATTAATACAAATGTTAATATTAGTTATATATATTTAGGTTAATTCCATATAAAATCATCACCTTTACATGTTTTTTCATTTTAATCACGTTCTTTAAAAAGTGTCAAATAAAATCACCACCTTTTATTTTTTTTGCAAATCTATCACGAATGTGAAAATTCGGTGTATCTTTGATGATTTGACAACCGGAATCAACAAGAAAAGAGCAAGAGGAATGTATTTTGTGTTAATAGGACATTAGTCAAATTAAAACATTTATTTGGGAGGAAAAAGACATTGAATTTTACTCATCGATGATAGATTTGCAAAAACATGAAAGGTGGTGATTTTATTTGACACTTTTTAAAGGACATGATTAAAATGAAAAAACGTGTAAAGGTGGTGATTTTATATGGAATTAACCCTATATATTTTACATGATCAATTTAAAGTTTTTGGCGGTGACGATATCGATTATAGTAGACAGTTCTATCTTGGAAAAGTGTTTGAAAGTGATGCTGAAGCCATTAACTGGGCAAAACGAATTACTATTCGTATTGGGGTCGAATTGATTATTTCTTCTCACAAAAATGGGGGGACACGAAAGATTCTGAAATGTGCCCGGGATGAGAGGTATAGAGGATCGTTCACAGATTCGGATTCCTCTGCACGGAAGAATACCAAGACAAAAGCGTGTAAATGTGCTTTCAAGATTGTGGTGAAATTGTATGGCAATACATGCACTGTCGCTGTAAAACCTGGGATTACGAGTATGCACAACCATGCCTTAGCTGTCTATCCTGAGGGATATCGTCAGATGAGTGGACTGAGTCCTGCGTTCAAACTGATTGTGCGGGATATGATCGAGTGCAGCACAAGTTAAGCCGTGTGCTATTTCGGCTGCAATGCAAGAGAAAAATCCATCAGACAACCTTGTTAGAAGACAAGTGTACAACTAAAGAGACAATCTGAGGAAGTCTAGTTGTAATAGTAGAGACGTGGTGAGTTAGTTTTCTCATATGGTTTTGGAGAGCAATTATATACATTGGCCGCTTGCTGATCAGGATATAAATATGTTGACTCACATTTTCATTGCGCATCCAGATTCTGTGAAATTACTCTGAGGTTACTACTGGGTTATCGGTATGGATTCCACCTACAAAACCAACAAGTACCACATGCCTTTTTTGAGATTATTGGGATGACTTCATGCAACAAAAACTTCCACATAGCATATGCAATTATGAAAGATGTGACTTAGAGGAGTTGTAGATGGATGTTGGAGAGGCCAAGCTGTCTGCAAACTTGATGTACTCGTTTTTACTCAGACTTATGGCAACTAAGTGACCTAGACTGCCACCTAATAGTACTAGAAATACTTTTTTATACCAACTAGCATATCTCAGTCACTAATAGATGCATAAGATAAAATGTATCGGACCAAAATACCAAGATTTATAAACATAATTAACTCTTTTAATATGCTATTTTATTAATTTAATCTATTTATCGGTATATCCCAAATATAAAAATTATATTATACAAGTAACGACATATATAATTTTCAAATTACAGTACAACGGTCAAAATATAGAAATAACTAGGAAGCTTGAAATACATGAAAAGTTAAGTGGACTCCTATTGGACTCAGTAAAATCTTTAATTTTTTTTGAATTCAAAAAAATCTCCAATGATGCGAATTTCTTTTAAAATTTTGAGATTCTAATTTTATTTTATTATAAATTCATTAAATCTCATTAAATCGAATATGAAACAGTGACATTTGTATGAAATTCGGGATAATTCAAAAATTAAACACAATGACCTGACATGGAACAGACAACATGTTGACTGATTCGCAAATCTTACTTACGAAAATGAAAATAAATTATTAACTGTTTCGCTAATTAAGTGCAGTCTTCAATCAATCTTTGATCAAACTTCACCCATCACCCGCAAAGTCACATCATCCGATTCAATCACCATCCGATAACTCCTTCGTAAAAAAAAAGATAGCAACCTTTCACAAACAAAGGACAACAAACCTTTCACAAATAAAGGACAAAATAAAACATTTAGAAAAAAGACAAATAATGAAAAATAAATAAATCTAATATAGCTCATAAACGATTCCATTTTATTGTTGATGATCTTCAATTTATCTTCGCTTATTGGTAATTGAATTGCGCTTCGTTGATAAATCTCAATCCGTCAAGAAAAAATGAAAAAGAGTTGGATATTTATTATATCTATGAAATTACAATAACATGTATAAAGAGATGGCTACCGTCAACATCAAAATTAAACCATTGACGGTTGCCGAAGAAAAAATAAAAAGAAAATTCTAGACGGCTAGGGTTTATTTTGAGATTTTAATTGATTCAATGAAAATTTTGAGATTTTTTTATGGATTTAATAAGATCCAAAATGATTGGCATATTTCCAACTTGATTATCATATCAAGCGACACAACATAAACAAATTAACGGAGCTAGAAAAAACTCAGAGCATGAACAACAAATTTCTTAAAAAATATTATGAACCAATAAAATACAAAATTTTCCGAAAAATAAAAATAAAATAAAAATTAGAATTTTGGATGGGATCAAAGAGACAGACCATAGTCCAAGAAGAGAGATGTAAGCCAAAACACATACTAAAGTCTTCATATTCTATGTTTTTTTGTTTACTTGGTCTCTCTCTGATTTTTTTTTTTTACTTCGGTTCTCTACTTACAAAAATAAGTCAAAAATTTCTAAATGGACGGAACTTGAAAAGTCAGACTCACTTGCCGTTAGTTAACAGTACTAAATCAAAATAATTAACAAAATATATTATAACATCCCTCTACTTTAAATATATTTCATTCTTCACTTTTTATTTACTTCGTCATTCTTCGCATGTCGTTTCTATTTTTTTATTTTCATATATAATTTTGTCGAAGACTCTTCATTTTAAATTTCATTACATTTGTTATGTCTCTTAAAAATTTGGTTTGATTATATATATATATATATATATATATATATATATATATATATATATATATATATATTATGATTTCTCAAACTTTTAATGCTTAAAAATAAATATTTTAGTGGACAATTTATATTATATTAGATGTAACATTTTTGCACGGATTAGGAAAAAATACCCCTTGTGTGTGCGCAAGGAGGGCCTATGGCATGTTTGCCCCGTGCCTAGAAGCAGTATATGGAACATTTCTCATAATCAGTAGAAAATGACTCTGCAACGAGTGCCCCAAAGCGGTTAGTCGGAAAGGTTTTAAAATTGGTGGAAAACATATAGTATATCCGTTTGCCGAGTGTCCCTATCAATTAAAGTTTAATGAAATACTAAAAATTCAAGAAAATAAAAATTTGTCGAGGATAATTATAGAATAATATTATATTTTTTTTAGATAAATAGAATAATATTATATTTTAATATGATATAGTTAAAAAAATTATTTTAATTTCAAATATATATAGACCACACCATATAAAATTTCTGAATCCGCCACCGGACGAATGGAACTTACTCTCCACGTCTTTTCCAATCTAGGAATGTTTTAGTGCTATTTTTGATAATAGAGGGACGAAATAAAATCGGATATAGACAAAATAAACAAACAAATGTCAAATAAAGGGACCTCAAAATTGATTTTGCCTTAATGTAATAATTTACCCCATTATGAGCCACACATAATGCAATACTAGCATTGATAAAACTATATTAAAACCTATCAAAATCGTGTACCAAAAACAATATCATTTGTGAATCACACATTAATTAAAAATGAGAAAAATGACATCGTGGTGACAAGTACACCTTATAAATCAGTTGTCATTAAGGAGCAGAATCACTAGCAATGGAAGGAAACTGATTTATTTATATGATTCTTCTGATATAAAAGAAGATGATTTTATAACCAAATCTTACTAAATCATGTGTAGTGGTATTTATCAATTTATTCGTTGAATTTTCAATGATTCTGAATCTTTATACATGTAAGACAATCTTGTTTTATGTGTTGAAAGTCTAATGATGAGGTATATAATACAATATAATATTTTTTTATTTACTATAAATATTATAATATAGGTAAATAGATGTAGTCTTTGCGGAGGTATGAATTCAAAATTTGAAATTTCTATAAATTGTCAAAAAAATGAATAGCGTGCCGGAGTATATGTTTTTATAAAATTATAAAATATAATTTAACATAAATAATCAAAAATTAATTATCACATATACACGCGCGTGCACATATATATATATATAATGATTAATTTCAAATTTATTTTTTTGAGATTTTTTTTATTTTGATTCAAATATATATATATATATATATATATATATATATATATATATATATTTGAATCAAAATAAAAAAAATCTCAAAAAAATAAATTTGAAATTAATCATTAAAACAAAACAAAATAAAAGTTTAATAATAAAAATAAAATAACCCAAAAAAGTGGCGTCACAGATTTAATTATTCCTCATGACTTGAATGTGTCCTAATTTTTTTTTGAAATTTGCAGCACCACATGCATTTGGGTTTTTCTATTAATTTTGAATGTCAAATAAATATATATTCCAATAACAGGCAAAAAAAAGTTTATATTGAAATATGCAAAAACAATTATATTGAAAAAGAAGTTACCGTATTGATCACCAGCTAGCTGGAACTCCAGCGCAGATCTACAAGCTTAATTATTTTGGATTCGAAGGGTTTAGGAATGGTAATTGGAAGGGAATCTTATGCTGGATTATTAAATACCGTCCCTTGTTACTACCTACCGTTCCTACACTTTACCCTTTTTGCCCTTTTCCCTATTTCTATACAAGATTAAAACCTCTCAATCCATTCAAACTAAAATCATATTCTACGTGGCTGTCCCCCTTCAAGGGACTGTTTCCGGCTGCGACCGAAAACGTCGCAGCCGGGTTTTTTTGTTAAAAAAAATATAGAATTAATATTTTTTTGTAATTTTAGTTATTTTAGAAACTTAATCGATTTAATATTTATTGAATATTAGTAGTATGGCTTAATATTTTTCGTACGGCTGAATCAGAATCTTTGACTAAAAAAGACCGATCGCTAAAATTAATTTCTTCACCGCCCAAATTTTCTAAATGAATCTAAACAACATAAATAATTACGTTTACAATTCGTCGGATAATAATTATCGACGTTCGAAAATAAATTTTTCCGATTTTTCCAAAAAAAAAGACATTTTCTTTTTTCTTTTTTTAATTTTTCCGAAGACGTCCCGGAGGGACATCCCTCCACAAGGTCGGGGACGTCCCTCCAGGAGGGACGTTGAAGTCCCTCCAAAAGGGACGTCCAACGTCCCTCCATATGGAGGGACGTCCCATATACGTCCCTCTTGGAGGGACTTCAACGTCCCTCCTTATGGAGGGACTTCCCATATGGGAAGTCCTTTCTTGTGGAGGAATGTCCCTCCGGGACGTTCCCGGAAAAATTTAAAAAATAAAATAAAAAATATTTTTTTTGGAAAAGCCGGAAAATGTTATTTTCGAATGTCGCTAATTATTTGTCACGACCCATTTTCATGAATCGTGACCGGCGCTAGGGTATGGGTATGGCTGTACAAAAACCCGTAGCTAGCCTTGCGGATAACCAATTTATAACATTTAAAACAATGTACCTGCAGAAAACCACATGCTCGGGGGCAACTGAGACTTCAGCCTAATCTAGCAGTACAGATAAACAGCATTTATTGAAAGTATACTTATTTAAAATTATGACTCCAACAGTATGGCAATATAATATAAATACCATAATTACTGTAATCATGCCAAAGCTGATAAAATCATAGTTGAACTATATCAACAAACAAAAGTCTAAAAATATAAGTATAAGACTAAAACATAAATAATCCAATACTACTACTGCGGTCTAAGAGTTAAAATAGTTCGACTCTCTTATTCTGAAATAAATAAAGAACCTCCGTGAATGAAGAAACGGAGATTGACAAATGCTCAAATCATAAACCTGGAAAATTTGGGAAAACAACGGGGTCAGATTTACTGAGTAGAGTTTATATAACCATTTACATTTATTAAGTAGAAAACCTTTAAAAACGTTTAATAAAACAATTTCATTATGGATTATCAATGAAACCCTAAACCACAATTCTAAATCCATTGTCGTGTCGGTGAGACGTATCTCAATAACCGATCCCCGACTATCACTTAATAAAATAGTGAGCTCAGGAGATGTATCTTCCACCGGTGCCCTCACTAAGGTGAGACGTATCTCAAACCTACCTCAATACCATAATCATTACCGGTGCGCACGCAGTCCCGATAATGCTCATCGAGTAGCACGTTCCAAATCAAATCCACAATGCCGAAAAACAGTTCGAAAGCTGTTTATACATATAAATATACAAAATACAACATTTGCTTAATAAAGACGTAAATAGAGATATAAACTCACTGCTTGCTATTCCACGTGAAACTTGACAAGCAATCTAACTCTGGTTCGCCTCTGAAGTACGAACAATCGACGGGTCTAAATAAAATATTAAAATTAAAATTAAAATCAGACCCTAACTCTAAAGAGTACTAGACACCACATAGGAATAGCACAACACAATACCAAGTCACATTTAATAACATCTATATTAAATGCATTCCAAAAATAACCCAAGTTATTGAGTACAAATCATATAAATATATTTAAAATAATTCGTAAAATAATCTAAATAAACCCAACTTAAAATCAATATCAGCGAGTCAGCCGAGTTATTAAAAACTACCAAGCTTCTTCCCACTTGCTGGGCGACCAAAGTCTAACCCTGTCCAAAAGTTTATTAAATTTATAAACCCGAGTTTATAAATTAAAATACTTGATAAAATAATTATCCTATTTTTAAAATAGAATTTAATAACTTCAAATCCAAGTAACCCAAGTTACAACTAAAACTTAACCATTTTAAGTTTATAAAAGTTTAGGGATAAAACTGTATTTTAGCCAATTTGATTTTCGAAATCAAATTTAACTACTCGTTTTCAATTTACTAAATTATAAATCAAAAAAAAGTCTAAAAGTTATCCTATAGATAAAACGTAATTTGAATAAATCTTTTAAAAATTTTAGGGTCTAAACTACAAATTAGCCAAATTGACATTTCAATTATAATTAAATATAATTACCCGAGTAATTATATTAATTTAAGTTATAAAATATTTAGCATATTCAATATTGTCTATTTAAAATCAAATGAGTTCAAGTCATTATCAAAACAATATTAATAGGTAAAACTAACTTGAAGTATTTACTTGATTTAAATACAACAAATTAGGTGATCATTATGGCCTTTAAACCATCTCTTTCATTCAAATTAGAATCAATATTCATGTTCTTGCCGCCCATCAAAATTTTAAACAGTAGAATGTAAACCCTTAATCAAAAACCCATAACTAAATAAAGCAAACACCTAATAATTAAACAAGGCCCAATAGAAATGCATACAATATTCCCACCATGCAAACTCATACTCATGTTAAGCCTAATTGAGAAAACCAACTAATTTAGTGATCTAAATGCACAATTTACCATTATCTTCACAAATTAGACAAAACCCACATTATTGCCATGGATGAAGCATCCCGCCAACAAGATTTAAACAAATTGATTATCAAAATCATAACCACAACCATAAGCAATCTAATGGCCTTCTAACCTAAACATAACTAACACAAGGACAAGAAATCATACGGCCAAAATAATAACAAGATCAGCAGCCAGCAATTGATGAAAAGCGACCCACAACAGGCAATAAAATCACAGAGATGATGGGAAAACAAGAACATACCGGTTAGTAACGATGAACGATTAAGAACGTCCAAGAGGTTGAGAACGAAAAGAACAAGGCGATGACAACACGATCTCACAATTACGAGATATACGCAGTGAATGAGAGGGAGATTTGTAAGAGTAAGGTTTCTTGATTTTTGAGGGAAATAAAGTTGGCTAGGGATTGCAAATAGTTATGGAACAATAGGGTTGAATAAAAAGAATGAAAAGAAGAAAAGAGACGTGTAACATGTTATAAGTAATATGGAAAAAGAATGAAACGCAACACAGTACTCTTAATCAAATATAAGAACAATGCATGGGCTTGGTGCATGAGATTTCATGGCTTAATGCATGAAATTATGTGGGCTTAATGCATGGGCCAAAGTCAAAGAACAATTTGATCAAAAGAAATATAGGCTAACCAATTAATTTATTCAACCCACGAATCGAACCATGAACTCGTATGCGACTCTAAATTATAACCGAAAACTCATCGGAAAGAAAAAAAAATAAAAAAAATACGGGGTATTACATTATTATCTGACAAATTATAATTGTTGTCCGTCATTTTAATCAAAAATTTTTGGTTTTGGTTTTGCTAAAAGGGCGAAAATGTCTTTTGCAGGGGCGGTGTTAAGTAAAATGAGGCGGCGAATCGTAAAAGCCATCTTATGTCTGTGTTGATCACTATTATATCCGGTTGGAGGAATGACTCCATTAAAAATATTTTTCCGGCATTTTAGAAAACACGCAACTTTTCAAACATACACTATTATATATTATAATTCAATCGGAATTTATTACAATAAGTTGAACAGCTGTAAACAGAAAGACAAACTTCCCAATATCCAACTACTTGCAGCTCTATAGGTATGGCTGACATTGACTTCCGGAATTATTGTTGAAGTCCGACCTCGTACTTGATAACCTGAAAGGTGATATTGGGGAGGGTCAGAAATATAAATATTTCTGAATGAGTGTACATATTTACAATTGAATATTCAAAGCATATATATAAACATTTGTACATATAAAATATTAACAATTACTGGATCCAAATGAAACCCTACAAGGTAGACTATTGTATGGGTCTCAATCTACACAACATGGGCCTAAGACCGTGAATTGAATCATTGCCGTCTAAGCCGGGTGTCTGGACCGTAACCGTGAAAGTACCATCACAGTGTTATCTGTGACCGTAACCGTTCAGCCGTATCAAACTATTAAGTCAAGATCGCTAGCACTTCCAACGCCCAATGACTTAACTGACCTCTATATCAAACACAGTAGTGTACTACTGGTGATCACACAGTCCTATTGACAACCAATAGGAAGTTTGTTCCAATGGTGTAATTATACTAGTGCGATTTGTTATTTAAAAAAAGTATAAATATAAATATTTAAAAGTAAAAACCACAAAGTAAACTTACAAAACCGATGTCCCCCTAAACGTATGCACCAAGCAACTGTCAGTCAAACACGCTGTTGTTTGGCTCGCTAGATTGACTACTCGTCGGATCTAATTAGAATTCAAATATCAAAACAATATCAGACATTGAAT
Source organism: Mercurialis annua (assembly GCF_937616625.2). Taxonomy (NCBI): domain Eukaryota; kingdom Viridiplantae; phylum Streptophyta; class Magnoliopsida; order Malpighiales; family Euphorbiaceae; genus Mercurialis; species Mercurialis annua. Next base: position 36,680,859 of record NC_065577.1, on the reverse strand, counting down.
TCCTAACTCTAATCCTATCGAATAAACGATAGACTCAAACAGCTAATGTACATAGACGACTCTATAAACAAACACATAGTCAATCTCAACATCGAACTACTCGTTCAATTTATAATACCGTTCGTGGATTTACGTATGGATTTATTAAAACATCGTGTCGTTTTAATAAACTGACTATCCTCAAACGTCTAGGTTCTTTCATACCTTTTAAACGTCCTATTTTACATTTTAAAACTCAATCGAATCACGATTAATTACACGACTCGAAACTTTCTAATAATCGAGTTTCTGCATCGCGTTAGGGCCCCGAAAAGCTCACGAAAAAATATCATCGGAAGAAGACTGCACGATCGTGCAAAAGCACATTGCACGCTCGTGTAATGTGCTACACGGTCGTGCAACTTCAGTGCTGCACGTTCTTGCAACTCCTATGCTGCACGGTCGTGCAGCCTTGCTGCACATTCGTGCAACCAACTGGATGTACGACGTGAAGCCTCGGGGTAGCTCGCCGAGCTGATTTCCGATGTGCTCATTCCACTCTGAATACTAACATACAATCCAAAGAATCCAATTTCGCAATTTAAACGTTAAACCGATACGAATTCGATCGATTCAATACGGTCGATGTTATAACTTTAAATATAATTTGTAATATCCCGTATTTTTCTCGTTATGTTTTTGACTTGATTTCGGATTGGTTCTTGCATCGAGACAACTTAATTGAACCTTTTTTTGTATCTTATATGTTTCACATGTATCGTGTGAGTATTAGATATTGATTCGATTCATTTTCGGGTATTTATTGAAGTTGTTTTCCCATGTTTTCCAAAAATGTCATGTGTTAGTAAAACGTTGCTATCTCACAATTGAACGGTCGGATCGAGCTCATATTTCGATATGGTGTTCCTAATAGGATTTACTAAATTCTGGTCGGTTGGATTGTTATTTGAAGGTTTCTAACTCTAAAAATACCTTTTAAACCGTGGGCTTTAATTGCAGCCCAAGTAAAGCCCGCATGAGTCTATAAATAGACCCCTTAAGTTGCAAACCCTAGCCTCCATTAGATCTGAGTTGGTTTGGTATTTTGAAATTATGTATTATATACTACTGATCTAAATAAGTTTGGGAGTTTATATCATAAATATTTTGGTACGTGTTGGCTTAGTTTGCAAACTAGCTAGTTTTACGCTAAAATGCTTTGATTTCGGATTCGATGCTTTTTAATGACTTAAGATCTGAATTACTTTCATATTATTGATTATGGCATGTATATGAACTGACCTAAGGTGTTTTGGTTTGACGATTCATGTTTGGTCTCGTTTTGGGTATGTGCCATGAATTCTTAATTGGCTTGATGTTATGAAAACTATGTTAATTGATTCCAAATGTTTTGCTATGGCATGTGTTATATAAAATGTGAATATTAAGCATGCTAGGGCTATTGTATATTGGTGTTTGGCTTATTTGGTTGTGTTTGTCCTTTGGGGACTTTTATCAAACACTTTATAATCATGATGCTATACTTGGGTTTTAATGTTTAATTTGAGTTCTCTTATTTCTCTAAATTGAGATTTTGGTATATTTAAATTATTCCGGACTTTAAAAGAATTGTTTTATTTTGGTTGGATGTTTGGTTTGGGTTAGACTCGGGTCGCCCAATTTGTGAGTATAGGCTTGGCAGTTGTGATAACTCGGCTAGCTCACCACCACTACTAGAAATCAATGAGCGACGGATTACCGACGGACTCAGTCCGTCGGTGGATTTCTAGTCGCAAATTTTTTTACCGACAAGAAAAAAAAATTAGCGACGGATTTTAGCACCCACTCGCGATAGACCACACACTGTCACCCACCAACAATTCTCGCAAACTACTCAACTTCCCAGTAGGTCACCCATCATTGAATTGCTCCCATTGAAATCTTTTTAACTTTGAAGTTCCCCCGCGCGCAGCTCCATATTAACCAACATAAACTCTTGTTACATAAGTATGTATATTATATTTATATATAACTAAAAGGAACAAATATTTACTCTCGTAATTTACTCCTGCATTATAAAATAACTATTTTTTCATACTAATTATTTTTTAAATAAATAATTAACAAATAACTTTTTTAATAAAAACAATAAATTAATCATTTTTTAATAATTAATTATTTTTAATAAATAATTATTTTTTAATTGGTATTTTTTTAATAAAATAGGACTTTTAGCGACAGATAGTTTAATCCGTCGCTAAAAGTGATACATTAGCGACGGATTAAACTATCTGTCGCTAATTGATATACTTTTAGCGACGGATTCAAAAATCCGTAGCTAAAAGCGCAATTTTGAATCCCGCCAGTTTAGCGACGAAATTTCCGTCGTTAAATTTGGCGGGATGAATCCCACCAATTTTTATCAGGATTTAGCGAGGGATATAAAATCCGTCGCTAAATTCGTTGGTAATCTTCATTTTAGCGACGGATTCCATCGCGATTAAGCAGTTTTCTAGTAGTGCATTTTTGTTTAAACTAGGTTTTATGATTTTTACTAAGTTATTGAAATGGTTTTCCGAATTATGTTTTAAACAAGAGAATTCAATTTGACTTGACTATCGTATGACTTTGGTTAAGTTGAGTATGTATGATTACTCTACTTTGGTTTATGTTTTGGCATTTTGGCTAAATATGTGTAGTTACATATTGATGGTGTGTACTCTGGATTGGTTGATATCTGTGCTAGTCCTATTTGTTGTCTAGTACTCTCTAGAGTTAGGGGATGATATTAATTATGTTTTATGCCTTATTTTTAGACCCGTCGACTGCTCGTGCTTCGGAGTCGAAACAAGTTTAGTTGCTTGCCAGGTTTTTCACGTGGATTTGCAAGCTGTGAGTTTATATCGCTATTTACCGCTTTATTAAGTAAATTGTATTTTTGCATATATATATATTGTACAAACAGCTTTCGAACTGTTTTTCGACATTATGGATCTGAATTGGAATGGACTACTCGATGGGCATCATCGAGACTGCGTGGGCCCCGATATATGATCATATGGTATTTGAGGTAGGTCAGAGACATGCCTCACCTAGTGAGGGCGCCGGCGGAAGATACGTCTCCTGGGACTCACGTGTTTATTTGAGTGACTGTCGGGGATCGGTTATGAAGATACGTCTTACCGACACGACAACTGGATTTAGATTGTTTTGTGGTTTAGGGTTTCAATGCTTATCCATAATGATAAATTGCTTTATAAATGTTTAAAGGTTTTTAAAGGTTTTAACTTAATAAATGTAAATAGTTGTATGAACTCATCTCAGTATATCTGACCCCGTTGTTTTCCCAATTTTCCCAGGGTTATGATTTTGAGAGAGTCAGTTGATCTCCGTTCTTTACTTTCCTCAGAGGTTTTGTTTATTTTAATAAACTGTTAAACTGTTTTATTCTTAGACCGCAGTAGTAACTAGGAGTCTTTATTATTATTTCAATTGTTGTCGGATTGGTCCGACTAGTTATATTTGCTTTGGCATGTTATACTGTTTACTTTGGTTTATATGTATGCCATTTTGGAGACTCGTAGTTGGACGAGTATGTAATAACCCGTATAATTTTGATAATTTCCGACGAGTTTCCGGTGGTGTTCGATGTAAAATTTTAGGTTTGGTAGCTCCTTTCGTGTCGGTTTGAGGTTGGATTAATTAAATTGGGCCCAAAAAAACAAAATCATCAAGTTCGGCCCAAGGGAATTGGCTCAAGCCAATTCCCGTTCGAAAATCTTGCGTTCTCGTTCGAGAACTCAGATTCTCGAACGAGAACCAAGATGTTTTGGGCAAGGGCCATTTGATCAACACAGGTCTCGAACGAGACCTGTGTTGAAAAGCTCAGTTCTCGTTCGAGAACTTGGTTCTCAAACGAGAACCAAAGCTTTTTGCTGGTCTCGTTTGAGACCAGCTTTAAACCGACGGAGGGGGTACTTTCGGGCTTCATTATTTCCATTTCCGAAGCCTTTAAAAATGTAACTTTTAACCTAATCTCTTCTCCATACTACAAACAAACCCTAGCCCCCATTCCCTTGCTCATTCTCTGAAAAACGAAGCTGCAATCATCATTCAAAGTGGCTGTCCCGGTAAGCTTTCATAACTTCATTGATTTCAGTTTTTGATTTTGAACGGCATTCCGTATTTTTGATCGTTCTTATTCGTTTCTAGATCGAAATCAAAACCGTTTGATCTCAGGCGTTCTAGACTCACATACCTTCGATTTCCCACCTCGTTTTCATTGAACGTTACGTAATCGACCTCGTTTTAATCGCCGCACGGTTATCGTTTTTGTTTGTTAAAATTGTTCTTGTATTGAGCATGGATCTGCCGAATACTTTATATTCTTTTGGCCATGATCTTGCTTGTAAATGATGATGAATCTCTTGGGTTATTGTTAGTTTAAGCTTTCAATGAGTATCAATCCATTGTTCCATATTTGTTCTTGTTCTTGGGATGAATAAGATTCGGCAGTTAACGTTTTAATGGGTTCTTGGTGTTTGATGTCTAAGGTTGTATTGGTGATGTTATATGTTGTTCTTAGATTGATAATTGATAATGGGTTGAAAAGAAAAATGGATTGTTAGATAGCTTCATGAATTCTGCAAACAGAATTCATGGTTCGGGCGGGTTGATCAATTTGAAGGTAGGGGATGGTTAATTGACCATTTTCATCACCAATATGTTTTGCATAATTCAAATGAATGCTTAAGGTTAGTTTTTATCCTTTAATGATTGAATTTTGTTTTGATTTTTAAACAATATATGGAAACAATAGTTATTGTACAAATTAAGCTAATATAATTACTCGGGTAATTATATTTGGGTTTCGAATATTAAATTGGCAAATTTACAATTTAGCCCTTGAACGTTTTATAACTTATTTAAATAAGTTCTTGGTTAGTAATTTCATATTTTGTTTTAATTATAAAAAAAGCAATTAATTTGATTTCAAATATCAAATTGGCTAAAGTACAGTTTAGTCCTTAATTGGCTAAAGTATAGTTTAGTCCCTAATTGGCTAAAGTACAGTTTAGCCCCTAAATTTTTATAAACTTAGAATGATTAGATTTTTGGGTTGTAACTTGGGTTATTTGAAATTTAAGTTATTGAGTTCTGCTTTTAAAATGGTTTATTATTTTATGGAATTATTTTATAAATATAAACTCGGGTTTATATTTGGTAAACGTTTTGAGTCGGGTTAGACTTGGGTCACCCGACAAGTGAGGTTAGCTTGGTAGTTATTAGTAACTCGGCTAATCCACTATTTGGAAATTAATTATTATTTAAAGATTATTAAATAATATTTATAAATTGGATTTCAAGTGAGAACTCAATAGACTTATATTAATTGGACTTTATTACCTATTGGGTATTTTTGTGTTGTTTTGGATTATTTATTCTCGACGTGTTAATTGTGCTAGTCCTATGTGGTGTTTAGTACTCTCTAGAGTTAGGGTCTGTTTTAATAATTATTTTATTTGTCTAGACTCGTCTATTGTTCGTGCTCCAGAGGCGAACCAGGATTAGTAGCTTGCCGGTTATCACGTGGATTAGCAAGTAGTGAGTTTGTACTTACTATTTACCGCTTTATTAAGTAAATTGTTATTTTAATATTAAATATATATACTGTACGTATATTTTGAACTGTTTTTATATTATGGCTCTTAGTTGGAACATGCTACCTAATGGGCATCATTAGGACTGCGTGCGCACCGGTATTGATCTGGATAAGTTACATATGGAAATGTGGTAACTCGGTGTGAGCATAGCTCTCGGGACCAGGTAGAGTAACTAGGTGTAGCTCAGCTCTCGGGACTCTGATATAAGTGTGGTCAGTGGTAACTCGGTGTAACTCAGCTCTCGGGACCAGACCTATTGGATTGTGTTTATATTTAGAATTGTGGATTAGGGTTCCAACTATTATTCGTAATATCGTTATTAAATGTTTTAAACGGTTTTAAAGGTTTTCCACTTAATAAATGTAGATAGTGGTATAAACTCATCTCAGTATATCTGACCCCGTTGTTTTTCCCAATTTTCCCCAGGGTTATGATCTGAGAGAGTCTAGTGATCTCCGCATTTACTTTTCCGCGGAGGTTCCGTTTATTTTTGATAAACTGTAAAACTGTTTTATTCTTAGACCGCAGTAGTAACTAGACGTCTTTATTATTATTATAGCTTTTGTCAGATTGGTCTGACTGATTATTTATTGCTCTGACATGTTAAACGATTATTCCGGATTATTTATGTTAAGCCGATTAAATACTATTATTGAAAAGCATGTTATTTTAATTGTTGAATATTATAACTGCTAGATTTAGGCTGAAATCTCGGTTGCCCCCGAGCATTGGTTTTCTGCAGGTTTACGTGTTTATATGTTAAATGAAAGGCTAGCTACGGGTTTTGGTACTACATTACCCATACCCTAGCGCCGGTCGCGATTCATGAAAATGGGTCGTGACAGAGTACTTGTTATATAATGTTGAATATTATGAACTGCTAGAAATAGGCTGAAGTCTCGGTTGCCCCCGAGTATTGGTTTCTTGCAGGTTTATGTGATTGTATGTTTTCTTAAAGGTTTGCTACGGGTTTTGATACTACATTACCCATACCCTAGCGCCGGTCGTGATTCATGAAAATGGGTCGTGACATAATCAAAATTATTAATAACCGAATTCAAATTAATGGTTATTACCTCGAATACGTGCGGATTATCGAAAAAATCGGAGTCGGAATCGTGAAACGAATCGCGCTGCGACGAAACCAAAGTAGCTCTCTTCACTTCTTTCAAACGAAAGCAATGGACTCTGTGCACAATTATGTGCATGGAGTGTCATATATATAGAAATGGAAAAAAATATTATTTAGTATTAGATCAAACGGAGACTAAATTCAAAAATTCGTGAAACTTTATCCAAAAATCCAATAAAATATAAAACAAATAAAAATATAATTTTTATTCGCATCCGACTTATATTTTATTTTTAATAAATCCCAGAAGATTTATTAGGTCCAAATCACACTTGACTAAAATTACTACGTCCAAATTTCATGAAACTTTGACGGTAGCTTCGTCAAATTATTCGCGAATATTGATACCAAAATTATTCGCTCGTGACTTATAAATTATTTTATTTTAAATTGAACTAACTAATAATACTTAATTAGTTAATAACTAAAAACTAATTGGAGTAACAGTTTAGGGATTAAAGCAAAATATTCTTTTTTACTTGGCAGCCACTCACACCACTGCCATTGACTCTTTTTTTTAACACACACACACACACACACACACATATATATATATATATATATATATATATATATATATATATATATATATATATATATATATATATATATATATATATATATACACACGTTAACTTATATTGCTTAATTAAACGTCAAAATTTCCAAGTTTCGACATTTAAACTTTAGAGTTTTATCCGAAATTTTTAACTCTCCAACTAGAGTGATATATCGATATATTAATATTCAATATATTTATTTATTAGTTTAGTCCAAATCCGATTACTAACATTTAAATCCTCAAATTTAAATTTTAAAATCATATCATTACGACACTTTTCGGGACACTTATAAATTAAATTTACGTTTGAATTTAATTTACGTACTCCGATTAATAAAATCCTGACATGTGCCTTATAAAATATGCGGGGTATTACACAAATATACATATATTTTCCTTGGTGAGAACAATACATTTGAGTCAAAGTATATTCCATAAAGACAACTCTCTCCCGAGAATCTAATATATTAGCAAAGAATACCAACTTATTCATTATTAATGGACCACCCTAATATTTATCATATTTTGATTTCATTTTAATCCCATAGACCTTACTGACTCATCACTAGAATCAATCTAGTCTTGCAAAATGGTAGACAAGTCAGAAATTTGATTGAAATGGTTATTAGAAGTCACATAGAGAGAACTAGAAATTCTCAAAGTCATTTTGTAAACATATTCTAACATGCGACATAATTCTCTAACATTTTCCCAATCAAGTAAATCTGGGATATTATCACCCAAATCCTTTTTATAAGAAGCTTCCACATCCTCCCATTCTTCAAATACTTTTTGATACATACAAGCAGTATTTAACATCAAGTATGTTGAATTCTATCTAGTTGGGACATCAAGACATAAAGACTTTTTACATTGAATATCAACTCATTCTTTGCATTCCTTAAATTTGCTTAGCCTAAGAGGTGAGTTCTTTATATATCTAACTACCGCTCTAACGTTTTCAAAGGATGGACCAGATTCTTTCAAACCATCAAATACAATAAAATTTAGAATATATACAATACATCTCATATATGCATACTTGCATCTAACTGCTGTAGTTCCCTAACTCAACATCTTTTCCATAAAGAACACCATAGCAACAATATTATTTTCAACATTGTCAAATGTAACAGAGAAAACATTTTTTAGCCCCCACTCATGCAAACAACTTTCTAAAGACTTAGAAAAATACTCACTGTTATGTCTAGAACAAGGGACAAAGTTTATAATCTTTTTATGCAACTTCTAGTCATTATCAATAAAATGGGCAGTAATGCACATGTAGTTCAATCTTTGATTAGATGTCCATGAATTACTAGTAAGACTGACTCTTTGAGAATTTGTTTTAAAGAATTGTTTCAGTTTTCATTTCTCCTCAACAAATAGGCTATAATAATCCTTATAATAGTCCATCTAGAGGGCATTTTAAATATAGCACAAGCAAGACTCATTAATCTTCTAAACCCATGTTTCTCAACAAAATTAAAAGGCAATTCATCCATAATGATCATACATGATATAGCTTGCCTAACTACTTCTTGATCAAAATTCCATGTAGCAACAGAAAACAAATCATGACCAGATGAAGGTCCAGCTTCCACATTAACAGTTTGAAAATACAACAAAGCTTGCCTAGTTTCTATACTATGTGGGTGCTTAGTGTATCTAATCAAATGACTTCATAAAGTAGATATACCATTCTTTTTAGCATGACAGCATATATGCGAGCATAGTAGCGACACTTAGCTTGAATAATAATACCTTTGATGTCCTTAATTGTGTCAAAATGATCTCATACCACTGATCTTTGTTGACCTTCTTTCCTTTTTTTAGGAACAGGTTCAATACTTGCTTCCACATTATCCATTTGATCAGCAACAGGGTCAACATTTGCTTCCACTTCGACATTCATAGGTTGTCCATTAGGAGCAGTTTCTTTGCCAACCATGCGTTGACCATCAACTGCCGCCTCTAGGACAGTGGGTTCACCATCAGGCTTCATCTAAGCACAATAGAGCATAATTTTTTTTTTCAAAGATGGAAATCGACTCTTTCAAGTCTCAATTGTTAGTTTGTTAGTTACGGAGGCGTGGTTCGAACCCACAACCTCTTGATTCACTTAGAGGTGCCTTAACCATTCAAGCTAGGCCCACATTGGCAATAGAGCATAATAAAGAACTCAAAGATGACCAAACCAACTAATATATACTTAATATAAACAATACTCCCTCCGGTCCATAATATTTGTCGCATTTGAGAAATTTTTTGGTCCATAATATTTGTCATGTTATAATATCAAGAGAGCATTAATTGCTATTTTTTCATATTTGCCCCCCATTAATTTATTGAAAGAATACAATAAACAAATGAAAATGGTAGTCATAAATATAAATAAGTTTCAATGTAGGTTTAGCTTAGTAAAAGTGTTTACAAATTAAGACATATTAATTGTTTTCTTAGTTCTTGTGACAAAGCCAAATGCGACAAATATTATGAACCGGAGGGAGTAATAAACATGAAACATATTACCTTACAAGTTACAATTCAAGTTTTAAAGCTTCCACACCAGACCTTTTGCAGATAACCACTAATGTTCATGAAAAAAAAAAGAATCAAACAGAGGACAATAATTAACAAATGAAACATCCAAAACACAAGGCCATAAATCAGAACTCAGAATTCAGAAGTAAGAATGTAATGTTGATCACATTTTTACCTTACAATCAAATTTTAAAAGCTTCCACACTAGAACATTTGCAGATAACCAGCAATGGTTCATGAAAAATAAAAATCAAATAGAGGATAACAATTAACAAATGGAACATCCACCACAGAAGGCCAAAAATCAGAACTTAAATTTCAAAACTCGAAGTCCACATATAATATAGATCAAAGTTTTACCTTACAATCGAAGGTTTACAACTTCGACACCAGATCTTTTCCAAATAACCACCAATAGATCATGAAAAACAAGAATCAAATAGAGGAGAACAATTAACAAATGGAAGATTCAGAATAGAAGACCACAAATCAAAACTCGGAACTCAGTTTACCTTACAATCGAGTCATTTTGTAATGATATACTAGATCTGCAGCAGACAAAAGAGAAAACAAAGAATAAATATTAGAAATATGAAAAGAAATCAATACAGAATAAAAATTGTTTAAAATCCTTATATCAGTCACTTTACCTTAATGTTTCTTCGATTGAAACTCTTTGAATCACAAAATTAACATGCTAACAAAAAACAAATTATTACTTTGCTGGAAGAGAGGTAAACAGAACGAAAATCAAAAAACTTCACACTATAAATCGTTTAGAAAGAAAGATAGAGCCATCGAGAGGAAGTTGTTGGGTTTATGGAGGGTCAGCGATAGAGAAGAGAACTGAGAGATCCATGTAAAATTGAGAGAATTTAGGGTTTGTGGAGAGAAGAAAACGATTGAGGGTATCTGAGAGGGTTGTGGTTGTGACCGAATGGGTGAGGGAAAAGTTAGGGTTAGGATTATAAATGAGGTTTATGTAGTACTTTTACCTATATTAAAAACGACGTCGTTTTTCTCTCGGTTTTTTGGTTTGGTTTGGTGAACCGAGGACAAAAACCAAATCAACTCTATAAACTGAGATTTTCAATTTCCCTATACTAAATCACTCCACAAAAACCATTTTAACCACTCCACCCTAATTTTTGGTTCAGTTTGGGTCAGTTTTATGGTCTGAGTCGGTTTTTACTCACTCCCAGCAATAACAAGCAAATGGGGTGAAATTGGGTTCCTTTGCCTAACACCTCTTCTCAACCGGATCGGTTCCACATGATTGTCATTTACCAACACTGATGTAAATGCTGTAGTCTTATATGTTTTCGTTGAAAATTACTTTCTTTATCTTGAGTGCAAAATATAGGGGTGAATTAATCCCTTTTTTAAAGCAATTAAAACATCTTTAGTCCAAGTTCAATAAAATTTTAAAATCAATTTGACAAATATATGTATCATTATTTGATCTGCATTGTTTTAATATGTTTTTATTTTAGAAAGATATATTTTGATTATACGTATCGAGACGAATCTTAATTAACATATCTAATTAAAAGGAGTAGTTTAGATGCAAGTGGGTGAATGATTATCTAAATATTTTAAAGATAAGTTGTGTGCGGAATTAGTTTATTTGTATTCATCTATTTTCATATAGTTATTTCTGTAATGATATCATATGTTATTAAAAACATATTTATATTTTATTCTCACGCATTCGATGCTTTGAATTGGTATATTTTTTAATGATAAAACAAATAATTTCATTGACTAAAATAATTGATTAAGAAAAAGCTAAAATGACATGTTGCTCCACGATCAAACCAGTTAACACATTTATTGGTTATTTCATATTTTCCCAGACGCCAATTTAGAAAAAATAAAAATACCATCCATCTTATAAACTCTTTTTAATTTTATTTTGACGTTGCAATTTTATCAATTGTACCTAAATTTATATTTTTGGGCTTCAATTCTATTCTTAAAATCAAATTCGACTCTTTTACAATCTGGAAAAATTTATAAAACCTTTATAAGATACTTATTTTAACTCTTTTCCGTTCAACCAATTAAAAATGATGATTTATTTGAACATTTTCTAAATGAAAAGTAAATCACTTTAATACTCGAGGGTGTAACTGATATCCCAAGGTATAGATTTGGGTGCGATTGACGAAATTATAACGTTAGAGTGAAATTGATATAGAGGTAAAAGGTGAGTGGTTTTTTAGTTAATAGACTTTTTTCCAATAGTCTTTTTCTACTACTAGTTTCGCATTACGTGCCATGCACGTGGCTCGTAACGTAACTCGTCAATGAACATATTAGTAAATTTATTATAATTATATCAATTTTTATTTATAATTAATATTAAATTAATTAAGAATTTTTGTAAAAGTAAATATAATATATTCGGTTATTAAATTTTTTCCATACTGAATTTATTCTTCTTTTAGTTTTATAATAGCCATAATTAAATAATTAACTTAATTTTATTAATAATATCTTTAAAAATAATAAGATAGAAATTTAAATAATATTATATTGATCAAATACAGTATTTTAATTTTGTAGTTCAATCAAACTAAAAGATAGGTATTCCTACTAATTTGGAGACAATTTAGTTATTTTTCACATACTAAAAATTATATTAGAGATAATTTAGCTACCTATTCTAATTAGGACTTTAATTATGTAATACCCCGTAAAATTAAAGGATTAAATTATTCCACCTAAGGAATAATTTATAAGACCGGGAGAACGTAAATTAAATTTAAGGATAAATTTAATTTATAATATCTCCGGAAATATAAAATAGTTATAAAAGTTAAAATATAAAATTTGGATATTTATATTTTAACTAACGGGAATTAAAAAATGCTTATAAATTAAAATAGGATAATTTATAAGTCCCGTGTGAATATTTTTGGAGTCAATATTCACGAAATATTTTTAGAATGTTACCCCTAAAATTTTATAAAATTTGGAGATAGAAATTTTATTAAGTGGGTCTAATTTAGCCCTAATAAATCTTTAATGATTTATTAAAGAAAAAATATAAGTCCCGTGAGAAAAAAAATTACGTTTTTATTCTAATTACGAATTATGGAATTCGTGGTTAAAATTTCATAAAATTTGGAGTTCGTTGTCCGTTTTAATTACGGACGAATATTTAAGAATTTGGGTTAAAATAACGCGTGAATGCCTAGGGACTAGTTTTGAATTTAACCAAACTATTTATATAAGCTGCAGAAAATCAAAAACTTAGGTTTTTTTGAATACAAAGAAACGGCGACGACGGCACGCGACGGTAGGTTCGACGATTTCGATCCCATTTCTCGTTTCTAACTCAAATTTCTTCGGTAATCCGTTAATAATCGAAGTTATAACCATTATTTTGAATTTGGATATATAGAAAATGGATTATATTCGGATATATAACGGTTACCGTATCGAATCGAACGTATACGTAATGATTTTACGTTCCGATAGTGAAAATGGATAGATTGGTGTTTGTATTGGTGTTTAGGATCGAAAAGTGGCGTTTTAGCATGTCGGAAAGCCCGGGAAATCGAGTTTCCGGGGGCTGTGCACGACTGGTGCACGAACGTGCACCACCAGTCATGGTGCACGACCGTGTACCAAGTGCACGATCGTGCACTAGCCTGGGTGCACGAACGTGCACCAGGCAGCACGACCGTGCACAGGGTTTCACGATCGTGCTGCCATGGCTCGAAGGGGGGAGTGTTTTGGGGCTTTTTGCCCTAACTTTCGACACAAGTAATCGTCGAATTATGGATGATTTAAATGGACTTTAAACCTTAAACCTATACGTTTAAAGGACATTCAATTAATTAAAACATAGAGATGTTTTAATTAGGTCCTCCATTAATCAGAGTGATTAATAGTTAGAGGACTATGAGTTGAGATCAAGAATGAGTACAGACTAGATATGTTGTATATCTGGTAATGTCAATAAAGTCTACTCTTTAGAGTTAGAATTCATATTTCAATTGTGTTTAATAATTGTTTTCTAACTAGATCCGACGAGCAAGCAAGCTACCGGACCAGGAGAGTAGAGGGTGACCGAGAACTGTATTGTGGATAACGGTTTTGTGAGTTCGCATATTTACTTTTGAATATTGATGCCAAAATATTTATAACTAAAAATGTGTTTGAAATTGCATTGTATAGAGTCGATTTGAAACCAATATATAGATCCACTGGAACGTGCTATCTATTGGACAACAATAGAACTGTGTGATCACCGGTATTAATAAAACATTGCATTGCATACTAGTTGGGTTCTTTGGCCAGATGCTTGCAAAGCGGCCTAGACCTAGCAGGTTATCCTGGGGAGCCGGTAATTCAATTTACGGCCCAGCAAACCTTACACAGAGATAAGATGATTGTGATAACATGAGTTCACATTTCATCCTGTGTTAAACAAGAGAGCATGAGCTGTGGTATTAACTACAGTTAACCAGATGGAGTTTTCTTTTTGGGTTTCATTTGGATCGGTTATTTGGCTGCACAAAGTGTGTTTACATGTGATTTCTGCTTTTATTAATATGCTTGAGTAACTATGTGAATTCACTCATATTTGACCCCCGTTGATTTCCCTTTTCACATGTAAATGATATTTTGACGTGACAAGACTTCCAATTCTTTCTCCGGAAGTTGTAACTAAATAAAGCTCACTCTAGAGCTGCAGAGTAGTTCTAGCTCCGAACAGTAGTTCAATTGTTAATGCTTAAACTCTAATATGAAACTACTGTCAGTATCATTTTGGGACAAAAGCATGTTTTTATAAAAAGGGCTTTTGCCAGTTGTTTATAAGAAACCTGATTTTGATAAAAGCTTTGTGATTGATTAATTGGCATGCTTAAACCAGTTACTTGATGTGATAACTGGTTTGCACCGCTGGTATTGTTTTCGGACAGGGTTGTGTCAAGGTGTGTGCAGTGTACACGTATTATCCTGAGTCCAGAAATGCAATTGCATGGTTTTGATTACACGTTTATCTAAAGGTTTTCAATTACTTACAAAAAGAGATTGAGACCTTTTATGTTTTCAAAACGCAAAAAGTTTTTACTATTTTTCCTAGGCTTGCTACGGGTTTCGGAACAACCATTCCCATGCCCTAGCGCTGGTCTCGACACGAGTTTCTAGGCGGAAATCAGGTCGTGACAAAGTTGGTATCAGAGCAATAGTTCTCAGACTGTATTGTCTAAGATATTATTTCTGATACGTGTTAAGTAAGTATTATCTGATACCAAAAGTTGGTATCAGAGCAATGTTGTAGAACTAGAGTGTCTACAGTAACATTGCCGATACTCGAGTAATAGAGTCTAAGGAACTACTGCAGCAATAGGATTTGAGTCATGTCCTTGATATGTCATCATTTAATTGTGAAATATTCAGCTTTTCCTTTAGGTTGTGAATTTAGAGTGAGTTTGATATGAGTTATATATTATGATACGCATGAGCACGTGAGGTGTGACCATTGATATGGTTTATGCGTTCATGTTGGATTTGTATTTGTTGTTCTTCGTTTGATTGCAGTGTGGTTTGATTTGGTTAGGATGGTTGACCAAAGACAAACTCGTGGTCGAGCTGCGATGATACGAGATGCACCTGAAGAGGCTCATGATGAGTCGTCTGTGCATATAGGGCAACATGAACCGGCCAATGTAGCAGGTAAAGGCCGTGGGCGTGGTAGACCTAGAGGTAGAGCTAGAGGTCAAGCTGTGGAGGAACAGGAACCAGTTCAGGCTCCTGGGATGCCACAACAACCTAACGCGCCAGGCTTTAACTTTAATCAGTTCTTAGCTGGAGTTGCAGCTATGCAAGCTAACCAAGTGGAGAATCAGGCTATGCATAGGGAGCAACTATTGCAACAACAACAGCGTGTTGGTGCAAATATCGATAGAGACAGTGTTTTGGCTTATTTGCGGCTCAAACCAACATAATTTGATGGTTCAGGCGATGCGTTAGATTTTCTTGAGGAAGTTGAGCGTAATGCTAGACGTTTGTAGGCTGACGAGAGACAGTCAATCTTGTTAGTTGAAATGTCAATGAAAGGACCAGCAAAAGATTGGTTTCGACGTATAATTCAACCTACGATGAATCAAATGACCTGGGCAGAGTTTGTTAATCGGTACAGGGAATTTTATCTGCCATTTTCTATGACCGAGAGTTATCGAGATCAGTTGCTGAATTTGAGAAGAGGAAATAGGTCAGTGCAAGAATATGTGACGGAGTTCACCAGGTTGGGAAGATTTGCACCTGATTTGATGGCTGATCCAGCAAGGGCGAATATGAGTTTTATCAAGGGTTTATTAGCCTTGTTTCTGATGTGAACCGAGATTTGATCCAGCTGATAAACAGTGCACGTCAGATGGAGACTTCGTTGGTACAGTTTGGCAGGATTGTAAATTCTACTGCACCAATGTCAACAAGGAGTGATCAAGTTGGTGCGACAGCCAATACACAAATGTGGTTTAATCCAAGTGGTTTTACTGGACCGCGACGTAAAAATTTTAAAAGGAAGAGTAATAAGCGTTTCAATACCCCTGGAGCTAGTTCAAGTGGACGTAGCTCAGGAAGTTCTGGAGTTTTAACTCCATATTGCCAGAACTGTCGGAGGAGGCACTATGGAGTGTGTCATCTTGCTCCAGGAGCGTGCTTTGTTTGTGGCCAACCAGGCCATTATGCAAAACAGTGTTCGATGTCAGGAGCACAAGGGTCTGCTGCCAGTGTTGCTCAACCTTTTCAGCAGCAGCGGAGACCTATGTTTCCGGCGGCATCTGGACAAGGTCAGACTGGTAGTACAATTACTAGTCAGAGAGGAAGAGGTTTTGGCAATAATCGAGGTGGAGGAAGAAATGGTGGAGGAAGAGGTACTGGTCAGAACTCTCAAGCGGAGGGGAGTCAAGCCAGGGTGTTTGCACTAAACCCACAAGAGGCTCAAGCCTCTAATGCAGTTGTGCAAGGTATTTTTACTATAGCTTCTATGGATGCTTTAGTATTATTTGAACCGGGTGCAACACATTCATTTGTTTCACCGAGTTTTGCGATTAAGATGGGAAAGCAACCCGCTTACTTGCAGAGTCCATTATCAGTAGCCACGCCAATGGGTGAAAGTATGGATGCGGACATAGTTTATTCGTCTTGTCCTGTGAATGTTCAAGGACGAGAGTTGCTTGCCGATCTAATTTTTCTAGAAGTGCTAGCATTTGATGTTATATTAGGTATGGATTGGTTAGCTCGACATTATGCGAGTGTGGATTGTCTCGAGAAGTTAGTGACATTCAATACCCCTGGAATTGAGGTGGTTTCACTTCAAAGTGAAAAATTGAAATCCACTGCTAGCATAATCTCAGCTATGAAAGCTCAACGAATGATGAGAAAAGGATGTCAAGCATTCTTAGCTATTGTATTGGATACAGAGAAAACTCAAGGAACTGTACAGAATGTACCGGTGGTAATGGAGTATCCAGATGTTTTCCCAGACGAATTACCAGGATTACCACCAGATAGGGAGATAGAGTTTTGTATTGAGTTAGCTCCTGGTACCAAACCGATATCAATACCTCCTTATCGGATGGCGCCAGCAGAGTTAAAGGAACTGAAAGATCAACTAGAGGAACTACTTTATTGTGGTTTTATCAGACTGAGTGTTTCACCATGGGGAGCACCTGTTTTATTTGTTAAAAAGAAGGACGGATCATTTCGGCTTTGTATAGACTACAGACAACTGAACAAAGTTACAATCAAGAACAAGTACCCATTGCCAAGGATTGATGATTTGTTCGATCAACTGCAAGGAGCAAGGTACTTTTCTAAGATTGACTTGCGATCAGGATATCATCAGCTAAAGATCCGAGAGGATGATGTTTCGAAAACTGCTTTTAGGACTCGGTATGGTCACTGTGAGTTCCTAGTTATGTCATTTGGATTGACGAACGCACCGGCGGCTTTCATGGATTTGATGAATAGGATATTCAAACCATTCTTGGATCAGTTTGTAATTGTTTTCATTGATGATATTTTGATCTACTCGTGTATGGAGGAGGAGCATGCACATCATTTGCGCATAGTTCTTCAGACATTGAGGGAGCATCAATTGTACGCCAAGTTTTCAAAGTGTGAATTTTGGTTAGAAGAAGTGGCATTTTTGGGACATGTTGTGTCTCAAAGTGGAATCAAAGCAGATCGAAAGAAGATTGAAGCGGTTGTGGAATGGAAACGACCAACTTCGGTGATTGAAATTCATAGTTTCCTTGGTTTAGCAGGATACTACAGAAGATTTGTGCAAGATTTTTCAAAAATCTCTACACCATTGACGAAGTTAACTCAGAAAAATGCAAAGTACGAATGGACAGAGAAATGCGATAACAGTTTTCAGAAACTGAAGGAGTGTCTAACGACAGCTCCAGTGCTAGCATTACCAGAAGGTATTGAAGGATTCACTGTTTACTGTGATGCTTCAAGAGTTGGTTTAGGATGTGTTTTAATGCAACATGGACGAGTAATAGCTTATGCTTCTCGCCAACTGAAAAAGCATGAAGCGAACTATCCTACTCATGATTTGGAATTAGCAGCAGTGATTTTTGCATTGAAAATCTGGAGACATTACTTGTACGGTGCAACGTGCGAGATATTCACGGATCATAAAAGTTTGAGGTATATCTATGATCAACGTGAATTGAATCTCAAACAGAGGAGGTGGCTAGAGTTGCTTAAGGACTATGATTGCACTATACAGTATCATCCGGGTAAAGCCAATATGGTGGCTGATGCGCTAAGCAGGAAGTCTGCAGGAAGTTTAGCACACATTACAACAGAGTGGCGAAGGCCATTGATCAAAGAGATCTATACGATGTTCAGTCAGAACATCAGATTTGAAGTTTCTTATCTTGGGAGCTTGATAGCCCAATTAAGTGTGCGACCAACTCTAATCGACAGGATTAGGGAACTACAAGGTGAAGATCCTCAACTAAAGCGTGTAATGGATGAGGTAGAGAAAGGAAAGTGTCAAGACTTCAGTGTTGTTAACGGAAAACTGAAGTATGGTACCAGATTGTGTGTACCAGATGCTGAAAATATAAGGCAAAAGATCATGGAGGAGACCCATGGATCAACTTATAGTATTCATCCGGGTTCTACCAAGATGTATAGAGATATTAAGGAGATGTACTGGTGGAACGGAATGAAGCGAGATATTGCGGAGTTTGTAGCAAGGTGTCCAGTGTGTCAGCAAGTTAAGCTTGAACACCAAAGGCCATATGGATTTTTACAACCCCTGCCCATTCCAGAATGGAAGTGGGAGAGGATTACGATGGACTTTGTGGTTGGATTGCCTAAAACGCAAAAAGGTTTGATTTTATATGGGTTATAGTGGATCGTCTGACGAAATCGGCCCACTTTATACCTATTAAGATATCATATACTGCGGCGAAATTGGCACAGGTATATATTGACAAGATAGTCAGTTTACATGGAATTCATGTGTCAATAGTTTCAGATAGAGGTTCGGTATTTACCTCTAGATTTTGGGGAAGTTTGCAAGAAGCGATGGGAACGCGGCTAGATTTTAGTACCGCATTTCATCCGCAAACTGATGGACAGTCTGAAAGGACTATTCAGACTTTGGAAGATATGCTTCGACTGTGTGTACTGGATTTTGGAGGTAGCTGGGATGTGTATTTGCCATTAGTAGAGTTCTCATACAACAACAGCTATCATTCCAGTATCGAAATGGCTCCATATGAGGCACTATACGGTCGTAAGTGTCGATCTCCTATCTGTTGGGAGGAAGTTGGAGAAAGAAAATTGACAGGAGCAGAGATTATCCAAATTACCTCAGAGAAGGTACCATTAATTAAGCAGCGATTGGAAACTGCTTTTAGTCGCCAGAAAAGTTATGCGGATCCAAAGAGAAAAGAGATAGAGTTTCAAGTTGGTGACTATGTCTTTCTGAAAGTATCACCAATGAAGGGTGTTATTCGTTTCGGAAAGAGAGGCAAGTTATCTCCAAGGTATGTGGGACCTTACGAGATTATAGAACGCATCGGAGCAGTAGCGTATAAATTAGATCTACCGCCAGATATGTCACAAGTTCATCCGATGTTTCACATATCGATGCTGCGAAAATATATCGCAGATCCTTCTCATGTGATTCAACCACAAGCTGTGGAGGTTAACGAGGAACTTTCTTACGAGGAGCAGCCTGTTGAGATAGTAGATACCCAACTGCGAAAACTTCATACTAAGGAGATTCCGATGGTGAAAGTGCTATGGAGGAATCATTCTGTGGAGGAATGTACGTGGGAGACGGAGGCGGATATGCGTCAGCGATATCCTTACCTGTTTTTACAAGGTACGTAGTTCTTATTGAAATTCGAGGACGAATTTTAATAAGGTGGGGAGAATGTAATACCCCGTAAAATTAAAGGATTAAATTATTCCACGTAAGGAATAATTTACAGGACCGGGAGAACGTAAATTAAATTTAAGGATAAATTTAATTTATAGTATCTCCGGAAATATAAAATAGTTATAGAAGTTAAAATATAAAATTTGGATATTTATATTTTAACTGACGGGAATTAAGAAATGCTTATAAATTAAAATAGGATAATTTATAAGTCCCGTGTGAATATTTTTGGAGTCAATATTCACGAAATATTTTTAGAAAGTTACCCCTAAAATTTTATAAAATTTGGAGATAGAAATTTTATTAAGTGGGTCTAATTTAGCCCTAATAAATCTTTAATGATTTATTAAAGATAAAATATAAGTCCCGTGAGAATAAAAATTACGTTTTTATTCTAATTACGAATTATGGAATTCGTGGTTAAAATTTCATAAAATTTGGAGTTCGTTGTCCGTTTTAGTTACGGACGAATATTTAAGAATTTGGGTTAAAATAACGCGTGAATGCCTAGGGACTAGTTTGAAATTTAACCAAACTATTTATATAAACATTTCATTTGAAATGTTCATAAGCTGCAGAAAATCAAAAACTTAGGTTTTTTTGAATACAGAGAAACGACGACGACGGCACGCGACGGTAGGTTCGACGATTTCGATCCCATTTCTCGTTTCTAACTCAAATTTCTTCGGTAATCTGTTAATAATCGAAGTTATAACCATTATTTTGAATTTGGATATATAGAAAATGGATTATATTCGGATATATAACGGTTACCGTATCGAATCGAACGTATACGTAATGATTTTACGTTCCGATAGTGAAAATGGATAGATTGGTGTTTGTATTGGTGTTTAGGATCGAAAAGTGGCGTTTTAGCACGTCGGAAAGCCCGGGAAATCAAGTTTCCCGGGGCTGTGCACGACTGGTGCACGAACGTGCACTTATAGTGCACGAACGTGCACCAGCCATGGTGCACGACCGTGTACCAAGTGCACGATCGTGCACTAGCCTGGGTGCACGAACGTGCACCCAAGGTGCACGAACGTGCACCAGGCAGCACGACCGTGCACAGGGTTTCACGATCGTGCTGCCATGACTCGAAGGGGGGAGTGTTTTGGGGCTTTTTGCCCTAACTTTCGACGCAAGTAATCGTCGAATTATGGATGATTTAAATGGACTTTAAACCTTAAACCTATACGTTTAAAGGACATTCAATTAATTAAAACATAGAGATTTTTTAATTAGGTCCTCCATTAATCAGAGTGATTCATAGTTAGAGGACTATGAGTTGAGATCAAGAATGAGTACAGACTAGATATGTTATATATCTGGTAATGTCAATAAAGTCTACTCTTTAGAGTTAGAATTCATATTTTAATTGTGTTTAATAATTGTTTTCTAACTAGATCCGACGAGCAAGCAAGCTACCGGACCAGGAGAGTAGAGGGTGACCAAGA
Source organism: Mercurialis annua (assembly GCF_937616625.2). Taxonomy (NCBI): domain Eukaryota; kingdom Viridiplantae; phylum Streptophyta; class Magnoliopsida; order Malpighiales; family Euphorbiaceae; genus Mercurialis; species Mercurialis annua. Next base: position 36,659,087 of record NC_065577.1, on the reverse strand, counting down.
ACTGTATTGTGGATAACGGTTTTGTGAGTTCGCATATTTACTTTTGAATATTGATGCCAAAATATTTATAACTAAAAATGTGTTTGAAATTGCATTGCATAGAGTCGATTTGAAACCAATATATAGATCCACTGGAACGTGCTATCTATTGGGCAACATGAGAACTGTGTGATCACCGGTATTAATAAAACATTGCATTGCATACTAGTTGGGTTCTTTGGCCAGATGCTTGCAAAGCGGCCTAGACCTAGCAGGTTATCCTGGGGAGCCGGTAATTCAATTTACGGCCCAGCAAACCTTACACAGAGATAAGATGATTGTGATAACATGAGTTCACATTTCATCCTGTGTTAAACAAGAGAGCATGAGCTGTGGTATTAACTACAGTTAACCAGATGGGGTTTTCTTTTTGGATTTCATTTGGATCGGTTATTTGGCTGCACAAAGTGTGTTTACATGTGATTTCTGCTTTTATTAATATGCTTGAGTAACTATGTGAATTCACTCATATTTGACCCCCGTTGATTTCCCTTTTCACAGGTAAATGATATTTTGACGTGACAAGACTTCCAATTCTTTCTCCGGAAGTTGTAACTAAATAAAGGTCACTCTAGAGCTGCAGAGTAGTTCTAGCTCCGAACAGTAGTTCAATTATAAATGCTTAAACTCTAATATGAAACTACTGTCAGTATCATTTTGGGACAAAAGCATGTTTTTATAAAAAGGGCTTTTGCCAGTTGTTTATAAGAAACCTGGTTTTGATAAAAGTTTTGTGATTGATTAATTGGCATTGCTTAAACCAGTTACTTGATGTGATAACTGGTTTGCACCGCTGGCATTGTTTTCGGAAAGGGTTGTGTCAAGGTGTGTGCAGTGTACACGTATTATCCTGAGTCCAGAAATGCAATTGCATAGTTTTGATTACACGTTTATCTAAAGGTTTTTAATTACTTACGAAAAGAGATTGAGACCTTTTATCGCGAAAAGTTTTTACTATTTTTCCTAGGCTTGCTATGGGTTTCGGAACAACCATTCCCATGCCCTAGCGCCGGTCTCGACACGAGTTTCCAGGCGGAAATCGGGTCGTGACAAATTACAATAGTGATTAATTAAATAATTAATTAGTTAATGACTATAAAACCTTTATTTAGTATTAAACTGAAAAGAATTATTCAGTAAATTTGCATGTCCCCCTCCCCCTCCGTGCTTTTATATATAGTATTAGCATTTCACCACGTGCTACGCACGTGAGCGACATTTATATGACCGGTTATATATATATTTATATATATATATATATATATTAAATTATAAAATATATATGTGCTACGCACGTAAGAGATACTTATCTGATCCGTTATTTAAATTAAATATTACTTTATTTAAGTAAATTGTTTTCATTTAAACTGAAACAATATCACGTTCGTGATATAAATATAATCCGTTATAAATATAATGTTAATTTATTATTATTCTTTTTCATGATATTTTTTATCTAAGTTAAAATACATAATATTTATATGATTTATGTTTATTTTTATTTTTATTTTTGAATGTATTTTAAACTCTAATTATTAATATGACCCGTTATATATATCAAACATTAATTATATTATAAAATATTTTTTAATTTTAATAAATGTTATTAAATTTGAATTGGAACTCAATCTTTTAATAATGTGGACGGCATCATGATATTTATTCGTTTTATCTGATTTCTTAATTTTATATATTTTTTTATTTATCTAATTTCTAAACTTCTATTTGATTTTATTTGAATTTTGATTTTTAGCCTTATCTGGTCCTTAAACTTTGAATTTTCGATTCCTCAAATTCTCATTATAAATAACTCATGTTATACACTATAAATAATTAAACTGTAAATAACTTATACACAAAAAATAATTAAGCTTTAAATTATTTATTTTAACTTTTAATTTTAATAAATTATTACTTCTATAGGTACAATTAAGCAAAAAACAATCACTCAATTAAGTAAAGAGCCATGACTCACTTTATAAGCTTGGAGAAGCTTATGTTTTTTTTGAACCATGTTATTTAAAAAAAAACTCAAATCATATGTATTCGTTTATACTGATTTTTATCGTAGTTTTAATTAAATTGGACACTATATATATATATATAATTCCTGCCAGCTTTCTATTAAGAATAGACTTCTTCGCAATCTCAAGTCCTGAACCAATCGTAATTTTAACGTAAATTGCAACATTATTTAAGCAATAGTTATTTTTTCTATGAGAATTTAACTTGTATAAAACTACGTAAATATTTTAATTATTAAAACCTATTATCGTAATTTTTTACATGTCCCTCCCCTTCCCACATATAAGATAGTTTAAGATTTAAGATAGTTATAGATTATAGATAGATATAACTGAAATAAATGGCGATTTTAGTTTAAAAAAACTGAATATAAGAGAAAAAATAATATAAAAAATTCATGGTAGAGATAATAGTTTGGATCTAAACACATATAGGTAATATAAATTATCCCTCAATTCTATCGTCTTATAACAACTTTCAAGTCAAGCTATATAATTTATCATCCAAAATATTTGTAATGCAAATTACACCTGCTCTTTTTAATTTTCTTCAAAAAAAAAAATAACTCAAAAATATCAATTAATAACAATAGAACCATCAACTAATAGCTATAGTCCGTACAATTGAGCTAACAATTTATATCATAATGCTCAAAAAATAATTGAAATTGATGACTCTAATACAAATAAGTTAAACTATGGGCAACTTAAAATTTCAACTTGAATAGTTTTGATACTTAAACTAAATATGTACCTTTTTGGCAGAGAACACAATTTTTCAGCTTGAGAAATATCAACATTGTTATCACCAAGTCTCACACCAATAGCTTGCATACCCAACAAAACTACACTAGCTACACTATCAAATTAAACAAACTCAATCAACATGAATAGACACAAAAATATGCACCTTGCCGATATTCATTAGGGATTGTATTAATGATAAATTAATAGGCAACCCTTCATAAAAGAATTGGTATGAAAATATATAGAGATAGAATACGGTAATTAGGGATAGAATTTATGCTAATTAATAGATAGCCCTTCATGAAAGAATTGGCATCAAAGTAATATACTGTAATTAATTTTCTTTAGTAGTAGTAGTTTAGTTTGAATTAAACTTGTACTCAAAGTAACAATACGGTAATTAAATTTAGTTTAATAGTAGTTTAATTTGAATTAAATTTGTACTTAAATTGGTAAATATTTTAATTGTTGAAGGCTAATATTGTACTTGTCCCCCTCCCCTTCCCACATATAAAATATTTACTAGCGTTTCGACACGTGCTACGCACGTGAGCGGCATTTACATGACCCGTTATATTTATTAAATATTAAATAAATTATAAGATTTGATTTTTTAATTTTTAATTTTTAATAAACTATTATAAGATATTATTTTTTTTTTATTAAAATCGTAGCACGTGAGTGATTTTATATGACCCATTATATAAAAACTAACATATTAAGTTTAGAATAAATTATCATAACTGTTCGTATATAATAGATCAATACAAATTATTTACACTAATTCTCTTTATAAGGATTAAAATTCAGTTTAATTAAAATTGCTCTTTTCTATTCCTAATTCTCTTAAAACTTGGATTGAGAATAGTAAATAAATTCGTTTGATTTTGAAATTTTAAAATAGATTCTTTCCATAGTTTGCTAAATTTCCAATAATTAACCAAACTAATAATTCCTTTTATAACTCAAATTCATATACTTATACATATTATTAATTTATAGTGTTATACTATTAGAGTTGGACTTAGTTTTGTACTTAATTTTGTAAAATATTTTTTATTTGCATAGATTTCACAAATTTAAAAAATCGTAATTGCCAGATATCATCCAAATTAATGTCATGGACTATTATATAAATAGATTACATCAACAACAACTTTGAAATTTGTATGGAATATTCTTTCAAGTCAAGCTACATAATTTATCATCCAAAATGTTGTTTGCAATTTCTTCAAAAATAAAAATAAAAAAATAACTAAAAAATATCAATTAATAATAATAGAACCATCGATTAACAGTTATATTGCGTGCAATTAAGCTAATAATTTATATCATAATACTCAAAATATAATCGAAATTGATTACTCTAATACACATAAGTTAAACTATAGCCAATCCAAAATTTTAATTTGAATAATTCTACTTTAACTCAACACGTACCTCTTTAGCAGAAACCACAATTTTTTCAGCTCTAGCAATATTAATATCGTCATCGCCAGCTCTCACACCAACTTATGTACCCAAGAAAACTACACTACACACTATCAAATTAAACAAACTCAATCATCATGAATATACACAATATATCTGCATCTTTCTGACATTAATTAGGGACTGAATCAATGATAAATTAATAGGCAACCCTTCATAAAAGAATTGGCATCAAAGCAATATACAATACGGTAATTATAAAGGATAGAATTAATTCTAATTATTATGTAAACCTTCATAAAAGAATTATACAATCCGATAATTATAAGGGATAGAATCAATGCTAATTAATAGGTAAACCCTTCGGAAAAGAATTGGTATTTGTACGGTCATTGATTTTCTTTAGTAGTAGTGGTTTAGTTTGAATTAAATTTATTCTTAACATATTGTTTTAGTGGTTTAGTTTGAATTAAATTTAAATTAGTAAATATTTTAATTATTGAAGGCTAATTTTGTAATTTTGCCTGTCTCCCCCCCCCTTCCCACATATAAGATAGTTACTAGCGTTTCGCCACGTGCTACGCACGTGAGCGGCATTTACATGACCCGTTATATATTTAATAATAAATAAAATAATTTAGCTATTAACAAATTTTTATTTGTATGGATAGCATGTAAGTGATAATTATATGACCCGTTATTTTATTTAAATATTTATTAAATGACTAAATATAATATTTTAGCTATAAATATATATTATATTTTTTAATATTTAAATTAAAATTGTAGTACATAAGTGATATTTTCATGCGCACACACACACACATACACACACACATATATATATATATATATATATATATATATATATATATATATATATATATATATATATATATATATGATAAGTTATATTTAAGATATAATGACCAACTTATTTTTTATTTTATATTAAGTTATAAATTTTGCTTTATTCACATCTCGAATTGTTTGATTTAAAATTTAGATTATATTTATATCTAAATAATATATACTGCAAAGCTATAATCAATAAGTTTCGCAGTTTATTATAAAATTTGTAAATTATAATCACCAACAATTGAGGATAAAAAGTTAATCTTATAAGATAGGCAAATAGAATAAGAAATAATAGACCGACATCCATCCTAATTCAGCACTTCCAGAGATAATTTTTACCATTTTTAGATTAGTTTCAATAAATAATTTTTTTTCTAAAATTAAACTATTTATACTTTTAATTACTTAGGGTACTTCTATTTAAATTAGAATTATATTTAAACTAAAACATCTATTAAAACCAAACACTTATTATTATTTAATATTTAATTATATATTATTTAAATATAAATTTCCTAAAACTGAAACCTTTATCAGATTAGATATTTACTAAATCAATTATTAAATTAAATTTTTTATTTTATAATAAAAGTTGGATGTGGTATGCCAATTTATGGACTCTATCAATTGCTAAAACATTGTCCGTGGCTTTGAATATGTATCTAATTAAAGTTGGACTTTGAGTAAAAGTAAAACTATGTAATTAATTTATAGTATTAAACATTTTCGGCAATTAATGTGATTTGCTCTTAACTCTTATAGATTTATACTCTTAGTTAATGTTTATTTCTACGGAAAAGAAAAAACAATCCTTAGTACGGTTAATCTCTAATTTTATACTGAATTGTTTTTATTAGAACTAAATTACTTGTAACATTAATAAACTATACCCTTAATGAATCCTATTATCGTAATTTTGCCTGTCCCCCCCCCCCCCCCCCTTCCCACATATAAGATAGTTATAGATAGATAGATAGATAGATAGATAGATAGATTATAGATAGATATAGATAGATAGATAGATAGATAGATAGATCACTCTTCTGTAATTACATGAAATTTATATTTATTTTTGTAGGACTTAACTATATGTTTTTTTCCTACCAATTGATTTTATTCTTTAGTGTCTTTGTTTTGTTATATTTTAATTTTACTGGTTTTATTAAATAGAATTTTAATTTTCCTTTTTTTCCTTTTTAAGTAAATATATAGTATAAAAATATGAAATTAAAAAAATAAACTAAAAATCCTAAAATTTTAAATATTATTAAAATTAATTTAGATCCAAAAACATTAGTATAAACGTTTTATACGTAAATTTGTAAGATTCAAATAAAATCCATCAAAGCTACATGCACATTTATACAAACATTAAAATTATAAAAGGTGTAAATACCATATTTATTTATAAGCATTTAAAAAAATTAAAATATTTTAAAAATCCAAAAGGTGGGGAGGAAAGTTGTCACGGCCCAAATTTTTGGACCGAAAATGACGCTAGAGAATGAGAGTATTAGTTTCGAAACCCGTAACAAGTCTTATGAATCTTTTATACCTGTCATCCATCATGTGAACACATAGAAGAGCTTACCTATTAATGAGAGATTTATCTTTGACATTCATCTTCATTTATTTCATCTAGCGTTTCAAACCACATTCATTATAATAAAACGAATATAACACGATACAAATAGATACCAACTTTGTACAAATGTCAAACATTAAAATTATTGCGTATTCTAGAGTTCAAATCTTCTTTACATATTTTTGTCAAACTAAACATCCGAAAAAATAAAAGAATGGAAGCTAACTTCATCCAACATTACATTCCTGTAGAATGGAAAAACTGTGCGCGTCACTATAAAACTGGTGAGTTCATATTATTACTAATAAAAATTAAGTTTATAAAACTGAAATCTCATTCGTAAAGCACATATATACATTTAACCAAACACAAACACCAAAAGAAACCTTATTCCTCAGTTCATAACTATTTCTTTTCAATCATATCTTTCATAACCAATGGTCCTGGCCGCAACCATAGCTTTGAGCATTCACCTTCCCGGCTGCGAGACCTTGCGAGCAACTTTAACAATCACCCCCTGACTGCGAGTGTGACTCTTACAATTCATCCACGACCGTTCACTTAATCCATTGATGCGGGTCTTGAGAGCTTTGGCTTCCACCTGAGAGCCTCATATTGGTCCCTTCATATTTCATTCATCATTTCACATTTCTACTCTCAATTGGTACCTATACGCATACAGTCCTATTACCGCCCAATAGGGAGCTCATTTCATCGGATCCATATCGGTATTCAAAACACGTGTAACAATATAATATTGCATAAAACATTTCATATATGAAAATAAACAAGCTCTACTCAATATATAAAAGTAATAACATAAACTCACAGTGACCTCTTAATCTCTGTATCTTATCTTTAAACTCTAATCTCAAGACTCTAATGCTCGTCGGATCTAATTATTAATAATATGTTAATATCTTAGCAAGTCGAGATAACGACCTAACTCTAAAATTGACTCTAGACCCAGACCAATCACGTTATCACGTAAAACTTATTCACTTTTACCCTTTTCATGTATTGTTAAACGATCATCGATTCTAGCTCCATTTTAAAAAATTCTTTTCATATATTTGTCGGACGAATTCTTAAACTTCAGGCTCGTTGTGTTAAATCAGATTTTATCATTTTATCAACCGAATTCAATAAATTAAGGTTCGACGTTAAATTGAACATTATAACTCGTCGGATGAGGTCTTACCTTCCAAGCCAGGTTACCATGCTAAGTCCACTTGCTCTCTATACCCGGTTAATGATACTTCAAATATCGTAATCGAATAAAAACACTTTCAAAATTTTTTTTGTAAACGTTAATCGAAAATGATATTTTAAAGCAATTCGGTGCCTAAACAATAATCCAAGTTAGAGTTAAACCTTTGTAACTCACCATGACATCTCTGTGTTATCATTAATACTTCAGCTTTTAAACACCATTAGGGCAGTGTAATACCCCGTGTTTTTCCGACACGTTCCAATGAACTTTTCGATTTGCTTTGGGTTTGTTTTAGTTGGTTTGCTTCCTTTGAATCATGGTTTGAGTATTTATTACCTTTTATAAGTTCTTTTTAGATGTTTTGGGTGTGGTTCGGGCTTTTGGAGCGATTCCGAGCGTAACTTCAAAAATTTCTATTTCTCGTAGGCAGTAGGTTTCTTGCTGGCGCGACAAGGATAAGTAGCGGGCGCGACGCGACATTGTGCGGTTCGCTACTTTTCTATAATTAGCACCTTATTTTGATCTAAAACCTTTTCTCTCATTTCTGAAAACACTGTTTTTGCTGGAAAACATTGATAATCATTCCTCACTAATCCTTGTCCTATTTTGATCCTTGGTAAGTCTTTTTATCATTTTCTTATGGTTTAATCATTAGTTCTTCATTTCTATCGATATAAATTCATTAGCTCTTTGTCTATCTATATTTGTAGGCTGAAAATGATTGTTATTTTTGGGTTTTGTTTACTTTGGCTAGCAAGAGGTATGTGATTTCTTTTCCCTTGATTTTTGTAGAGTTTATTAGATTTTTGTGCTAGATTAATACATTGGGTGATTCGACTTGCAATACTTTATTTTGGCATGATTGAAATATGAGATTTCATAGTTTGGGTGTTAATATGGATTTGTGGTATAGTGTTACGCATAGGGAGATTGGAGTTATTGTCTAATTGATTGGTTATTTTGATTTGTTGTTATGGTGTGAATTGTATTCGGTTTTTGTATGTTATGGTGGTTGGAAATATTATATCTAGGGCTTGTTTAATGTATTAGGATTGATACTATGGGTGTTCAATTGCTTGGTGGTTTAATTATTGGACTTAGGGTTTGTTTTGCTGAAGTTTGTATTGTTTACATGGGTTGTAAGATCAATTATGTAAGTTGCTGGAAATACACTACCTAGGACTGTTTTGGCATGTTAGAAAACAGGTTTGGGTTATTCAATTGCTTAGTGATTAATTGGGTAATTTATGTAATTGTTATTCCATTATTTAAGTTGTATAAATGGTTTTTATGTTGAGCATGTCAATGGCTGCCCATGGGTGTTTTGGGACTGCTTTTGGCGAATTATATATGTTGGTTTTGATTAAGATTGTTTGGTTATTGATTTAAGGAGTTGAATGAAAGTTATGTAAGATTTTGCCATTATTTTGCTAGTTGATTAAGTTATTATTTCAGATCTGTGTTGGAGTGTTTAAATGTGTTTTCAATCATAAGTGAATATATTTAAAGTGGCTTATTTAAGTTGTATATACTTTGGGTAAAATTTGCCAAGTGATGGCAAATTGTTTGACATGTTGTTGCTAGTGAATTTTTTGTTTGTTAAGCTTTATTTGAGTTCTTTGTTTTCAAATTACTTTTGTTTTAATTAAAGAATTCTGGTTTTTGCTTTGGATTATACTTTAGTTTATGTTTGAGTCGAGTTAGACTTAGGTCTCCCGACATGTTGTGTTGAGCTTATAGTATGGTTTATGGCTAACACACTACTTTGTGAATTTCAATTGGTTTTAAATAATATATCTAAGTTATGTAAGAACTCCGAATTTTGGTTTCAAAAGCAAGAACTCATATAAGCTTAACTTGTTGTTTGGTTTGTATGGATGTATGCATTACTTTGCCTTGTACGTTGGTTATGGCTTGAGATGCTAGTCCTATGTGGTGTCTAGTATTCTTAGAGTTAGTGGTTGTATATATTTTAACTTTTGTCTTTTTTTTAGAACCGTCGTGTGCTAGTACTTCGGAGTCAGCGCATGGTTAGTTTTCCTGCCAAGATTATCACGTGGTTTCGCAAGCAGTGAGTTGTAGTGCTATTTACCGCTTTATTAAGTAACTTATGTATTTTAGTATATAAATGTTTTTGAACTGTTTTGAATGATTATGGAACTGGATTGGAACGAGCTACTCGATGGGCATTATCGAGACTGTGTGCACCAGTAAGTACTTTAGGTTCGGCTGACAAGATGTTTGGCTTACTTTGGGATTGACGACGATTTATTCCCGTTTACTTTAGGATATACTTTGGGTTTCATTTCAATACTTCTTCCATAATGCAATTTATATATTAGTATAAAAGAATTTATGGTTTTGAAGGTTTTAACTTAATAAATGTAAATAGTATTACGAACTCATCTTAGTATATCTAACCCCGTTGTTTTTCCCATTTTCCTAGTTTATGATTTTAAGAGCTTTGGTTGATCTCCGACTTTTTTGATTCTTCGGAGGTTCTTTTATTTTTAATAAACTAGTCAAACTGTTTTATACTCTTACACCGCAATAGAACTAGTTTACCTTTCATGGTTCATTTATATTATATACTTTGGTTTTTCGGATTGGTCTGACTGTTTATTTATGTTATTGGCATGTTATACTTTGTATTCTATTATTTATATATAAGGCATGATGTTGGAGCCTCATATTTGAGCCGAGTATTTGGTTACATAATTGTTTATATAAACTGCTACCTTAGGTTGGAGTCTCGGTTGCGCCCGACCATTGGTTTTGTGCAAGATTATTTGTATTGTGTGGTAATCCGCGAGGCTAGCTACGGGTTTCGGTACTACCATACCCATACCCTAGCGCCAGTCACGATTTCTGAGAAAAATGGATTTTATCGATAAAGTGTTTTTGAGAAAAATATTTTGAAATGAACTAGCGGGTTACATTTTAGATAAATTTATTTAAAAAGTTGATGGATTTCATATACTTTTAAAATTTTACTGAAATGTATCTAGACAAATTCTCTGTGATGACAATGGTGAATTTAGGATGACTGCTGCCACGACCTAATTTCAGAGTTCGTGACCGGCGCTAGGGTATGGGCATGGTTGTACCGAAACCCATAGCTAGCCTCGCGGAACATCGAACATCACAATTAAACCTACATAGAACTTGCTCGGGGGCAACCGAGACTCCAACATAAATCTAACTGTTTATATAAACAACAAATATATAATCAAATGCTCGGTTCAAGGTCGAGACTCCAACAGCATGTCAATATAATAAATATTGCATAATGCAAAGTATCATATGCCAATGTAAAATAATAGGCCACCAGACCAATTGGCGAAACAACAGAGTAAAACATTAACAATCTACTAACACTACTGCGATCTAAGAGTTTAAATAAAGTTCGACTCTTTTATTCAATTAAAAATAAACCTCCGAGAATCAAGCAAAGAAGAGGTCCACGACTCGCATAAAACTGTAAACCTGAAAATAAATCTTTCATCAAAGTTTTTTTATATTTTCAACATATTGACCTGAAAAATTTTCCATTCAATCTTTATTCGTGGAAGAAGGATAGACCCACTATATGATCTTCATGTGAAGAACAAACCCACGAGTTTGATTTTCAAAAACACATCGGTCTGTTCTTTAGGCGAGGAGCAGATATGATATGCTCCTCGCAAAATCAAGTTGTTGCTCCTAACTGGAGCAACAGCTCCTCGTCTAAAAACAAGTAATTTTATTTTTGTAAAAAATACAAAAAACAATTTTATATTTTTTAATTAATATTAATTTGATGTATATAATTTTTAAATTAAAAGGATTAAATAATTTTTTATAAATTATTATGAGTTAATTTAAAAAAATTCAAAATATTTAGACCCATTTAAAACTTTTTACCATCAAAAACCATTTTGCTGAAAAAAAAACTACCATGAAAAACCGTAGAATGTGCCTGATAGGAGTAGAAATACTCCTATTTTCTATATCGGTTTTGGGTCTTCTAATACGCTTTTATCGTTATAATTGAGCTATTTTAGGTCTATTTCAGATTAAATACATGGAAATCAATGAGTTTTGGGTGTAATTTGAGCATTCCGAAGGTTTCCGAAGCAAAGAGATGCCGAAAGCACATTTGCAAATCTGAAAATCTGACCCCGCTGCACTAATTGTCAAATTGGAATCAGCTAGAAGCCTCAAATGGATTTGTGTTCTTCATGAAAGTTAAAGTAGACGTCCTAAGCTTTCCAACGGTTCAAGAACCGACTCAATCAGGCATTTCTACAAACAGTTATGAAGTTTTGAAAATCGGAGCTCCAACCGTAAAGTCAAGCTCGAATCGAGCTCACCAAGACCAAGAAGGAGCTCGATTCGAGCTCACCACTCTGAATTCCAGAATTTCATGCTCGAATCGAGCTTGAGGAGCCAAAAACCAAGCTCGATTCGAGCTTAGGCTTGTGTAAGGGGGAAAATCTGATTTCAAATGCTTCAAGGCTTCATTCTAATTGCCTTTTTGGGCCCAACACTCTTTTAGTTGATGTTTTTGTTTCCTCTTTTGTCTAGTACTATATAAACAGCATTATCTCATTTTTAGAGGGGAATTGATAGACAGCATTTTACATCATTTAGTTCTCTTTGTAGTTGTTTCTTTTAGTTAGGAGTAGAATAGTTTAGGGTTTTGTGCCTCCATAGTTTCCACCATTATTGGTGCTTGGAAGCTTTTATTGCTTTGTAAGAAAAAGATTTACCTATTGAATACAAGCTTTTATCTTTGATTCTTCATTATCTTCTTTATGATTTATTGTTCTTCATTTAAAGTAATCATTCTCACTTTTGTTATGTTAATTAATTATTGCTTAGTTGTTGCTTTAACTTTAATCATGAGTAGCTAAACTCCTAATCTAGGGGTTGTTATGATTGCCATGTTTAATTGCTAGATGATTGGTTAGGGTTGTATGAGTTAGGGTTTTGTTGTGTTTATTAGTCTTAATGCCTAGATTAAGTTGGCCTCTTAATCTTTGATTAGTGTTTGATTAGTGAGGGCGAGAGTTAAACTAATCAAATATACCTAGTTGAGCATAAGCTTAAGACCTAGATGCACGAGAGTGATTTAGGGATTTAGCGGTTGTTTGAGTTTGCGGATTAATCAGATTGATTGGTGTAGTCGACATTCAATTGCACGAGAGTGAGTTGGATTTCGACTTATTAATCAATTGTCGGTTCTTCGACTTCCGGCTCGAGAGAGCGGATTTGGATACCTTAGAATGGCTTGACCCAAACCAATACCCGTATACCCGACCTATCTACCTAGGAATTGCTTTGGTATGATTAGCAACCCTTAGGCGCTTTTAATTATCGTTTTAATCCGTTAATCAATTAGTTGTTAAATTGTTGTTGCTTTTAGTTTATTTATTATTAATTGAGTTTATTTCCGTAGTGGTAATCAAAACCAATCACTCGATTGCTATCCGAATTGGAGTTCAAAATCATATTTCATTCTCATTAAACCTCTCATCCCTGTGGGTTCGACAACCCGGACTTATAGTACACTCTATTACAAGTGATGCACAAAATCGCAAGTGTACGATGTCGATAAATCAAGTAATATAATGATAAGTAAAAGTCGAACCCACGAGGAATTGAATTTAGTATCAAAATAGTTAATTAAGAATTATTTGAACTAACAAAGACAAGGTTTATGTGATTTTAATTAAAACTAATAAAAATAGAAAATAATAATCTAAGGAATAAACAATAAGGACAAATAACTCAGAATATTGCTTTCATATGGATTATCGATACCTTACAAGTCTAACTTATATCAATCAATTTTAATTGTTACATGCAATGGAGGATAGATCGAAAATCACTAATCCCGCTTTTCGGGCTAGAACTAGTCGATTTATTATAACCCGAGTACCCCGAATCGTCCTTATTGTCACGGCTTACAGGACAATAGAAAATAACCCACAATTATAATCAAAGCATTAAGAACAAGTTATCCACATAGACCACATAACGCAAACATGGTGGTCTGACCATGCTTTGTAATTATGCCTTGGTTATCTCTTCCGATTAAATTGCTTAAGTCCCCTCCTCACAATTTATTCTAAATTCATGTAATTGTTAACTACTCAATCACAAGGATTACTCTCAATAACAAAGGATTACATTAATAAAGTGTAATACCCCGTATTTTATAAGTTACGTGTAAAGGTTTTATTAGCCGGGAATACGTAAATTAAATTTAAGCGTAAATTTAATTTATAAATATCTCTAAAATTATATCGTAATAATAGGAGTTTAAAATTTAAATCGAGGATTTAAATTTTAATAAAGAGATATGAACGGGACTAATTGAATAAGAAATACGAATAGAGTCGTAAGATAAAAATATATTGATAATTAATATATCAATATACCACTCTAATTAGAGAGTTTAATATTTCGGATAAAACCCCGAAATTTAAAATGTCGAAACTCGGAAGTTTCGACGAGTTATTAACGAATATAAGTTAATATATATATAAATATATATATATATATATATATATATATATTAAAAGAAAAAAAATGATGATAAGAAGAAGAAATGTGTGAGGCGGTGTTGATAAGAAGGAAAAATATTTCTTTTAATCCCTGAATTCTTTACTTTAATTAGTTTTAATTATAAACTAATTAAGTATTATTCGTTAGTTCAAATTGAAATAAAATAATTTATAATTTCCGAGCGAATAATTTTGATGTCATTATTCGCGAAATAATTTGACGAAGCTACCGTCAAAGTTTCATAAAATTTGGACATAGTAATTTTAGTCAAGTGGGACTGATTTGGACCTAATAAATCTTATGGGATTTATTAAAGATAAAATATAAATCGGATGAGAATAAAAATTATATTTTTATTCTTTTTATATTTTATTAGATTTTTGGGTAAAGTTTCACAAATTTCAGAAATCGTTTCCGTTTAAATTACAGACGAATATTTAAAAATTTGAGTTAAAGTAATAAGTTAACTAAAATCTATATTATATATATGTGATGCATATGTGAAATGGTTACAGAAACCATTTGAATGAAAAATGGAAAGATAAGAGAGCTACTTGCTCTCTGAACAGTGCGGGAGATTAGGGTTTAGGCGATTCCGATCCGTTTCGTCCGTTTCTCGATTCTAACTCCGTTTTTTCGACGATTACTCAAGTAATCGAGGTACTAAATCCGTATTAAAAGTTTATTTTAATATATTTCGATATATTTCGAATATATATTCGTTTATAAACGGTTACCGTATCGAATCGAACGTATACGTATTGTTTTTACGTTCCGAATGTGAATATGGATAGATTGGATTGTGTATAAGTGTTAGGAGCGGAAAACCGAGGTTGATACACGTCGGAATGCCCCGGAAATCGAGTTTCCCCGGGGCTGTGCACGTTGGTGCACGGACGTGCACATATGGTGCACCAATCTGGAGGTGCACGAACGTGCACCATCCTGGGTGCACGACCGTGCACAATGGTGCACGATCGTGCACTAGCCAGGGGTGCACGAGCGTGCACCCAAGGTGCACGGACGTGCACCAGGCCGACGCCGAAGGGGCTTTTGCCCTATCGTTTGACGTGATTTCGTCGAACTAAAAGTGTTTAAAAACGATATTTGCTTTTAAATTAAAATGAAAAGAGATTTAAAGTTAAATCTAAATACTTTTAAAATGATATTTTAAAAGTAAAGTTAAACATTTAAAAAGGACTTTAAAAGAGTTAAAGTCGATGGTTAACCGGTTTAAAAGAATTAGCAAACGATGTTGCTAAATAATTAGTATACGACTGTGAATTGTTTTGACAATCAAGTCGATACTATTAAATGATTTTAATTAGGTATTGTTATACCTAAAATGACTTCTAGAGTGAAGTCTAAACGTTTTCTCGAGGGAAAAATGGTTTAAATGGTTTTTAAAGAGAAAGAGACCATACGTGCTATGTGTTATGTGAATTGAATGATTTGATTAAACCTAGGTTTCAGGACTTAGAAGTTTATACCAGAAATGGGTATTGATGTATTGTCTTGTGTGTTTTGTATGTTTGATCCGACTAGCTGTCCAGCAGTCAGAACAGGACTCTAGGGAGTCTGTCACACACACGGCGGTGCTAAGTAGTTACTTAGCAGTACTGTCAGTTTACGTGTTTACTTTTGAATATCAGTATTCAACTGTTTTAAATCCATAAATCGCAGTAGTATAACTTAGGCAAGAGAGATCCATTGGAACGAGCTACCTATTGGGCGGCAATAGGGTTGCGTGATCACCGACACCGATTTCTAGATGTACTTCTGTCGAGGTATAGAGGTGTGTCTGTCGTGTAAGTCATTGGGAAAGTAGATGCCCTGACTTCACGGGTAATTCCTGAGATGACAGTAATACAGTTACGGTCGCGGGTCAAACCGCGATGGCAGTTTCATGATTACGGTTCAGGTACCATAGATACAGAAGTGGACGGCAGTGACTCGGGTCACGGTCCTTAGTCTGTAGTCTATAAGCTTGAGATAAGAGTGTGTCTGTTAGGACAGTTGTGGATTAGGGTTTCATATGGATCGATGCATTGGTAATATTTTAAATATATAACTGTTTTATATATATTATGCGATTTTGGTATTTATCTGTAAACTGTCTACTCACTCAGAAATATTTATATTTCTGACCCCGTTGTTGTTTCCTAATTTTCAGGCAACGAGCTTTGAGGTCAGTCGAGCTTCCACATCTCTTTTTCAGGAAAGCTCTTCTTTGGTAATGTACATAGGATTTTGCACTCTTAGTATGCTGCAATAGTATAAGTGTAATATGTCAACAGCCGTGCCACTAGTCCTCTGTTTAGATACTCTGATAGGATCTAGTGCACATATGTACCTTTCGGGTGGCTGCTTAGTGACATATTGTATCTAGTTACCGAGTCGGCCTCATGTGTTTTTATGAGGGTCAAAAACAATATGCTTTATATACGCCGGCTACGTGTAACCGGTCCGCTGTGTATTTTAATATGTTTAATACCACCGTTGCGAGACGCAGAGGTGTCCGCTTTATTTTATTAAACATATTAACAGTGGCGTATGGTTGGAAACGGGGATGCCTATGTGTTGAGGCAAGCAAAAGATAAGTCCCTGGCTTTCCAATGCCTATACGCCATGTTTTCATAAGGAAGCGAGGGTTGAGATAACGAGGTTATCCAACCAGTACTTCTGAAAACCAGATTTCGCTTATATGTATATTTTCAGAAATGTGTTTGCGTAAAACGAGAAAAGAATAACGGTATTTTCTGAAAACGGATCGTACGCGAGGTACGATCCAGTAATAATATTTGCGAAACATTTCTAGAGGTTCTAGGCTTGCTACGGGTTTCGGAACAACCATTCCCATTCCCTAGCGCCGGTTGTGACTTGGATTAGGGTGGAATTCGGGTCGTGACAAAGTTGGTATCAGAGCAACATTTTGAGTACTCGACCATCCAAAGTACTGTTGCTGATACTGTTATGTAAGATGTGTTAAGAATTGTGTGGATTCCTAGTACACTATTGCAGCAACATAGGATTTGAGTCATATCTTGATCAGTTTTTAGTTGTTGAAATCATTCAGCTATAAGTAGCAATCCATATACTTGTATAGTGTATATGTGATGTTTGATCAGGAACATATGAAATGTTCTTGTGTTTGAAATGCGACGCTAACGAGGGAACATGTGAGATGTTCCTGTGTTCTAGACGCACTATTAGAGTAGTACGCAATGGTCAGATCAATTGACCAATATTCAAAGAAGTTGATTCTGTACGAATACAGAACAAAGTGAAGATTCTAGAAGAAGCGTTTGTTCGGGAAAATAGTTAGATGTTCTCTGAACTATATGTGTGATTGCTTTGTGCTTTGTTCTATGTGTTCATGCTGTGTTACTTGTTATATGAAAAATGTGTTTGTGAGAGATTTGTGAGAGGCTTGGGTCCAAAGTTCGAGGAACTATTGGCAGAGCAATCTGACTCAGTGATGTAATTGGCTGGACGTGCCAAATAGATTGAGCAGCGATTGAGCTAGTCGCCTATGAGCTGCCGCCAAGTGGAACAACCCTTTCTCTGTACAACGAGGAGGGAAAGGAAAACTTGCGCGTAGATGCGGACGAGGAAAAAAAGGTCCGATGATTCAAGAGGCACTACCGCCTCGACAATCATCCTCAGGTAACATTTAGATACGTGTCTTTGTTTAAGTTAAGTACATTTATGTGTTTTAGTATGAAATACTAAAACTAGAAACCATAAAGTACAGATAGAGAACATCCTTAAGCAAGAACACACATACTAATGAATAATAAATGTTAATAAACAGCTTGAAGATGAATAATAACATAAAAGGTAAATGTTGAATAAAGAAACATAAATCCTAATGTGAGGATTTGAAAAACCTTGAAATGGCACAGAGAAGTAGTTTGAAAGAAATTTATTAAAGTTTTGTTTTACAGTTGAACGTATAATTGTGCTCAGATGCATTAAAGATGCATGTTGCGAAAATCACTATAGAAGAAGCATACCTGAATTTTATATATATTACATATATATACATAAAATGATTTTGATTAGGGCATGCATCATATATCTTGATATATCAGTATATCAAAGGAAAGTGAATTGAGATATCAACTCTTTGGGGATGAGAGATGTCATCACCCTGAAGCACAATTGTATGAAAATGTTTTGAATCGGGAATTTGAGAATTCACAATTTGTTTGAAAAGAGGGATTTAAAAGGCCTGCGCAGGCAGGACAAATAATTGTCTCAAACGAGATTAATTGTATTTGTCTGACAAATTGATTTGTATTTGTTAAGCGTCAGTGTACGCGAGACAAAACTGTATTTTATTTAAACGAAAACTCTGTGATAGTGACAAGGTAGATGGAAAAAGGGATAAAGAATAACAATTTTTATTATACGTATAAATAATAAAGACCTAGATTCTAATGTTTTATTCCGAGACATTAGAGACTAAAGAAAGTATGGGAAGAGTTAAGAAAGTGAGAATCTATATTCTTACTCAAGAATAGACAGATGTAAGTCTAGTGGTGGACTTTTATGATGAATAAAAGTTCGAGAGTAGACAATAGAAATTGTCACGATTAAGATAAGAGAGTAGGATCTAATTGAACACGACTCGGTTTGTTTGACTTTAAGTAGCTATATGTGAACAAAGTCATACATACGTGTTTAATTAAACGGATTGGAGATCGGTCCTACAGACAGAGCAGATGTCAGTAGTGGACATATCTCTTAAATCCATACGAGTGGTTAGATAAAACCAAAATTCATAAGTCTGGGAGGAGTAAACCTCAGCAGCGTGATTGGCCGATTGGTTGGAAGGTAAGGATAGCATGATTGACTGGTTGCGGGTCCTTTGGATCATGGAGAGGAGTAAACCTCAGCACTTAATTGATAAACAACAACGAACATCTAAAAGAAAGATGGTGAAAGAAAGTATGAGTGTTTTCAGAACAAAGCGAGTACATTACTAGCTCTGATGTGAACAAAAGGAAACAATGAATATGTTAACAACTGACGGAGTTGTCAAGTCATGTTAATAGATGTTCATTTAGAAAATGATTAATAAATCATAAAATAAATAAATAATATACTTAGAAGTATATCAAACCTTGAACCAACATAAGATAAAGATGTTATCAAGGTGCAAAGTAAATGGAGATAGTGAATTGAACGAGTGAGTTTCAGATGTTGTCTGTAAACTAGCAGGGTGTAGCAAAACCCTAATAACTTGCGATCGAACCGTTAGATCGGTTTGATATTGGGATATGATAATCCCAAGACGGTTATCTAAGTTTTAACCGTTGCGATCGTTTAACGGAGAGTTGGACGATGCTCAATGATGAAGATGTTGTCATGGAACTAGCGTGAATTTTGGCAGCGAGCCAAAGGTGCAAGTGACAACGATAGAAAGTATAAACTTTAATTAACTTGGAATTATCAACATAAGCTCCATATATGTATATATATATGAATTTGAAAACTGTGATGAGACGGTAGTTTCAAAAGATGAAAATTCCGAGAACTGAGCCTTATGACTGTGAGGTCTTGGCTAGTTGGTAACAGAATATACATGTAATGTACATGTATTTTAAATGTCGAGCCAGAAAAAAGTATAAAGTATGGCCGATTAAAAGTGGAAAATGTTTAATGAACATTTTGTTTTCAAAGTGAAATGTTTTGAAACGGAGCTAAAGTTGATAATCAGTTAATTAATTACGATAGTAACAGCTAAAGTACAGTTATGATAATTGTTAGCTGTGAACAAGGAAGTAGATGCGGGTGGAAAAGAGGTTAAGAATTCTAATTAACCTTGAAAATACCGAAAACTAGTAACAGGAGTATAGTTTTGCGGTGACAATGAAGTAAGTTGGATGGTGTTGTATGGTGAGATAATTAAGTTATAACCTACACCTACACCTAGATGACCACATCATTAGTGTGAGAGGAACCAAGTAATTCAATCTGTAACAGGAAGTTACTATAGATTGATAAAGAGTTAGAAGACATTCTATACAAGATATAGAATTCATAAGGAAGTGTAAAGGATGTTAAGAATGAGTAGTCTGTTAGTGAACGAGAAGTTCAAACAGATGAAGAGGGTAAGGTTAAAGATTAAAATACTTAACCAACATTATCCTAAAGTGATTGAAAGATATGAACAATTTATAATAAGATTAAAAATCTTAGTTATAAAAGGTACAATAAAAATGTACAATCAATAATAAAAATGAACTAGAGAGTTCAAGGAGTAAAAAGAAAGTGAATTCAAAGGTGATATCATAAGACTTAATAATAAGTTGATATCCCAGAAGTGAGTTCAAAGTTTGTACTGTCTGTAAAGAAGTACAACGAAAAGGAAAAGTAATAAGATGTATAAAAAAATACAAGCTTGGCTAGTAGCCAACTTCAAGGACGATTTCGGAAACCGAAAAGAGGTCGGATTAAGTTTGACTATTCACGGAAGTTGTAGATTGGATGTCAAAATATGGGAATTTGAAATAATATTTGAAAAAAAAACTGGTTTAAATGCTTGGTTCATTGGCTTCAATAACAGCCATGACATCAGTTTTGCAGTCTTTCAAAATTAGCTCAAAGAGGCAACTTTGAGGTCAATTTCCGATACCTTCGAAAAAGAATCTCAACTCGAAGTCTAAACGGAAGTTGTAGAACTCATTTCCGACTATAAGAATACCAAATTTATTTCGTAAACGGACGCTTCAGGATAAGCGATCCAGATAGCCAAAGTAGGCTCGAAGAGAGAAAACATAAGGGAATAACCCGAGGTTAATGAATACCAAGACTTCTGATAACAGAAGTCAAGGTTATAGGTTAGGAACCTATAAGTGAAAGTATAGTAAGATGAGATGTAAAGTGATTGAGAGTTATAAGATGCAGTTAGGGGAGAACTGCAATATGCTAATATAAGCATTTATATACTAGTAAAGGAAAGTATACGGTCTAAAAGGACCAGTAAAGCAGAAGTAGGAAAAGTGAATAGAAGAAAGGTAATAAGTTGATAATAGTGCACAGCTGTGCAATTGAGCCATAGACAACATCAACTGTGCCATAGATGGCAGCAGTTATGCCACAGACAACAGCAGTAATATTTATGCTGTGAAAAGCATAGAACATGAAATGGAAAAGTATTCTTTGGTTGTATAAGTAAAAGAAGAAGTATAAGTAAATTCGAGGACGAATTTATATAAGGGGGAGAGAATGTAATACCCCTTATTTTATAAGTTACGTGTAAAGGTTTTATTAGCCGGGAATACGTAAATTAAATTTAAGCGTAAATTTAATTTATAAGTATCTCTAAAATTATATCGTAATAATAGGAGTTTAAAATTTAAATCGAGGATTTAAATTTTAATAAAGAGATATGAACGGGACTAATTGAATAAGAAATACGACTAGAGTCGTAAGATAAAAATATATTGATAATTAATATATCAATATACCACTCTAATTCGAGAGTTTAATATTTCGGATAAAACCCCGAAATTTAAAATGTCGAAACTCGGAAGTTTCGACGAGTTATTAACGAATATAAGTTAATATATATTTAAATATATATATTAAAAGAAAAAAAATGATGCTAAGAAGAAGAAATGTGTGAGGCGGTGGTGATAAGAAGGAAAAATATTTTTTTTAATCCATGAATTCTTTACTTTAATTAGTTTTAATTATAAACTAATTAAGTATTATTCGTTAGTTCAAATTGAAATAAAATAATTTATAATTTCCGAGTGAATAATTTTGGTGTCATTATTCGCGAAATAATTTGACGAAGCTACCGTCAAAGTTTCATAAAATTTGGACATAGTAATTTTAGTCAAGTGGGACTGATTTGAACCTAATAAATCTTATGGGATTTATTAAAGATAAAATATAAATCGGATGAGAATAAAAATTATATTTTTATTCTTTTTATATTTTATTAGATTTTTGGGTAAAGTTTCACAAATTTCAGAAATTGTTTCCGTTTAAATTACAGACGAATATTTAAAAATTTGAGTTAAAGTAATAAGTTCACCAAAATCTATATATATATGTGATGCATATGTGAAATGGTTACAGAAAACATTTGAATGAAAAATAGAAAGATAAGAGAGCTTCTTGCTCTCTGAACAGTGCGGGAGATTAGGGTTTAGGCGATTTCGATCCGTTTCGTCTGTTTCTCGATTCTAACTCCGTTTCTTCGACGATTACTCAAGTAATCGAGGTACGAAATCCATATTAAAAGTTTATTTTAATATATTTCGAAATATTTCGAATATATATTCGTTTATAAACGGTTACCGTATCGAATCGAACGTATACGTATTGTTTTTACGTTCCGAATGTGAATATGGATAGTTGGATTGTGTATAAGTGTTAGGAGCGGAAAAACGAGGTTGAAACACGTCAGAATGCCCCGGGAATCGAGTTTCCCCGGGGCTGTGCACGTTGGTGCACGGACGTGCACATATGGTGCACGAACGTGCACCAATCTGGAGGTGCACGAACGTGCACCATCCAGGGTGCACAATGGTGCACGATCGTGCACTAGCCAGGGGTGCACGGACGTGCACCAGGCCGACGCCGAAGGGGCTTTTGCCCTATCGTTTGACGTGATTTCATCGAACTAAAAGTGTTTAAAAACGATATTTGCTTTTAAATTAAAATGAAAAGAGATTTAAAGTTAAATCTAAATACTTTTAAAATGATATTTTAAAAGTAAAGTTAAACATTTAAAAATGACTTTAAAAGAGTTAAAGTCGATGTTTAACCGGTTTAATAGAATTAGCAAACGATGTTGCTAAATAATTAGTATACGACTATGAATTGTTTTGACAATCAAGTCGATACTATTAAATGATTTTAATTAGGTATTGCTATACCTAAAATGACTTTTAGAGTGAAGTCTAAACGTTTTCTCGAGGTGAAAACGGTTTAAATGGTTTTTAAAGAGAAAGAGACCATACGTGCTATGTGTTATGTGAATTGAATGATTTGATTAAACCTAGGTTTCAGGACTTAGAAGTTTATACCAGAAATGGGTATTGATGTATTGTCTTGTGTGTTTTGTATGTTTGATCCGACTAGCTGTCCAGCAGTCAGAACAGGACTCCAGGGAGTCTGTCACACACACGGCGGTGCTAAGTAGTTACTTAGCAGTACTGTCAGTTTACGTGTTTACTTTTGAATATCAGCATTCAACTGTTTTAAATCCATAAATCGCAGTAGTATAACTTAGCCAAGAGAGATCCATTGGAACGAGCTACCTATTGGGCGGCAATAGGGTTGCGTGATCACCGACACCGATTTCTAGATGTACTTCTGTCGAGGTATAGAGGTGTGTCTGTCGTGTAAGTCATTGGGAAAGTAGATGCCCTGACTTCACGGGTAAATCCTGAGATGACAGTAATACAGTTACGGTCGCGGGTCAAACCGCGATGGCAGTTTCATGATTACGGTTCAGGTACCATAGATACAGAAGTGGACGGCAGTGACTCGGGTCACGGTCCTTAGTCTGTAGTCTATAAGCTTGAGATAAGAGTGTGTCTGTTAGGACAGTTGTGGATTAGGGTTTCATATGGATCGATGCATTGGTAATATTTTAAATATATAACTGTTTTATATATATTATGTGATTTTGGTATTTATCTATAAACTGTCTACTCACTCAGAAATATTTATATTTCTGACCCCGTTGTTGTTTCCTAATTTTCAGGCAACGAGCTTTGAGGTCAGTCGAGCTTCCACATCTCTTTTTCAGGAAAGCTCTTCTTTGGTAATGTACATAGGATTTTGCACTCTTAGTATGCTGCAATAGTATAAGTGTAATATATCAACAGCCGTGCCACTAGTCCTCTGTTTAGATACTCTGATAGGATCTAGTGCACATATGTACCTTTCGGGTGGCTTCTTAGTGACATATTGTATCTAGTTACCGAGTCGGCCTCATGTGTTTTTATGAGGGTCAAAAACAGTATGCTTTATATACGCCGGCTACGTGTAACCGGTCCGCTGTGTATTTTAATATGTTTAATACCACCGTTGCGAGACGCAAAGGTGTCCGCTTTATTTTATTAAACATATTAACAGTGGCGTATGGTTGGAAACGGGGATGCCTATGTGTTGAGGCAAGCAAAAGATAAGTCCCTGGCTTTCCAATGCCTATACGCCAGGTTTTCATAAGGAAGCGAGGGTTGAGATAACGAGGTTATCCAACCAGTACTTCTGAAAACCAGATTTCGCTTATATGTATATTTTCAGAAATGTGTTTGCGTAAAACGAGAAAAGAATAACGGTATTTTCTGAAAACGGATCGTACGCGAGGTACGATCCAGTAATAATATTTGCGAAACATTTCTAGAGGTTCTAGGCTTGCTACGGGTTTCGGAACAACCATTCCCATTCCCTAGCGCCGGTCGTGACTTGGATTAGGGTGGAATTCGGGTCGTGACACAAAGAAAGATATAGAAGATTAGTTTTCAGAATTTAAATCTAACATCCATACTACTCACAATATTAAAAGTCAAGAAATTTAGCTAGACATAATTAGATTAACTAAGCAATCAATAATAATAAACATATTCAAAACAAGAGATTGAAATAAAAATACTTGCATAAAAACCTGGAATTATTCGGAACACAAGCCTTCGAATCGAAGCTTCGAAGGATTTAGTCTTCAAAATAACTCTAAGAAACTAAAAGAGATTAACTAAAACTTAAATTGTTTGTAAACTAGAAAAACAATGAAAAACTAGATGATTACATAGCCTTGATTTGAGTCTATATATAGGGGAAGTTCTAGTAGTCTATTACAATTGGAATTCAAGTCGAGGTAAGAATCCAATTAGAATTACGACTTGGAGCAAAAACCATTCGTCAGACATTCCTGCCGGGGAAAGAGGTCCTGCCGCCCGGCAGGAATGTGCCTTGCCCGGCAAGAAGTTGACACAGCAGCTTTTCCGGCCGGGCAAAGGCTTCTTGCCGGCCGGCAGGATCAGTTTCCTCATCAGGGCTGATTTCATCGCAAGTACCAACTTCGGACAGCCGTAACTTTTTGTACGCAACTCCAAATGACTTGGTTCTTAAGCCATTGGAAAGCTTGAGATGTCTAGTTTATTTCATATGAAAGACCGAAATTTATTAGAGATCTTTAAGTATTCCAAAATATCCAATCAATGGAAAAGGGTCAAATCTGCAAGTCATTCAATGCACCATGCAATTTGGCAATCTTCAAAACTTCATAAGCTGAGCTATATAACTCCGAATGATGTAATTCTTGATGTTTTGGAAAGATTAGAATGTCTACAACAACTCATATGAAGAACACATTCTCATTTGAGGTATTGAAGAAGGACAAAACTATCCGTTCATGAACAAGGATCAATTTGATATATTTTCTTCGTTTCTTGGCAATTTCCTTTGATTCTGGGTCCATGACTTTCTTGCATAATTAACCTATAAAACAAAACCTTTCCAAGCATAATATCCTCAAAAATAGGAAGAATTACTAACAATCATACTTGAAAAACGTTATACAAAATATGCGTATCAAATTCCCCCACACTTAGTTCTTTGCTTGTCCTCAAGTAAAGTAAGAATTCAATCAAGACAAATATTCATTATCAAAAATAATCAAATACCTCTAATAAAACCGTCACTATGAAATATTGGCTAATGAGACATATCATGGAAGCCAATGACTTTGAAATTGATTAAGAAACATACATTAACCTAAGCTAAACACAAATTCACAAGACATTAAATTACTCATGACTTAATATCAAAACTCAAAAAGTACTCAATTCTATCATCGCCAAAATATACTCAAGATGTAATGATCAATCTTTGAAAATTTGAATTCTCAACCACACTCAAACTTGTAAACCAACACTTTTCCTCACAAGATTTCACTCAAATCACACAAGTATTTGGGGTACAAATTTCGCTCCTCGCTAACTTGAAACAAATTGAACCATAGAATTGCAATCTAAACAAAATCCACTACTTGAAAGTAAATAACAACATGAATCAATAGGTCTTTGTTTTTGGTTGTAATGGGGTTAAGGTTCAAGGTAGGATTAAGGCTAATGGTGAGGTTAAATGAGTTAAATATCAAACAAAATTCTTTGGCTTTCTCAAGACAATTTTCATTCACTAATTTTTCAATATTACTCAAAATAAAAAATCAAGCACTTTAATGTTGAATAACCAAATTTTCTTTTTTTTTCATTTTTTTTAGAAGCTTTTTCTTCAATTTTCTTTTGGTTTTCTTCTTTGCTCTTTTTCTTTTTTTTCTTGATTTTCTTATTTAATGCTTAAGTGAATTCCATATCTTTTTCTTGTAATCTTTTGTTCAAATTTAACTCATCGGGTTGTCAAAAATGGGAAAATAAAAGAAAGGAAAAAGGGTGAAAACACGTGTGTATATAACAAGAAAAGGCTTGGCTCAAATTTGGTAAAACCTAAAGGGAAAAAGGGTAATCTTTTTAAGTGGGAAAAAAAGTGTTATCTGAATGCCTAAATCATGTTCATATCATCACCTATGTCAAATAGTCTCAAATTGATTTAAAATTGCAAGTTCTAGCAAATAAGCAACAAGTAGCACACTCAAGAAGAAAAAATAAATATAAATATTTAAGGCTCAAATTCCTCACATTCTCAAGTGTAGTTAGATAAACAAAAATCATGTGGTTGGTCTTTCAAAATTTCTAAAAAGATCAAATAAATCTAAGCAACTTAGTTTTGATAAAAATTAAAAAATTTGGATATCTTTAAATCTTAAGTAATAGAATATTTTGTGCTCAAGTGTTATGCTAAATGTTAATGCAAGAATTTAACACAGTAACAAACTCATGATTCCAATCAAATAACTCAAAACGCCAAAGCTTCGAGTTTTATAAAAGTAATTAGGACATGTTTATCAAGTGAGTCAAATTATCCCAAAATTCAACTTTCTTTCTATTAGACAAACAAAAAAAAATAAGTGAAAATATCTTAAAGGCTAAGCAATTTTAAAGCTAAAAAAAATAAAAATAAAAATAAAAACGAAACAACCTAAAAACATGCGGAGTAAATAAAATAAACTAGGAAACTAGAAATCACCCCCCAAATAAATTGATCATTGTCCTCAAT
The DNA here is from genome assembly GCF_937616625.2 of Mercurialis annua. Taxonomy (NCBI): domain Eukaryota; kingdom Viridiplantae; phylum Streptophyta; class Magnoliopsida; order Malpighiales; family Euphorbiaceae; genus Mercurialis; species Mercurialis annua. Next base: position 36,631,489 of record NC_065577.1, on the reverse strand, counting down.
GAAAACCACACATTCAATTTAGCTAAGAATCAATAATAAATGGGAAGAAAAGCAATAACATACCTCAAGTATGCCATCCGTCGACGGTTTGCCCTTCTTTACCCTCGTCTACTCTTATCCAATCGGTTTCGCAATACTGAGGGGATGTGTTAGATTTAGGTTTGAAGTCTGTAAATCCTGCCTAGGAAAGCACTCCTGCCGCACGCCAGGATTGGACTCCTTGGCAGGATTTTCAGCACTGCTGATTCCTGCCAGGGTAAGCACTCCTGCCGCCCGGCAGGATTGGACTCCCCGGCAGGATTTTCAGCACTGTTGATTCCTGCCAGGGTAAGCACTCCTGCCGCCCGGCAGGATTGGACTCCTTGGCAGGAATTTTCAGCGAGAGAAAAAAAAATCTTCGAGGCGCTCGTTTCAAGGCGATTCCTACACACAAAAACCACAAAAAATAAACGTAATACTAAAAAAAAATGAGACACTAAAAACAAATGAACAAAACAAAAAATTCGTGGGTTGCCTCCCACTAAGCGCTTGTTTATAGTCAATCAGCTCGACTTTTTCCCCGTTTCTCTATCCGAGATCGAAGATAGTTTCCGATGTGTGACCACCTTTTTCCAAGTTCAAACTGCTATGGTTCATTTTAGAGCAAGCAAGCTCAAGAGGCACACGCAATATGTAGTTTGGTGGTTCTTCTTTGATTTGATCTATAATATCTTCATCATGATTCATCTCGATGTCCATGGTCAAAATACGCCAAAATGGCATGGGTATGCCAGATGAATCCTTGATGAATCGCTTATAAAATCCTGCAATTCTCTCCAACGTATGATCAATAAATGGTAAAGAAAATTTTTCCTTGCGTTTCTCCTCGATATATCTCCTAAAATTACGCAAAAGACTAATTTCTTTCTTTTTAATCAAATGGAAAGGAATTTCATGAGTTAAATCAAAATTTTTATCTAAGCATGCATTATTCTCTTTGTGTTCAAGCTCAAATTTTGGGGAACATAAAATAGAATTTAATTCCCCAAAACTATCATGTAGAACACTAGCACTTTTATCCATACATTGCTCATGCAAAGACTCATCTTCCTTCACAACCCGATTCATCTTACAAGATTCATCTTTCAAAGGAATTTGACATGATTTATACATTTCAAAAGTTACCTCATCTTGACCTACCCTTAAGGTCAATTTACCTCCCTCTACGTCGATTAGAGCTTTGCTTGTGATGAGGAATGGTCGTCCAAGAATGAGAGGAACTTCTTCATCGTCTTTCATGTCAAGAACAATGAAATCAACGGGAAAGATGAATTTGTCCACCTTGATGAGTATGTCTTCCAATACACCATTTGGGAAGGTAATTGATTTGTCCGCCAATTGTAGAGAAACCGACGTACTCCTCATGTTGCGCATCAAACCTAAACTTTTACACATAGACAAAGGCATTAAATTAACACTAGCACCAAGATCACAAAGTGCCTTACCAAAGTTTGATGTGCCAATTGTGCATGGTATTGTGAAGCTTCCATGGTCCTTCTCCTTTTTAGGTAGTGAGTTTTGGATAAACGCACTACACTCCTTTGTTAAGCTCACGGTGTTCACCTCATCAATTTTTCGCTTGTTGGAGATGAATTCTTTTAAGTACTTGGCATATTTAGGCATTTGAACAATCGCCTTGGTGAGAGGAATATTGATGTTCACCTTTCTAAATATGTCAAGAAACTTGGAATCATCTTTCGCTTGCGGTGGCCTTTGCGGATATGGAAGTTTTGGAACATATGGCTTAAGTTCCACCACTTTTTCATCTTGTGCTCCCTCTTTAAGCTTGGTTGGTGCTCTCTTTAGATCAACCCCATTCCTCAAAGTAATTGTCATAACTTGCTCCTTAGGATTAACTTCGGTGTTACTAGGCAATGTACCTTGAGCGCGATTTGCCACCAATAGTGCAATTTGACCAATTTTATTCTTCAAACCTTTAATAGAAGCTTGTTGGTTTTGGAGAAGCGAATCGGTCTTTTGCATGTGTTGCATTAACATGTCTTCCAAACTTGGTCTCCTTGGTTCTTGTGGGTGAAATCCGGGTGGAGACCTCACCGCATTTTGAGTGTTGCTCCATGAAAAATTTGGATGATTTTTCCACCCCGGATTGTAAGTATTAGAGTAAGGATTATTTTGGCCTCTTCCTTGATTATCCACATAATTGGCTTGCTCCATCCCTTGCACCAAGTTAACATTGCTCATGCTACAATCTTCCATGGCGTGATTCCCACCACGAAGGCCACATGTAGTTTGCGGGATCATCGTCAATTTGTCAATCATCTTGGCTAGAGCTTCTACCTTGGCATCTAAAGCGGAAATAGCTTCAACTTCATGAACTCCAACCGGTTTGCGAATTGAGGACCGCTCATAATTATTGGCCGCCATGGTTTCAATCAAGGCATTGCATTCCTTGGGCTCCTTTGCTCTAAAACTCCCCCCGGATGCCGCATCAAGCATCATCCGTGTTGCTCCGTTTAGCCCGTTGAAGAAAGTTTCTACTACTAGCTAGTCCGGAACTCCATGATGAGGGCACTTCCTTAGGTACTCGTTGAACCGTTCCCAAGCTTCATAGAGGCTCTCCAAGTCTTGTTGAGCAATTGTGGTAATAGCCATGCGAAGCTTCGCCGTTTTTGAAGGAGGATAAAACTTCTCCAAAAACTTTTTAGCTAGATCTTCCCACTTAGTGATGGTACCTCGAGGAAAATTTTGTAACCAATTCTTGGCCTTATTCTTCAAAGAGAATGGGAATAAAATGAGATAAATTGCCTCCATTGGTACCCCATTCATCTTGAAGGTGCTACATAATTCCAAGAAGCTCATAATATGCTCAGAAGGATCATCACTAGGCAACCCATTGAATGAGAGGTTGTGAGTGATCATTTGAATGAACGCCGGCTTGATCTCGAAGTTATTTGCGTCGACATGAGGTCTAGCAATTTTCGTTGTGGCGCCATCAAGAGATGGTAACATGTGATGTTTGAGAGATCTATCTTCCTCCATTGTTTCGAGTTCGAATGTGTCAAAATTCAACTCAAAAGTTTCTTGTTCAATAGAAAACTCAATACGCCGAAGTGCCCTTTGTACGGAGATTCGCTCTTTTCGTTGCTTATTTAGTTTCTTGCAAGTTTTCTCGATCTCGGGATTAAAAGGAAATAATTCCTTGTCTCTTGAACTTCGCATAAACTAAAGAGCAACACAAGACCTACACACCAAAAACACAAAAACACCAAGCGTAAAGACTGAAAATAAAAACAGAAAATAAAAGTGTTCAAAGAAATAATTAATTAAGTTGTATTGATATAAATATCAATTCCCCGGCAACAGCGCCAAAAACTTGATGCACAAAATCGCAAGTGTACGATGTCGATAAATCAAGTAATATAATGATAAGTAAAATTCGAACCCATGAGGAATTGAATTTAGTACCAAAATAGTTAATTAAGAATTATTTGAACTAACAAAGACAAGGTATATGTGATTTTAATTAAAACTAATAAAAACAGAAAATAATAATCTAAGGAATAAACAATAAGGACAAATAACTCAGAATATTGCTTTCATATGGATTATCGATACCTTACAAGTCTAACTTATATCAATCAATTTTAATTGTTACATGCAATGGAGGATAGATCGAAAATCACTAATCCCACTTTTCGGGCTAGAACTAGTCGATTTATTATAACCCGAGTACCCCGAATCATCCTTACTGTCACGGCTTACAGGACAATAGAAAATAACCCACAATTATAATCAAAGCATTAAGAACAAGTTATCCACATAGACCACATAACGCAAACATGGTGGTCTGACCATGCTTTGTAATTATGCCTTGGTTATCTCTTCCGATTAAATTGCTTAAGTCCCCTCCTCACAATTTATTCTAAGTTCATGTGATTGTTAGCTACTCAATCACAAGCATTACTCTCAATAACAAAGGATTACATTAACAAAGAAAGATATAGAAGATTAGTTTTCAGAATTTAAATATAACATCCATACTACTCACAATATTCCAAGTCAAGAAATTTAGCTAGACATAATTAGATTAACGAAGCAATCAATAATAATAAACATATTCAAAATAAGAGATTGAAATAAAAATACTTGCATAAAAACCTGGAATTATTCGGAATACAAGCCTTCGAATCGAAGCTTCGAAGGATTTAGTCTTTAAAATAACTCTAAGAAACTAAAAGAGATTAACTAAAACTTAAATTGTTTGTAAACTAGAAAAACAATGAAAAACTAGATGATTACATAGCCTTGAGTTGAGTCTATATATAGGGGAAGTTCTAGTAGTCTATTACAATTGGAATTCAAGTCGAGGCAAGAATCCAATTAGAATTAGGACTTGGAGCAAAAACCATTCGTCAGACATTCCTGCCGAGGAAAGAGGTCCTGCCGCCCGGCAGGAATGTGCCTTGCCCGGCAAGAAGTTGACACAGCAGCTTTTCCGGCCGGGCAAAGGCTTCTTGCCGGCCGGCAGGATCAGTTTCCTCATCAGGGCTGATTTCATCGCAACTACCAACTTCGGACAGCCGTAACGTTTTGTACGCAACTCCAAATGACTTGGTTCTTAAGCCATTGGAAAGCTTGAGATGTCTAGTTTATTTCATATGAAGGACAGAAATTCATTAGAGATCTTTATGTATTCCAAAATATCCAATCAATGGAAAAGGGTCAAATCTGCAAGTCATTCAATGCACCATGCAATATGTCAATCTTCAAAACTTCATAAGCTGAGCTATATAACTCCGAATGATGTAATTATTGATGTTTTGGAAAGATTAGAATGTCTAAAACAACTCATATGAAGAACACTTTCTCATTTGAGGTATTGAAGAAGGACAAAACTATCCGTTCATGAACAAGGATCAATTTGATATATTTTCTTCGTTTCTTGGCAATTTCCTTTGATTCTTGGTCCATGACTTTCTTGCATAATTAACCTATAAAACAAAACCTTTTCAAGCATAATATCCTCAAAAATAGGAAGAATTACTAACAATCATACTTGAAAAACGTTATACAAAATATGCGTATCAACAAGTTGGTGAGTAAAATTGCCAACAAGTTTTTGGCGCCGTTGCCGGGGATGAGGTTGCGTTTAATTGATTGAAAGTATTTTGAAATTCGGTCGAGTTAGCCTTATTTTCTGTTTTTACTTTTCTTTTGTTAGTTTGTGTTTTCGTGAATTACGCTTGGTGTTCTTGTTTGTGGTTGCGTAGGAAATTTTGGACTTCATTGGTTTATCTTCAAATATTCTTTTTATGGCGAATTATGGTCGGAAAGGAGTAATGGCATGGAATCAAAGTTATTTGCCGTACCAAAACATTAACTACAACTGTGATATTTGTGGGAATTTTAGTCATACCGGAGATGGGTGTCCCGAACTCTATCCGGAGTGGAATGAGCATGTTGACTATGTGGGTGATTAATGGCAAGCTAATGACCCTTATTCCGACGAATATGATCCGGGGTGGCACAACCCTCCGAATTATGGTTGGAGCAACAATTGGGGGAACTTCAATGAAAACTTGAACTTCGATTCAAGCTATCACCCACATCAAAACCAATGGGACTTCAACTCCAATTTTGACAATGAACCACAACAATCACATGAATTTCAGAAAGATGGAATGTTTGATAAGGGGAACATGCTTGCTAAGTTGTTGGAGGAGCTTAGAGAGATGAAGCAACTTCAAAAGAACCAAGCCGCCACTAGTCAAATGCTTGGAACTCAAATCTCCCAACTTGCTATCAATCTTCAAGGTAGACCTCAAGGGGGATTGCCCTCCACCATGGAAAACAATTCGAGAGAGAAACTCAAGGACATTGAGCTTAGAAGCGAAAAAGCTCATGATGCCCCTCATGTCAAGAGACTTATGGTGGTTGAAGATGAGCCAAGTTATAGTGAGCTAAGTGCTAGTGAGCAAGTGGAAGTTGAAGCTCCATATGTTAGACCACCACCCCCACCTCCTTATGTACCAAAAGTCCCTTTTCCGAGTCGACTCAAGAAGGCTTCGGGCAATCAAAGAGGATTACTAGCCGAAAGTGAAGCTACTCCAACACAACATGCTATGGCCATAGTTTTGAAAGATGATGGCGCTTTAGTAGAACATCCTCCCACAAAGGTTCACATAGAGATTGAAAGAGAAAAGTGTGAGGATGTTGAACTTGAAGCTCCAATTTCCAAGCCACTTACTTGTCCCAAGAGCGTAAATGATGAAAGTGAGAAGAAATTTGGTATTACGGTACTCTACGAGGAATTCAACAAATCCTTTGATTATAAGGATCCATTCTTGGAGGGGTTTGATTCCGAGTATGACGGAAATAATATCAAATATATGAAGATGCTTCATACTCCTCATGTTCTTTGTTATAGAGTACAAGCATACTCTATATTATTGGAGTTGTATTTGAAGGAGCCGACACGAAAAAAAAGGGAGAAGATGCTACCAAGACGGCTTCCACATATTAGGTTGTATTTTTAACAACCTTACGCGAAGAGTCTAGCTTTGGACTCCAACTAAAGTGCACTCGGGAGGCAATCCCGAGAGGTTCGATTTCTTTTCTTGTCATTTATCTTTTGTTATTTATTTTTAGTGTTTCATTTATGTTATTTTGACTTTAATCGAAAACGATTTGATTCTCTAAACCAAACTCATGCAATTTTCATATTTATTTTATTTCTTAGCATTGAGGGCATTGCTTAGAAATAGTGTGAGGAGGGTTGGAAAATTGAATCTCATTTGTGTTTAGATTGTTTTAGGATGTTTTTATGTGTTTATTTAGTTTAAATGCTTTAGGTTGTTTTGATTCGAGCTTAGGCTTGTGTAAGGGGGAAAATCTGATTTCAAATGCTTCAAGGCTTCATTCTAATTGCCTTTTTGGGCCCAACACTCTTTTAGTTGATGTTTTTGTTTCCTCTTTTGTCTAGTACTATATAAACAACATTATCTCATTTTTAGAGGGAAATTGATAGACAACATTTTACATCATTTAGTTCTCTTTGTAGTTGTCTCTTTTAGTTAGGAGTAGAATAGTTTAGGGTTTTGTGCCTCCATAGTTTCCACCATTATTGGTGCTTAGATGCTTTTTTGCTTTGTAAGAACAAGATTTACCTATTGAATACAAGCTTTTATCTTTGATTCTTCATTATCTTCTTTATGATTTATTGTTCTTCATTTAAGGTAATCATTCTCACTTTTGTTATGTTAATTAATTATTGCTTAGTTGTTGCTTTAACTTTAATCATGAGTAGCTAAACTCCTAGTCTAGGGGTTGTTATGATTGCCATGTTTAATTGCTAGATGATTGGTTAGGGTTGTATGAGTTAGGGTTTTGTTGTGTTTATTAGTCTTAATGCCTAGATTAAGTTGGCCTCTTAATCTTTGATTAGTGTTTGATTAGTGAGGGCGAGAGTTAAACTAATCAAATAGACCTAGTTAAGCATAAGCTTAAGACCTAGATGCACGAGAGTGATTTAGGGATTTAGCGGTTGTTTGAGTTTGCGGATTAATCGGATTGATTGGTGTAGTCGACATTCAATTGCACGAGAGTGAGTTGGATTTCGACTTATTAATCAATTGTCGGTTCTTCGACTTCCGGCTCGAGAGAGCGGATTTGGATACCTTAGAATGACTTGACCCAAACCAATACCCATATACCCGACCTATCTACCTAGGAATTGCTTTGGTATGATTAGCAACCCTTAGGCGCTTTTAATTATCGTTTTAATCCGTTAATCAATTAGTTTATTTATTATTGATTGAGTTTATTTCCGTAGTGGTAATCAAAACCAATCACTCGTTTGCTATCCGAATTGGAGTTCAAAATCATATTTCACTCTCATTAAACTTCTCATCCCTGTGGGTTCGACAACCCGGACTTATAGTCCACTCTATTACAAGTTGGTGAGTAAAATTACCAACAGTGCCTCACTCTTTTGGGTGAGAGTGAAGGGGGATTTTTGACCGAATTTACACAAATTTAGAGTATATGTGATCCTTTTTTACAGTTTTGGATTTTTTTTATACCTTAACGCAAGTTGAGGAGTGAAATAATCCTTTATTCATTCTTCATTATCACATTTTATTTGAAGTGGTTAATTGAATCTAGCAGTACTAGAACTATCACTTTTTAAGCATTTTTATAATTAAATTTTGATTTGTTTCAATTTGTAAAAGAAAGAAATATATGACTGAATTGAATGAGTTTATTGATATGAAATACCTCCTATATATACAGGAGTAATTACAAAAGAATATAATGAGATCCTACAAATCAGGCAGTGATAGCTATCTAAAATACAAGGAAAGAAAGTAACGGCTATATACAGAAATCTCAACATTAATATGACAGATATATTTCCTAACACTCCCCCTCAAGTTGGAGAGTGGATGTCTTGTACTCCCAACTTGCGTATAATTGGAACAAATATATCTTTCCCCAATGGCTTAGTGAACACATCAGCCAGTTGATGAGTTGAGCTAACATACTTAGTGATCACCGATCCATCTTGAATTTTATCTCTAATATAGTGACAATCCATCTCGATATGTCTAGTCCTCTCATGAAAAACAGGGTTGGCCGCAATGTGTAAAGCTGCTTTGTTGTCGCAAAATAATGAGGTTGGTTCACGAAGCAATAGATTAAGGTCCTTCAACAAGTGCCATAACCAAGTCAGCTCACAACATGTCCCTGTCATAGCACGGTATTCTGCTTCTGCTGAAGATAAAGAAACCGTTTTTTGGAGCTTCGACTTCCAAGAAATCAATGAGGGCCCAAGAAAAATACAATAACCAGTAGTGGACCTTCTAGTTAATGGACAACCTGTCCAATCGGAATCACAATACGCTGTTAATCTCAAATCATTAACTGAAGGAAAAAACAAACCTTTTCCGGGAGCACTTTTGAGGTAACGCACAATTCTTAGAGCTGCATCCCAGTGAAGCTTTCTAGGCTTATTCATGAATCTGCTCAATACATGGACTGCATAAGTAATATCAGGGCGAGAGATGGTTAAATAGATAAGTCTACCGATCAACCTTTTATATTTTCCCGAATCTTTGAGTAAATGACTTTGGTCAGATAGCTTTAGACCTTTTTCCATAGGAGTATCAACCGGTGCAGCTCATAATAGACCTGTATCTTCAATGATTTCGAGTGCATACTTACGTTGACAAATATAAATCCCATGTTTAGAAGCAGATACCTCAATACCAAGAAACTATTTTAGGTTTCCAAGATCCTTAAGGCGAAATTGACTATGCAAGAATTGTTTAATAGAATCAATAGACTTCATATCATTTCCCGTAATTAAAATATCATCAACATAAATTAAGAGTGCAGTAAAGGAATTTCCATGCTTTTTAGTGAATAATGAATAATCAGATTTAGATTGCACATACCCGGCTGATCGGATAGCATTAGAAAACTTTTCAAACCACTGTCGTGACGCTTGTTTTAAACCGTAGAGAGACTTATGCAGTCGACAATATAAATGGTCCTCCCCCTGTCGCCGGAGACCAGGAGGAGGTGACATGTAAATTTCCTCTGACAAATCCCCATGAAGAAATGCGTTGTTTACGTCCAATTGATGCAACTTCCACCCACGAGCTGCTGCCAAAGCCAATAAACAGCGTACAGTGATGATTTTAGCAGTGGGAGAAAACGTTTCGTGATAATCCACCCCTTCTAATTGATTGAATCCCTTGGCAACCAATCGCGCTTTATATCTCTCAACGGAACCTTCAGCTTTATGCTTCACCTTATATACCCAACGACATCCAATGGGAGTTTTGCCAGCAGGAAGACACGTTAATGTCCAAGTACCATTTTCTTGAAGTGCTTTTAACTCGGAATCCATGGCCGCTTTCCATTCAGGATGCAGAGCAGCCTCAGAGTATGAGCGAGGCTCACAAACCTGTTCAAGCTTAGCTAAAAAATTTGATGATAAGGTAAGTACCGATGATATGAAAGATAATGAGCCATAGGATATTTGGTGCCCTTACCTGGACCGGGCAACAAGGAAGACGATTGTGCAGATTTAGCAAGATTACATGTATAATCATTGTAACGGACTGGGATAATGGATTTGACGGCTGGAGCGACGAAGAGTGGGTAATGCGAGATCCGTAGGTTCAGATATAGGATTGGGTATGGGGACAATAGGAGGATTAGAGGGATTCAATTGCAATTCAGATTGTGTTGAAGTTAGCTGGGAAGGTACAGAAGATGGTGGAGTGAGTTGAGTTGTGGTAGGTGGATGACGACGCGAGTAAGTACGAAGTGGTGGCGGTGGAAGGATTGATGGTGAGGAAGAAGAAGATGAAGTGTTAGTGTCTGGATGTGAAGATGAAGAAGAAGGTATGGTGGAAGTAGGAGACTCCAAAGATAGATCAGCATGGGTGAGGCAAGGAATTGGGCCTGACTGTTGACTAAATAAAGGAGTTGGCTGCTTAGAAGCATATGAAAATATATTTTCATGAAATTTTACATCTCTGCTAGTAAAACGTTTTTGACTCGATAAATTATATAATTTGTAACCTTTTTGGCCGACTGGATAGCCGATGAAAATAGACTGAATAGCCCGAGAATCAAATTTATGTGTAGGATGAACGTTGGTGGCATAAGCTAAACACCCAAACACACGAAGGTGGGAAAAAGAAGGCAGTGTTGAATGGAGAAGTTCAAATGGTGATTTGTAGGAAAGAACCGGAGAAGGCAAGCGATTAATTAAATGAACTGCTGTAAGAACACATTCTCCCTAAAATTGAGTTGGAAGGTGGGCTTGAAATTTGAGAGCTCTTGCAACTTGAAGAATATGGCGATGCTTGCGTTCTACAACTCCATTTTGTTGGGGCGTATAAACACAAGAATGCTGAAATATGACACCATTATCAGAAAAAAAAGTACGGAGGGACATAAATTCACTACCACTGTCACTACGAAATTTTTTTATGCGAGAGTCAAATTGAGTTAGAGCATATTTGAAAAATTGTTTTAAAATTGGTTGTGCTTCATCTTTATGGCGCATTAAAAAAATCCAAGTGAAGCGAGTATAATCATCGACAATAGTAAGAAAATAATGCGCTCCCGAAAAAGAGGGATGACGATATCGACCCCATATATCACAATGAATGAGTTCAAAAGGTCGTATAGAAGAAATCGTACTAGAACCGAAAGGTAATCTACTTTGTTTCGCCAAAGGACATACGTGACAAATATTATTAGTTTGCATTGAAAAGTTTAAAAAACGCTTTGCTATAAAATTTAAACAAGACGACGACACATGGCCAAGACGATTATGCCAAAGGTCCATGGAGCATCTTAGGGTGTGATTACAAGAAGGCCGTGCTGTGGATATAGAAGGGCTGGAAATGTTTCTTTTTGTTGCTAATGTCGTCAAGTAGTACAGTCCGTTATGTTGTTTACCCAAACCAATCGTCTTCCTCGTTGCAAGATCCTGCAAGATACTTGAATACGGAAAAAAAGTTACTGAACAATTCAAACTTTTTGTCAAACGACTTACTGACAGCAAATCCACTTTGAATTTCGGCACAGACAACACATCATGAAGAGAAAAAGTAGTATTAAGAGGAAAAGACCCTTTAGCAGCAATATTAACATTATCTCCACTAGGCAATAACACTGGTGGTAGAGAGTAATTTTTACTAGAATTTAACAAAGAGGATGAAGTAATATGATCCGTCGCCCCGCTATCAATGATCCAATTGCGGGAAACGACGTTGGACAAACCTGGTTTTGTGACTGTGTTTGCACTTGTGCCTGCATTCTGATTGGATTTGTGAATTTTATCATTGAATAGAGCTATGAACTGATTAAATTGGGCCTCAGATAAAGTGATATTCTGGCCACATGCTTCATTCAATATCTCAGCGACTTGATTGGCAGAAGGATTCCTTACTTTGTTTTGTTGGCTATCAAAATTCATACCATAATTCTCTTTTGCTTTAGGATGACCAGATGGATAACCAATTATTTCAAAACAAGTTTGAACCCAATGTCCAGGTTCTCCACAGTTCGTACACTGCGGCCTTCCTCGACCCGTGCTGCGACGACGTTCTGGATCAAAACGTCGAATTTCTTGTGAGGAATCTCTACGGTCTGTACGAGAGGATTGCCAGTCAGATCTCTCCATCCTTCCTCCTCTTCCTGAATTTGGATTAGGCATGGTGTTGTGTCGCACCGCCATTGCTGCACCCGAGCTTGATTCGATTGGAGAATGAGATACACTAAGGAACCGCTGCTTTTCTTCTTGAGAGACTGCAGAACAGGCTTGACGGACTGTTGGCAGAGGATTCATGAGGAGAATTTGTCCACGAATGGCGCTGTAGGTTTCATTTAATCCCATCAAAAACTGCATAAGTTTTTGTTGTTCTGACTGTGAGGTTTCTAAATAAGAAGCCAACGCATCCCAAAACCCTTTTAGTTTAGTATAATAAGCAGATATTGATTTCTGCTCTTGCCGAAGACAAGCGATTTCTCGCTGGATTTCAAAGATACGTGGGGCATTGCCTTGAGAGAATCGTTCACGAAGGTCCTCCCATACCTCGTGAACAGTAGGATAGTAGATGATGCTGTCTGCAATTTCTGGATTGACAGTGTTGACAATCCAAGAGTGTACCATGTCATTACATCGTGACCAAGTTGCATAGCCTTCTGGATCTGTTTCTATTGATGGAGATTTGACTGAGCCGTTGACAAAAGAAAGCTTATTCTTGGAGTTCAGGGCCAAAGTCATCGCCCTCTTCCACCCGGAATAATTGTCCCCATTCAAAGGCTTGGAAACAAGAACGAGACCTGGGTGGTCTGAGTGATGAATAAAGTAAGGATTTGAAGAATCGGCATCTAATTTGCCGGACGATTTTGGGACTGATGGAACAACAACACTGTCCATGATGATGAATATGAATTGTTTGCAGGAGAGTTTTGAGTACAGCAGTCAAGATCTAGACCTGCTCTGATACCATGTAAAAGAAAGAAATATATGACTGAATTGAATGAGTTTATTGATATGAAATACCTCCTATATATACAGGAGTAATTACAAAAGAATATAATGAGATCCTACAAATCAGGCAGTGATAGCTATCTAAAATACAAGGAAAGAAAGTAACGGCTATATACAGAAATCTCAACATTAATATGACAGATATATTTCCTAACACAATTTGATTACCAGGTTTTCATTTTGTTTAAACCGGAAATTTTCTAACAAAAAAGAAAAGAAAATGTGATAGCCAGATTTTACTTTTTATTTGTCTAAAAATTTGACATGTGTGTATAATTATCCTAAAAAATCCCGTTGAATTAAAATTATACATCACTGACACATTTTTTGACACATACAGGCAAAGAAACGACCGCACCTTGATAATAGCTGGCTTGCGCCTCAGCATTTGGCCAAAAAGCTTATGTTAAAATGAAATTAAAATTTTAATTATAAAAATAAAACAAATAAAATTTAGTGATTAGAATGCAATAAAACAAGTTATATATTGAAAATATTATTTTTTACTTTATTTACAAATTTTAATTTAATCAATTTTAAACGTATTTTGATGTTATTAATTTTATATTGTCAAAAATAAAAATATATTTGCATCAAACAACATATATATTGAATCTCAATCCTAGTGACTTTCAATCGACTTTATTTATCCTCTAAATTATATAATAAGCTTCGCGTGTTTACACGGAATCAAATTAATATTTATTTAAACAATAAATTTATTAAAAAACATATATACAAAATGTGAAAAAAATTCATATACAAACTAATAAAGTAAAAGTCTATTTTAATGTTAGTAATAATTTGTTTGAAAGTATGGATTATTTTTAATATTAACTTTCTTTTAATAATAACTTTTGTATTAGGAAAAAATCAAATAAATTATAGTGCTAAAATATTAAAAATTAAATAAATATTTTATATAATATGAGCTTACAAAAATTCAAAATTAACTTTATTTTTTAAAAATTAATGTTCAATAAAATATATGATTTGTAGAGTTTATAAGTTAATATTTATTGAAATACTATGCTATGTAGATATTAGAAATAAATATAAATGAGAACACACATTAAATATATATAAATTAAATAAGTGATTCAAAAAGTATTTACTATCTCCCGTATTAAAACTCTTTTAATAATATTTTTTATATCAGTAGAAATCAAAAAAAATATTTATTTGTTATAGTTATTGTTATAATTTATTATATAAATGTAATATTTATTTTTACGATGAAAAATAATTTTAAATTATTAATTCTTTTTATTTTATATGATAAATAAATGATTGTTTGATAATGGTTTGAATTGGTTTCAAAAAAATATATCAAACCCAACCAAACTAATTTTGCTAGATCTATGTGATTTGATTTTGGTTTGAAAATTTCAAACCAATATAATTGATTTGAACTAAATTATTAATGACAAATCAGTCAAACCAATTATGTACACACCCCTAATTATTAGTAGCAATGATCTACATTCCATCACCATCGAAAATACCATTTCCTCCATTGCCCCTAATTATTAGTAGCAATGATCTATATTCCATCACCATCGAAAATACAATTTCCTCCATTGCCCCTACATTTTACGTACTCTCTCCGTTTCAAATTGATAGGCAATATTTTAAATTTATTTGTACTAAACTATAGATGGTAATTTATTGTTTTAATGTTTAAATGACATATATAACCTCATTAATTGTAACATATTGCATTAAAAGAAAGAAAAATCCACTAAAAAATAAAGTCAATACTGCATTAAATAAGGGTAAGTGTAGAATGTTTTTATAAAACTACTCATTTTATATAGATTTACTAAATTTTTTAATACTTGTGTTTACCTTAAATTGTCTATCAATTTGAGACGGAGGGAGTAACAATTAACAATCAAAATGATATTTTCTTTTGAGAGGAACTATTTATATTTTTCAACACATAGAAAAGGATTATATTACGCGCATGAATATTCAAACCAATGAGAATTGAACATATATTTAATAAATATCTTTACTCAAGATTTAGTAATATTTGGGTATAGTTGACATTGTCTAAAAATCATCTCATTGTATATTATAATCATATAAAAAAATGAGTTGATGTTGATATGAATTTTAACTACAAATGATTTATAGAGATTATTTGTCACCAATCCACGATATAATTTTTTCTAAATTTTAATTTAATGTATGATTCACAGATGATGTTGGCTGTTGATATGAATTTTTAACTAACAATATATACTTTAAGATTCATGAAAGCAGACTAATTTGTATATTTGAAGAGAAACAGTCAATATTAAAAAGAAGGTTCCGGCCGGTACCATATCATACAATTTTTATTATTATTTCAGAAGATTTTATTTTGATTCTATTGTTATTGAAATGATTTTAGCATGATTTTGTTAGGTTTTAGTATAATTTTATTAACATTAGGGAAAAGGTTCAATTTTGCTTCAAATGTTTGTGTAGAAGAAGTATGGATAAACCCCTTATAATTTTTTTATCTAAATTATATTTTCAAGGTTTAAAAAACGACTCAATTATGCTTTTTTTTTTCAAACAGTATTAGCTATCTGTTTCATAAAAATGACATAATTAAACAATTTTAAAAACTTTAAGGATGTATTTAGGACAAATATGTCACGATGACGTATTTATTTACGAGAGAAACTTCAGAGGCATAATTGTATAATTTTATTAAAATGTTAAAAAATTTAAGTAAAAATAAAATAATTATATTATTTTTTATAATATAAGTAAAAAACATTCGTCTCGAAAATAACACTAACGTTGTTAAAGAGAGCATTTAAAATCCTCATCTATCGGGAGTCAAAAAATTTATTAAACACGTATGATGTAACAGCAAAAAAAAAATATATATATAAATTAATACACATATTCTTCACCATTAATTATTTAGGTTACTTGCATAAATACTTATCTTGGTGACCTGACATTTATATCTTAGTCTTTGCACTTTTACGTTTTTCCTTGCTATTGCCTTACAAATATATATTAACCACATATAGCCAAGGATTTAAAAAGTGAGTTTCCAACCCATAAATTGCAAATTCGTTAACTGTTTGAAGTTTAGTTGAGCTAGTTTATATATCTACAGTCGACCCTCTAATAATTGATATACATGGTGGATCGAAAATTTATTAATTATTAATTTATTGAATTTATATAAAAAAATTATAAAAAATAAAAAATATATTTTAAAAGATCTACATTCGTAGATCTAATATTAATATTATAAAAAAGCTAACTAAATACACTTCGCAATCATTCAATTTAAAAATAATAATTTTATATACTGTTCAAAAAATATCAACTTGATATTGAATTTTTTTTATTAAAAATTAGTATCCATGAAGTAAAATAAATTTTAATATTTTTTTGTACTAGAGATGCTTCACTTGTTTTTACTTGTTCATCTAATAACTTCCCTTAAAATTTCCCAAACGAACAAGAAGTTATAATTTGATAGTATTTCAGCTTCAACCTTATAAATTAAAGTTAGTATTGTCCTAAATAAGTCATCAATTATTATATATTTTTTTATAAATCTCTCTCTAATAATTAATATTCCTATAGAATATATATTAAATTTTATTAGTTATTAAATAATAGAATTATTAATTATCCGACGTGGAACGAAGTTGGTTTCCTCAATTTTCTATTAGAATTATTAATTTATTGAATATTAATTATTAGAGGGTTTACTGTACCTATTTTTCTTTTTCATTTTTCATTTTTTTTAAAATACAATAATATAAGGGCTAAACATTTTTTATGGGTGAGGGCTAAAATATTTATCGTGTTTAAATTTTATTTTTTAAAATAAACCAAACTTGATCCTAGTTTTATAATAATATCTAATAAAAAATAAATTATATAAATAAATAAATTTTTATCTATATAATATTAAAAATAATAAAATAAGTATTGTAATTATTGTAAATAAATATTTATTTTTTATATTAACTGTTTTACTTTTTACTTTTTGCATTAAAATTAAATTATTATATGAATCTTTTTATATAGAGTAACATATTATTAAAAATATTTGAAAATATCGTAGTTTTTTTTCGAAATATCAGTCGTTCAATTTTTTTGTATTTTTATAAAATTACCTTTTTCCATGTGGTTATTTTCTATAAAAAATTTCTTATGACGAAGAATATGGACTTCAGTAGAATAAAAAAATTTATATGTGCCGATTTTGAAAAAATTAATTTATATGTAATTTAGAATTGAATATATATAGCAATTTTCTTACTCTAACAACAATTTAGTTATTTTATCAAATCTTTAACTGTCAAGTATATCAACATTCATGTATAATAATGAAGAATAAAATTAAAATGTAAACTGTATCAATTTAGATATTATAAAAATAATATTAATAAAAGAATATGACTATATAAGCCTATAATAATTTACTAAGAAAACATTACGAGCAACTGAAAAGCTACCAAAAAGCAACATATAAGCAACCGAAGAGTAAAAATTCAGATATCAAACGAAAATAATTTTGCATCTTTAAAAAAGTAAAGAAAATACAACTCTATTGTCTAAAAAGAACTGAAAGTTATATTCAAATTGTAATAGGTATTTTTTATGACATTCACCAAATTCATTAGTTTTCTATAAACATTTTATGAGTAAAAAAAAGCAATCAAAGAGCAACGGTAATGTAACTAGAGCGCAACTACAATGCAACCATTGATCAACTGCAAAAGAACCAAGAGCAACAAAGTAATTAAAAAGAAAACAAAAAAATTAAATATTAATTAAAAAATAATTATTCACCATTAAAAATAAAAATAATATAACTACTATTTAAATAAATAAAAAAATAATTTGATAATTTGATCAAATAGTTTAGAAAAAATTGGAACGAATTACCAATGAATAATCTGGCTGAGTCGCGGACTAAGTCACACTCTTTAAGATGTTTTGTGGCTCTGCCCAGAAGTGCAAGACAACTTATCAACCACACCCGTCCCCCAGGATAAAACAGCCACTCGGATATTAATATAATAAACACTGCACTGTGTACCACCGTTCAAAGTACACCCCCAATATTGCTCAAGGATTCTAATAACTCAGATAAAACTATGTGTTTTCTTTTAACTCAGAGAATGCTCTAATTTTCATTTAACTCATAGAATACTCTGGTTTTCGTTGTCTTCATCAAAAGAGAAGGAAAGCTTTATTTATAGGAGGAGAGGAGGGGGACAACAACTTAAATATCAATAAATATGAAATTTATTTACTTAAAATAAGTGACCATTATTATATGAGTTACATAAGTTATAAAAATGAAAGGTTAAAGTATTTTTTCATTTTGTCAAAATTCAATTAAGAACCTCATAATCCCCCATTTTGAATTTAAAAAAATTTCTCGAACAATTCATGTATCCATAAGAATACGTATAAATAAAGGTATCTTTCAGTTTGAACCTTTGCGTATTGAGTAAGATTCTGATTCAACAAGAGTGACTCGTAGTATTGAACTCTATCTCGGACATCAAACCACACACTTTTTAAGAGTGTATTCATAAGCCCGTGCATTAAAGACCTTGCATATCTATCCCAGTTTAGTGAACGCTTTAGCAATTTTTGCCCCTAAATTTCATAGAAAGCGGCCCCCCACTTTCACATTCATAAAGGTAAAGCTATTAAGGGTACACGTGTAGCTAGGTACAACACTCCATATGGAGTATAGACTTCATTAAGAGATTCTATTACCTCATCTTCAATTGCTTCAGGTACCATGCTTTAGTATTGCATGTTCTGGCTCATATCATTCACAATTTGTTATTACCCATTAAACCTATTTCTTGGGATCTCCGGTCATTTAAGTCAGGTTGCCATCATGAATGACTCATTCAATAGGCAATAGTCTCATTTCTTTGGACGTTTTATGAACTTCCTCTTTAGCTAATCCTTTCATCAAAGGATCTGCTAATTTATCACCACTGTGTGCATGATCCACTCTAACAGTTCATATTGTTCTTACGACATATACATCGTTCCTTACCGTTATATAAACAATTCTCAGTTTTTGCAATAGTCGCGGTACTGTCGCGATGGATCAACACAACTGTATTTGTCTTTTCCATAAAGGAATCTCATATATTAGGCTTCTAAGCCATCTTGTTTCTTCACTAGCACTAGCTAGTGCTACCATTTCTCAGTCAATTGTGGATTAAGTCAAAATCGTCTGTTTATTTGATATCCAAAAAACAGTTCCACAAGTTATACTAAAAGTATAGTCACTCGTAGCTTTAGAATCATCTAAAAATATATTCCAATCTGCATACGACGTCTACTAATAAACCTGCAAAAAAATCCAATGACATATGCAATGTCATGTCTAGTAAAATCATTGGTATACCAAAGGTTGCCAATGATGCTCACATTATCAGACTATTATACACTATCATCAGTGTTTTTAAGTAGTTTTACACTTGGATCTTTATGATGTACATACATGTTTATAGTCGAAGTAATTATATTTCTTTATAATTTTCTCAACATAGTGAGATTGATATAAAGAAATTCCATGTTCATTCTTAGTAATCTTGATACCAAGAATTCACTCACTTCTCAGAGATCTTTCATATCAAGGTTGACATACAACAGTGATTTCACAATCTTAACAACATGAAAATTTGATCCAAAGATAATCAAGTCATCAAAATATAAATATATGAACGTACAAAGTTCATATTCATGTTTATAAAAAAAATATTTGTCACTTCCATCTACTTTAACACCATTTGAGATGAAAAGGTTATCAAAACTTTCATGTCATTGCTTAGATGCCTGTTTTAAACCATATAAAGGTTTGTTTAACTTGCAGACTTTCTGTTCCTGACCATGTATTACAAAACCCTCAAGTTGGTCCATGTATATTTCTTCTTCCAGATCACCATTCAGAAAAATAGTCTTAACGTCCATTTGGTGTGCAACCAAATCTTATAGTGCAGCTTTTGAAATCAACACTCTAATGGATATTATTCTAGTAACTGGTGAATATGTATCAAAAAAATCAACGTTTTCACACTGTCTATAGCCCTTGGCAACAAGTCAAGCTTTATATTTATCAATTGTGCCATAGATTTTGATTTTTTTAATATACATTTACATCCTATGATTTTGCAACTCGGGGGTAAATCAGTCAAATGCCATGTCTTATTGTAGATCCTGACCCAGAGCAGACATCTTTTAAGGGCCATGTTGTTAGGTTGCATATTACCGGACATAGGTTCAAATAGAATCAATTGCTTATCAAAATTCCAAGGACCCTCACGAAGGATCCTGTTCTTATCTATCTTAGAGGCGAATTCGAAAACAAACAGTTCGTCTCCAATGTCACGAACCGTAAATCCTTTGGCCAGCCTCCATGCACTCGTCAAGGCGTTCTTCATGTGTGTTAAATTATATGGTTTCTGTGTTAACAGCTTCCACACCAAGCTCACCTCTGCCTTCTCATCAGTGTTGTCATCAACTACATTTTCTAATGTTATCGTCTCTTGCTCATCCTCAGTTAGTCGAAGCTGAGAACAAGCTGCAACCAATCCTTCTTCCATCGTAACAGTCACCCGTAAAAAAAAACCAACACAGCAACAGGGACGCACCACGATCAGGCGTAATCAAATCGGAAAAACCGAAGAAAACCTCCAAACCTGAAGAAAAAAACCCTAACCCTAGATACTAGGGCAGAGAGAAAAAGCTCCACAAAAGTAGGGAGAGTTATTAGTTTAATGATTTAAAAGAGCTGAGCTGTTATTTTTAATAACCTTAAATAGTCACATCTTACTATCCTTTGACTATTAAACTTAATCTTTCCGAATATTTTTCTTAATATTCGAAACCGCAAAATATTTTTTTTAATATTTTGATTACTTCAATTTGATCTCGTGACATATTCTAATTACTTAAAATTACGGGGTATTACAAAGAACAAATGGTAGAACTGTCAGCTCAAATCGATCCTCACCTACCTAGAGACACATCAACCCCACAAAATTAGTAATTGACATACCACTATAAAAGACTCAAGAAAATATGGTAACATGTTAATATTCTTTTCCTCTCAACTCTTATACTATTCCACTTCTCTTTTCTTTCACCTAATCATATTAACTTGTCCGTCGAAGTGGCTTGCCAGAATCACCTTCCGGCGCGCTTCTAACGGTGTTCTTTGTGACTCTTCAGGTATCAGTGGAGCAGACCCGACCCGGCTTAGATTTAGATTATCAATTATCACCCGTTAAAAAGACAGACTCCATATATAAGACTGATAAAATCTTTACAGAAAAGATATAAACAAACTTTTCATAAAAATAATACTATCAGAACATCACTGTTGTTGCCTTTAAGTAAGATATATTAGTCATTAAGAACATTGGGTCATTATAATAACATATCTTATTGGAACTCATTAACATACTATTGGTTTGATCAGAATTTAAAGTAAGAATAAGAAATTTTATAAAGTTGAGAGATAAAAATACAAATAAAATTTACACTACAAGAAAAAGGACTTATGGTAACGGTCTATTACAGCGACTATTAAAATCGTTACAATATATTGACCCTTTAAAACGACTATTTTAATATATTTTTCAAATATAATTATTTTAAAATGCCTAATAAAGTTGTTGCAAAAAGTTATACTTTTAGCAACGACTTAATTTATATTTTTAAATATAATCATTTTACAACGACTAATCGTGTCACTGTAAATTATATACTTTACCAACGATTTAAATTATGTCTTTTTTTAAATATTATCATTTCACAACGACAAATAATTTTGTTGATAAAAGAAAAAAGGAAACTCTAAAATCCCATATTGAAAATGAGTGAAATGAGAATGATGCGATAGCAC
This sequence comes from Mercurialis annua, assembly GCF_937616625.2. Taxonomy (NCBI): domain Eukaryota; kingdom Viridiplantae; phylum Streptophyta; class Magnoliopsida; order Malpighiales; family Euphorbiaceae; genus Mercurialis; species Mercurialis annua. Next base: position 36,609,494 of record NC_065577.1, on the reverse strand, counting down.
GAATTAAAATACAATCTTTTGTTTAATCATATACTTCATAAAAAATAAATTTTTTAGCTGAATCAAATTAAAATATTTATTGAAAACAAAAACTAATAAAATTTTATCAGCCAACTTTGGTCAGAAGTTAAATAATTATAAAATAATTCTATAAAATCAAATAAAAATAATTTAAAAATAATAATCACAATTAAAAGAATCGATACTAGTACGTAAGTGGCAACTGAAGTGTTGGTTTTCAATGTAAATGTCTATTATAAAATATAATACATACACATGTTTTTATATATGATATCTGATTATTTAACAATTTTTTATACAAAATGTGTACTATATAAAATTAATAAATAATTTATTGTGAATCCTTTAGTCTAATAATTTAATACTAGTTGATGATATCATTCCCAAATTATTAATTTAAAAACAATATACGAAAATAAAAATATTTATAAAAGTAATTCATATTAAGTTGACTAGTTTTATTTTTTTCAGTCGATAATATTTATCGTATTTAACTATTTAACATAAATTGAAAACAAAAAATGTTGTGAACCGAAGGGAATATAAAACCCGAGCTACATCAAGTTTGAACTGGGATGCATTATGCAAGTTTGAACTCAAACTCGAATGAGTTTAAATTTTCAAGCTCAAACTTGAGTTCATATAACATCCGAGCGGTCAAACTCGAATAATATCTTAGCAACTTGAGGTCGAGCTCGACATGATTTCAATAAAAATTCTTAATGAAGCCGCAATATCTATAGAAAGAAAATACAATTGTACATCTAAAAAAGACATATCTATAGACCCAAAACTCTCTTAATTTAAATCAAGTATTCCCAAATTTGTACACCTCAAAATGCGAACTTATTTGATCCCAAAACGCAAAGTTGAAGCCCTAATTGACTAACTGACTTATTTGACCCCGAAAATACAAGTTTTCGATTTAATTGATCCAAATAGTTAAAATGAATTTATTTGACACCGAGACACTACTTTGAGAACTACGTTGACTCTTTATTCAAATATAAATTTTTATTTTCGTTTTGACCACGTATTTCAAGCTAAAGTTTTTAGCTGAATTATATTCTAATAATTTATTAAAAATGAAAATTAATAAAATTTAGTAAATTTTATTAAGAGTTAAAAAAGTAGCTCTTTACATTTAAAAGAATTCATATCAGTACGTAGATATTAGCTGAAGTGTCAATTTTTTTTAAAAGTATGCATATAATCAAAATAAAAAATTATATTATTTTTGGCTAACTTGAGTTATCGGATTATATTTAAGTTTAAAATATTTACAAAAATAAGATTATTTATATGAATAATTCATATTGAATCCGCTAGTTTTACATGATTAAAGTGGGTCGAGTTTAATTCGAGCTACATCAAAGCGCGTTATACAAGTTTGATCTCGAACTTGAATGAGTTTTAATTTTTTCGAGCTCGAGCTCGAATAACATTCGAGAAGTCGAGTTCGAATAACTTATGTGATATCCGAGTTCGAGCTTGACTCAATTTAAATAAAAAAAATAATCATTATCAAAATAATCTTATGCTATGTATTTAAATTTTTTAACTAAATATGACAATACACACTTAAATTTAGAAAAAATATAATAAAAAGTAAATTAATTCATTGAAGTCAACAAATAATATACTGTAATTTTTATTAAGTATCACGCATATAATAATGAAAGTAGTTTGTCATGGTTAGTAGTTTTAATTTTAATTTAATTTAAATCGATGATTAAGTTTCCCATGATCTACAGCCTGCAATTTAATCAATATTGCACAATCACGAAACTTAATCATCGATTTAATTTCTCGTAAGCGAATAATAGAAAATAAAAACCTGAAAGTAGCCCCAAGAACTGAGAGCTTCTTTAAGTTTTTGAAGCTCTTCTAGTTGCTTAGAAGATGGTGAAGTTGATGAAGATAGTAGGCTGAGGTCAATGACAGGAATTGCGCCTAATGGAGGAGAAGGATTCGGAATTTCTTTGTTGATGAATCTTGGAGGGGGTTCATCCCCATCAGTTGACATTTCTTGAACATACTTAGACATGATTATTGGTTGCTTAGTTAATTTCAGAATACCCAAATTACAAGTGATGATCGTTTTATAGCTAAATTGACGAAGCAAAACAGCTGGGCAAACCGGTTTTCAGGAATGTTTATTTTGTTATTCTCTTATTTAGTATTATTTTTTTATGATACTAGATGATGGAAGACACGATGATGATGATGTATATAAAATGATTTACTGTGATAATTGAATTTCAGGGAATTTAAACCTTTATTTCAATTTTTTTTTTTAAACATTGCAGTCAAAATGCATATTTTTTTTTTTTGCTCATTTTTATCATATGGAAATCGATTTTCTTATTTTTGTCATGTGAAAATCAATTTTTGCTTATATTTTTGCCTGAAGATTTATCACTTATATATAATTTCATGTTTGCATGAAATATTTAACTATATCAAATTTTATAATAAGTTCGAATGTATAAAGAATAACTTACTAAATAGGTTATTATGTTATTTACTTGCTAACTAAGTAACTATGTTAGTTAGTTAGTTATTTTGATGTGTATTGTAGCTAGAGTGAGCTCCTATATACTTTTCTATATATACTCAATCAGTGATAATGAATAACGATCAATTCATTTTCTCTAAATTCTGTTAACATGGTATCGGAGCGGGAATTTTTCTGATAACGGCTATTTTTCTCACATTTTCTCAGCATCCAAACACTTTGACCCATTTTTTCACTTTTGATTTTTCAATCAAAATTCACACGATCTGTTCTACAAATCATTCTCTTTTTGAATCTACAAGTTTTATTACTTGATTCACTCTCTAGCTACTTCATTTTTCATGTTTGATACCTTAAATCTTGATTCAACAATGGCAGTTACTTCAAAGATTGAAGATCCATCTTCTCCTTTCTATCTACATCCTATTGAAAATCACGGTTTTGTAATTGTTCAACCAGAACTTACTTCGTCCAATTGTGTTACATGGAGGAGATGATTTCTTCTTGCTGTTTCGAGAAACAAGCAAGGTTTCTTAGATGGATCAATTGTCAAACCTTCTGAAACAGATATTCAATTTAATGCCTGGACTCGTTGCAATAATCTAATGATTGTATGGTTATTACGATCAATTTTTCCTTCAATTGGTTCAACTATCTTCTTTATAAACAATACTAGCAAAATTTGGGATAAATTGAGTCAAAGATTTTTCAAGCCTAATGATGCCAAAAATTTTTAGTTATAGTAGAAATTATGCACTTTAACTCAAGGTACCAATTCTGTGGACACCTATTACACTGAATGCTATATGGAAAGAGTTTCAATGTTACAAACCTATGCCACATTGTAGTTGTGGTAGATGCAATTAAAAGAGCTTTTAGAAATTTACTGATTTGCAACAGTAAGATTATGTTTTTCAATTTCTTAATGGATTGAATGAGACTTTTTAGAACCAGAGATCACAAGTTTTGAATACAAAGCCCTTTCCTAACATTCATCAAGTTTACAACATAAGAGATGGGAGTTAGAGAGCTCTATCTTAGCAACAATTCAATATGCGAGACACAATTGCAACAATGGTCGTGAGGAAACAAAAACTTGACATAATCTATTCTTATTATGGTAAACAAGGGCATGGTAAAGAATCTTGCTTCAAATTCAATGAATTTCCTCCAGGTTTTAAGTTTAAGAATCCTACAAGAAATCCAAATCTGCTTCCTACAAATCAGTACAGGCAATCTTATGCACCAAACATGCCTAGAGCTGCTAGCCCCTCTAATCATTTTTCTGCACTTCAAGGCCTTAGAGCTGCTTATAATGTGCAAACACAAGCCCCTGAATATTCACAAATGACAAATGATGCATCGACCAGTTGCAATTCTTTCAACCTCACTCCAGAACAACTGCAGAAACTCTATGTGTTGCTCAATGATTCATCACCTGGCTTGCAATCTTATGCAGAACTTACACCGAGTACTCCCTCAAATGGTAAGCTCATTTCTCAGTCTATTTTTGCTGCTATGAATGCATATTCTGGCCAAGTAAATTTGAACACTTGGATCGTGGATATAAGAGCTAGTGATCACATTGTATGTTCATTACATTCATTCATCAATTACAAACCAGTCACTGATTGGTTTGTTCACCTACCTAATGGAATGAAAGCTCCTATTAGTCATGTAGGAACTGTTCAGTTGTTTTCCAAATTGGTTCTTCAAAATGTAGTATTGGTGCCTACATTTAGCTTCAATTTACTCTTAGTAAGTAAATTGACAAAATGCAAAAACTATGGTTTAATGTTTCTTGGTGATTATTGTGTGATACAGGACCACATCACCATGATGAGGATTGGGTCATGCTAAAGTTATTCAGAGACTTCACTATATTCAGCCTGAGGATAATAAAAATACAGTAGTTAATGATCCAATTACAACTAGATCTGTTAATTTTATTGTATCATCAGACTTGTGGCATTGTAGACTAGGTCACCCATCTAAACCTAGGATGCAATTTCTTAAATCAGAATTGTTTGTTTCTAATGTTGCCTTGAATAAGATTTGTGAGATTTGCCCTATAGCAAAACAACAGGGATTGCCATTTCATGTTCACACTCCTCACACCACTTCTGTTTTTTATCTTGTTCGCATGGATGTTTGTGGTCCATATTATGTTTCTGATATGAATAACAATCATTATTTTTTGACAATATTTGATGATTTCTCTAAAGTTACTTGGATTTCTTATTGCAATACAAATCTCAAGTTTCTGGTATTGTATCAAGGTTCAATCAATTTATTCAAAATTAGTTTAATAAGTCTATTAAGGTAATTAGAACAGATAATGGAACATAGTTTATTCTGTCAGATATCTATAATTCCAAATGTATCATCCATCAAACCACTTGTGTCTATATACCACAACAGAATGGTGTCCCAAAAATAAAACATCAACATTACTTAATGTTGCCAGATCACTTTTATACTACAGCTTCTGCTTGCTCTACACCTTATCCACTTCAATAGTACTTATCTCTTTCTAAACTATCTCCATCTTATCGTTCCTATGTCCTTCAAATTTCTCACCATGAACCTCAATCTTATAAGGAAGCAGCCTTATATCTTCACTAGCAGTAGGCCATGGCAGAATAATTAACAGTCTTGGATCAAAATCAAACCTAGTCCATTGTTCCATTATCCTTTGGACAACATATAGTTGGATCATACTGGATTTATAAAGTAAAAACAATGACTAATGGAAGTATAGATCATTATAAAGCAATATTAGTAGCAAAAGGGTAATACTCAAAAATTTGTCTTTGATTATCAGGATACATTTGGTCTTGTTGCTAAACACACCACTATTAGAGTTTTTCTAGCTTTGGCAGCAATCAAAGGATGGTACATGTCTCAACTAGATATCAATAATGCATTTCTCAATAGGGAGTTGAATGAAAATGTGTACATGTCTGTTCCTCAAGGGTACACAATGAAATGGGAGTATCGGTCTATTGGTAAGCTTGTTTGCAAGCTACATAAGTCTCTTTATGGACTTAAACAAGCATCAAGATAGTGGAATGTGAAGTTCACTACCTGTCTATTTTTTTCTCAATCCAAATCTGATTATTCGTTATTTACAAAGTCTGATTCTCAGAGCTTCACAGCTCTTCTGCTATATGTTGATGACATTATCATAGCTAGTTCAAGTTCATTGGCAATATCTTCTCTCAAAGCTTATTTGGAAAGTCGGTTCAAGCTCAAATACTTGGGATAACTCAAATACTTCATTGGTCTAGAAATTGCTCGCAACACTAAGGGCATTTATCTATGTCAATGTGATAGGAGTAAAATACTCCTATTTACTAGGGTTGTTCTAAGCACTTTTATGCCATATTCCTTGTGTTTTGAGATGGTTTGAGCACCTTATTACGTGCTTTACCTTTTCAGGGCATTTGAGTGTTTTTAGAGCGGCTTTGGCTAAGGGAAGCGGAAGAATCGTTAAGGAAGCAAAGAAGCGGAATCTTCGAGAAGCTTGAAGCTTGTCTCGATTGAGATAGACACAAGAGGAAGTGTCTCGATTGAGACAAGGCCAAGATTTCAGGCAGTAGCTTTTGGGCTACAAGTGTCTCGATCGAGACACACTCCTTTAATGAGTGTCTCGATCGAGACAAGGGATAAATGATGGGCTCAGATTTCGAATTTTGAAGAATCAAGACTTAGGCCCACTTCCTTATTTGGCCAAACACTGATGTAATAGGATGTCTTTTATTTCCTTTTAGGGAGTACTATATAAACTCTTTTATCTGTATTTTAGGTCATTACCTTATTTTTGCAAGAATCAACTAAAAAGTAGATAGAATTTCCTTTTGCTCTAGAGAATATTTCTAGTTTTAGTGTTCGTGATACATTTCCAGATTTTTGGGATTTTACACCCACTTTAATGCAAGATTTTATGATTCAATCTTCATTATCTTGTTTATGTTGGTGCTCTACTTTCTAATTAAGGTAATCTATCTTACTTTCATTATGCTTATTAGTTATTACCTTGTGATTAATGCTAGATTAAATATGGTTGGCTAAACTCTTTGTTTGGGGGTTGTTAATCTAGGTTGTTAGTTGATTGGGATTGGGTTTGTGATTGGCTTGTGTTTGTTGTGGCTAGATGTTCATAATGCCTAGGTTAGTGTGATATATTAACCTAGGATTTTGGTCTAATTAATTAGGCGAGGGTCATTTAATTAGACGGAATTGACTAACCACAAACCTAGGACCTAATCACGCGAGGGCGGTTTGGGGATAGGTGGTCCTTTAAGCTTGCTTGATTAATTGTAATTCGCTAGTTTAGTCGATAACTAATTACGCTAGGGCAATTTAGTTATTGGTCAATTACTTCATTGCAATTTTCCTAGTTTTAGACTCGAGAGAGCGGAACTTAGGGCTTTTGAATAGCTTGACCCAAAACCGGTGCCATTCAACAATCCCGACTCATAGGATACTTCCGGCTTAAGCTAGCAACCCTTGAACTTCCCTTTACTATTGTTTTAATCTCTTAATTATATTTGATTGTTTAGTAATCACTTGTTAAATTAAGTATGTTATCGTAGTCGAATTCCATAGTTGTTAATTAAAAGAAACCCAATTGCCTTTCTATTGCTAGACGAATTAAAAATTGAACGAAAAATCATTCTCGCTCAACCACTATCTCTGTGGGTACGATCACTAGGACTTAAAGTCAACTTTATTACAAGTTGTGAAGTAAAATTCTCAACACAATGTAAGTATATTCTTGAGTTATTAGATGAATATGGTCTTATTGGTGTTAAACCAGTTTCTATTCCTATTGAAGTTAATCATAAGTTGGTGCATCAAACTGATAAGTTACTAGTCAATCCTACTATTTACAGGCAATTAGTAGAAAAATCTTTTGTGTTTGACTTTAACATGACCAGATATTACATATACAGTCCATATTCTAACTCAGTTCATGGACAAGTCTGCAGAGATACATTTTCATACAGCCCTTACAGTATTGAGGTATTTGAAGGGTTCTCCTGGCTAGGGTCTTCTGTTGTCTTCCACTGCCAAGCTTCATCTTATTGCATATTGTGATAGTAATTGGGCATGCTTCCTTGAAACTCGCAGGTCTTTGACTGGTTACTACATTTTTCTTGATACATCTCTAGTTAGTTGAAAATCAAAAAAACAGCAAGTGGTCTCTCGAAGTTTTACTGAAGCTGAATATAGATCTATGGCAACAATTGATTCAGAATTCAGTTGGCTACTTTATCGTTTGGCAGATTTTCTGATTACACTTTCTTCTCAGTGGATTTATTTTGAGACAATGTTTCTGCTCTTCATATTTGAAACAATGCAGTATTTCGTGAGAGGACGAAGCATATTGAATTGGATTGTCATTTAATTCAAGAGAAAGTCCACTCTGGTGTCATCAAGCCTCAGTATGTTCCAACAGCTTAGCACCTTGTTGATATTTTTATAAAGGCATTGAGTCCAGAAATGTTCTACAATCTGCTGCACAAGATGAGCATCATTAACATTTATTCTCCTCTTTGAGCATCATTAACAGTTATTCTGTAATTTACTTGTTAACTAAGTGATTCAGTTAGTTAGTTAGTTAGAAGTTAGTTTCACACTACTTTGATGTGTATTATAGCTAGAGTGAGCTCACACTTTTGTATATATACTCAATCAATGATAATGAATAAGCATCAATTCATTTTCACCAAATTACTTTCTTCTTTACATTCTGTTAATAGAAGGCAAAAGTAAGAAAAAATAATAAGTTACCATATATGTACTTTTGGCCGCAACATTTACTGTTGAAATTGATATAGAGTTTAATTATCAAAATAAAATAAAATAAAATTTAATTATCAAAATGAAATAAAACGATAATTTAAATACCACAATAATCAATTACCCTGACGACTACTATTTAGAATGTTGGATTCAATTTTGAAATTATTTGGTACAATGAATGAAAACAGTCTACTCAACAAAATGACGTTATAGCTGAAATAGTGTTGGAAGAATATATGCTGGTGGTTTGAATACTATTTTTTAATTTTCCTCTTGCTTACATATTAAAAATAAATGATATGGAATCTTATATATAAGAATAATTAACTAGTAAGAAAATTTGAAGTCCTTTTAATTGGGTTGTTTCTAAAAATATTTTTAGGGGTTTACTATATAACGTCCCTAATTACTAGTTACCGCCCCTAATTATTACCTCATTGCCCTTTCAACAAAAACTTTAAAAACTTAAAAATAAATCCTAACTCTAAGGAGTACTAGACGCCACATAGAACTAGCACAAACATTAAATCAAGGCCCAGACAAACACAATAGAGCACAAAATTTAAATAATTATAAAGTAAACCACAAGTCAAGCCTACTGAGTTCTCGCTTAAAAATATAATCCGTGGGGGTAAACCCAAATTAATATAAATAAAAATATTATATCCAATTTGATAATTTCAATATAGAGTGTCAACTGAGTCCACACGTCGCTCCGTTTCTTCTCGCCTGGCGAACAACCAATGTCTAACCCGACCCAACCATTTTATCAAAAAAATATAAACCACATATTAAATCCAAAAAATATTAATTTTAATAAAATAGTATTCATTAATTAAAACGGAACTCAATAGCTTTAGACACAAGTAACCAATATTCACAAATAAATACCTAATTAAATTAATTTAAAAAAATAATTTAAAAGTTAAAACGTAAATTAGTCAAATTGGCACGTCAAGATAATATTTTAAAATAACGATAATTACCCAAATAATTATACGATTAAAAGATTATAAAAAAATTATCACTTTCAAATAATAAATATCAAAACAATTCAATTAAAATCAAATCAAATGTTATTTTCATATTTAGAATACTGTAAACAATAAGTAATATAGAAATCAAAACGATGATCGATAGTCCAGTTTCAAAATAAAATAAATAAAATAGAAAAAAATTAAATCAAACCTTTGATCAATTATAGCCAATACTAACCAACCACTTTGCATAACCAAATGGCCATATAAATCAAATAACAACATTTGCCGCCCACCATCCATCATTTCACTTAACCAAAATTTCAATTCATTATGAAAATTTTATAAACAAAAGGAGACATATTCACATTTGAAGCAACAAATAATACTGCCAACTATTGAATCTAACCAACATAAAACTAACTCAAAGAAGAACTCACACTAACATTAGCAAATTTAATACAAAACTGAAATAGATTATTAAGAAAAGAAACCAACATTAACACCCTTACAAATCAGTTAATCAAATCTCCTAAGAAATATATGAATAACATCAGTAACAATATGAAACCATCTGCAGAAATCAAAAACAAGGACGGCAGCCCTCTAACGACGATAAACGCGAATCAATTCAACGTAAACTCAAGAACTAAATAGTTAATCAAATAACAACATGAGATTAAAGTCTAACATAACATGAGTCATGCCTAAATACATAGCCTAAAACATGGCAGCATCAACCATAACAAAACAGTGACAAAAATCTCAAAAACGGTGAATCGTACGGCGATTAAACACGAAAGATTTACGTACCGATTGACTATTTCAAGGCTTAAAATTAATGAGGATAATGTGTCAGCAGCCACGAACAAACGGATCCCGAATCAATGCTAAAACAAAATAGATATGAGTTAGGGAAGCTATGTGACGATATCACGCCTAAACTGTTACAACGCTAAAATGAAGAGGATTTTACGTACAGAATTCAATTTCGAAGCTTTGGGATCGAAGAGGATTGAGTTAACTACGGCGGAAAACAAACGGAACTTGATTCGGTGCTAAAACGAATAAGAACGGATCAAGAAACAATAAGGACGTATATAGGACTGAAACTGAAAATGAAAACGTGAGAAGACTTACCAATTTCAGCAATGGAGAGGAATGAAAGATGAATAATTTCAGTGTATAATTGGGGCTTGAGGACGGCTAAAGTTTAATGCAAGTGATAGAAATAGATTAGGGTTTAAAATGGTTTAAAAGGACCTAAATATAAGGAAGGAAAGGTTGCAGCACGCAGCCAACAGAACTGGTTAATTAAAAAAAAAGCATGGCCTAAAGATTCAATTCATGGGAATGAAAATGTTATTCAATGCATGGCTATGATTTACATTGGGCTTGTATAATTTACAAAAGTTAAGATAATTAAAACAAATAAGTGGCCAACATTTGTTAACAATTTTGCATGGGTGTTTTCATGGGCCCAACCAATCAAACACAAAACAAAAACGAATCGAACCACGACCGAATCAACGAATGACTCAAATAATTACCGAAAACTCGACGAAAAAAGCCTAAAAAAATAGAGGATATGACAATTGCGTTGCAATGACCAGTTTTGTGTTATTAGAATAAATGTGTTTCGTAGGAATCAATATTGGATATGAGGTTACACTTGAGCTATTGTTGTAATAAGTGTGATAAGATTTTGAGGTCGGATTGGAAGGCTTACGAGTTAGCTTTCGATTCATGATTTGAGGGTTGTCGTACTAAGGGATTTGGTTATGCTCCATGTGTGTGTATATACCATGATATTAAAAGAAGTTTATTTTTATATATTTGATTAGTTTAAATATTTTGTTATACTCATATAAAATATTGTGCGAATGAGGAGATTTTCTATACAAATTTATTTTCCCATTTTGACAAAAGGATAAAATTTTATCAAGTTTGAATTAAAGATAATAATAATTTTTTTAGTTGAACGACTTTATAGATTTGTAAACTTATTTCAAACTAAGGTTTAATTGCGAATTCAAAATGCGGATGTTTTGAAAATTTTAATGTGTTTACAAAATTGAAGGTTTTCTAACGATAAAGCATTTTGGTTTTTGTAAGTAAAAAGACGTATAAGATGTTAACGTCTTTAAAAGAAAAGTGGAAAATGTTGATATAATGTTTTTTGTTTTGAAAATTTTGTTTTCCTGAAAGTTTGACTTGAGCATAACCAATGACTCGGTTACGCGTGACTTTAATCTAGGTGATCTCCTATTTGCAAGGTTACTGTTATATTTTTTTTTTTTTTGATAAATGATAGTTGTATTAGCACATCCACAAAGCCGTGGAAGGCAAACGGCCTAAGCCAAAAGGACTATGAGTTATTACAAAAGAAATCAAAGCATCGAAAAACATCATTTCCCGAATAAGGAAAATCATGATGCTTAAATTTATAAAACTCTACAGCTCTACAAATACTCGAAAAAGCCAAAGAATAATTAGATATATGAGTTAGCTGACTCGAGGATCGAGGATCGCGGTTAATAGGTTTCGCCAGCAAGGGTTGGTTGGTCGATTTTATTCATTAATGATATTATTGTGAAATGTTTGAATATCGTTTTAATTAGTTGTTGAACCTCTTGTGTGTGCAATATGATATTAGGTTTGTGTAATATTAGTGGGATGTGGTCAATGCTTAGTTATCGTAGATAGTTGCGGGCTTTATACTTTCTAAGGATTGGAAGAGTCTTTCTGGATGATTTTGTAGTATAACAATTTGGAACTTTCTTTATCATGAGTTAAATTGTTTCCTAGTAGTGTTGGATGTGGCTTGAGATGCTAGTCCTATGTGGTGTCTAGTATTCTTAGAGTTCTTCGAAGTCTACGCAGGGTTAGTTTACTTGCCAGGATTATCACGTGGTTTCGCAAGCAGTGAGTTTGTAGTGCTATTTACCGCTTTGTTAAGTAACTTATGTATTTTAATATATAAATATTTTTGAACTGTTTTGAATGATTAAGGAACTAGATTGGAACGAGCTACTCGATATGCATTATCGAGACAGTGTTCACCGGTAAGTACTTTAGGTTCGGTTGACAAGATGTCTGGCTTACTTTGGGATTGACGAGAATTTATTCCCGTTTACTTTGGGATATACTTTGGGTTTCATTTCAATACTGCTTCCATAACGCGATTTATATATTAGTATAAAAGGATTTATGCTTTTGAATATTTTAACTTAATAAATGCAAATAGTATTACGAACTCATCTCAGTATATCTGAACCCGTTGTTTTCCCCATTTTTCCAGCTTCATGATTTTGAGAGCTTTGGTTGATTTCCGACTTCTTTGATTCTTCGGAGGTTCTTTTATTTTTAATAAAACTAGTCAAATTGTTTTATACTCTTACACTCTTATATTATATACTTTGGTTTTTCGGATTGGTCCGATTCTTTATTTATGTTGTTGGCATGTTATACTTTGTATTCTGTTATTTATATATTAGGCATACTGTTGGAGCCTTGGGTTTGAGCCGAGCATTTGGTTACATAATTGTTTATATAAACTGCTAGTTTAGGTTTGAGTCTCGGTTGCCCCCAAGCATTAGTTTTGTGAAGGATTATTTGTATTGTGTGGTTATCCGCGAGGCTAGCTCCGGGTTTCGGGTATTATCATACCCATACCCTAACGCCGATCACGATCTCTGATTTTGGGTCGTGACAGAGAGCTTACAAGTTAGCTCGAAACATTAGGCACGTATTACGAAAACTTTGTCAAAATTTCATCGTCGTTGGAAATTTTTTTGAATCGTACGAATTTTGCAATTTCACCGATTCCTCAATTAATACTGGTTTAATATTTATTTTAGGTCATATTTCATCCCTCAATCCATTTTATAATCAATTGTTAATGTATTTATACGTTAACTTGCATTTTGTCAAAATCGGTGAATCGTGAACATTTTCGTTGAAATCGTCGATTAACAAAACATTGTGATTTTCGCGTTATCAACGATACTCACAAATCACAGCCAATAAACATCATAATTATTGCCAAAATTCCAATATATAACAGGTGTAACGATTTATAACGTTAAAATGGAAAATCGACGCGAAATCTGAACCTAAGGTTTCAGGCTAATGTGTTAAATTTAAATAAACAGAAAACCAATGATCAATTCTCACCTCAGCGATTTTAACGATCCCCACTAAATCAATCGAATCAAAAAACCTCAAAGAAAACGTCAAGCTCCTCGACGTTCGATCGTCCGATTCCACAGTCTCAGAAATCGATCGTCGATTCGTGATTTATGCGTATGATTTCTAGTTTTATTTGTAATTAGTTTTTTGTTTTGGAGAGTTTAAGAATTAGAATAGAGTTATGGAAGAAAATCTAGGGTTTAGGTATATTTTCACCATATAGACGATGAAACGAGAAGAGAAGGGGAAATGAAGATTATGCAAAAATGATGTATGTGACAACGTTTTTTTTATAGAATTGGCACTTCTTTACTGCTCTATTCCAATGGACTCCGAAGTTTGATAAAAAAAAAAAGAATCTACATTAGCTACTATGATTAAGCTAACGAGATTGCTTTCGTGCTAATTTCAGCCTTCCGTATCCTCAGATCTTCGTCCTTGTCCTTGTCCTTAGATCTTCACTGGTCGTCCCTGTCCTTAGATCATCTTCTCCAAGGGAGTTCATCTTCTCCAAGAGCCCATCTGGGTTTCTCTCGGAGAAGAAAAATAGTGGTGGCCGGATTAGGAGAGGGCGACAAAGTGGGAGAGGGCGGCTAGAGGGATGGCGTAATCTAAAAGTTCAGGATGAATTTCATAAATTTATTATTCATCAATAAATTTGACAGTTTTTGATTTATTTAATTTTTAACAAAATTTAAACTAATTATATATCTATCAAACATATTTTAAAAAATGATTTAAATTTAGGTTTAATTACATTAATTAAGATTTTTAATAGTTTTAATTAGTATTATTAGGAAATAATAATTATATTTAAATAGGGTTAATTCCAATAAAATACCAAACGTTTGCGGGGTTTTTCAGTTACAACCAAAACTTTCAAAATCGGCCAGTTTAGCGCATTTTGGGATATTTCAAACCTTTTCTAGCCATTCGTGAATCGAACCGAAAAATTTTCCATTTGTGAATGGGCTAAACTAACCGATTTGGATGACATGGGATATTTGAAATTTTTTCTATTTAAATCAGGGGTTAAGTTCACAAATATCTAAAAAAGGCAATTGTTTTTCATTTATGCCTCAGAGATTAAAAATCTGCAGAAATCTCTCAAAGAAAAAAAGATATTCACAAAAATGCCTCAAATTCCAAATAAGTCGATTTAGATTTTTAATAGGACAATTATGCCCTAACGCAAAGCAAAGAGATTCTTCCCTTCTAATCTTCCAAAACCCATCTTCAACCTTAATCTCAACCCAAAATCACGCCATTGCAGCCCTAAGAGCACGAAATTTTTTCACAATCAACGCATTAGCTCCTAATCATTTCATTTAGTTCCACCATCTGACGTGAAAATGAATGTACAGTAGTGCTGCAAAAAAAGAAAAACAATTTGATGTTATTACTATTAGAAAACATAATCTAATAATTCATTTTATTCCTTTATAGGATCCATATATTTTTAATTAACTCATTCCTTCTTCATTTTCAATATTGGAAAGTGCCAAAAATTTATAAAATACTGATTTGAAACAAATTTTAAAAAATTATGATACCAAAAAGATACAAATTAAAGATCGGGTACTATATTGATACGAGGTATAAAGATGTGGTACCATAATTTCTATTATTTTAGATAACATATAATTTTGTTTATTTGTTTCAGATTAATTTTTTGTATAGATTCCGACTACTGTTAATGACGTGGCAACAAGAGTAAAAATGTTCTTTTATTTTTTTCCACGTCAAATAAAACACCAGGATTTGTCTTAATTTTTTATTATGGTATAGAATCGAATAAGTTAATCTAAAGTGTCATCTGATGTGGAAAAAACACTCTTGCGGACTCTTGCTCCGGTTTCCGCGTTATTAGAAATGGCTGGAATTTATTAAAATGATACAAATTAAAGAACACGTACCATTTTCATACAAGGTATAAAGCTTTAGTACCAGTTTAGATAATAATCCGCGTATGTCTCACAACATTCTTCTTAATATTTTTTTTTAATGTCAAAAATTTTATTAAAGAGGATGTTGTGAAACGTGACAATTTAAATGTCATAATTGATGGATAAAGGACCAGAACAAGGGACAAGACTCACTACAACGGCCCTGAGTATGGACCCAAAGACCGATCTATTCAGGTCCCTGACCCAGTACGCAGCTATAACGGTTGAAGATATCAAGATAACACCGAAATCCCTTATGATCAGGGATAGAGGCGAATCTCAAAGAGATAACTGAAACCCATAGAGAAACAATCCTACTATGATACAAAGACTATGCAATGTATATATAGACGAAGCCTAAGCCAGGTAACATTCATATTCACTTCTCATTACTACTCTCACTGAGACCCCATCGGAGACTGACTTAGGCATCGGAGGGTGTTCGAGCCAACACCGGCTCGAATCCTTCTAACTTGTTAATCTTAGCAGGTGGGAGCTCAGCGACAATAGTGACAAAGACGATCATCAAAACCATCATTTGGCGCCGTCTGTGGGAACGACATTCGTTTCTAATATAAGTTTTAATCTTGGTTTTGAAGACGGAATGGATGGAAGAGAAGAACCACCACCGCCAGGAGTGGTCGTGACAACAGCAGGCTTACCAGCAAGCGGCGGTCCGATCCTCCCACCCCTGATACCCGACGGAGGAATCAGAATTAACGTTTCGATCTCCAGTGGGACCGTACCAGCAACCACTGGAGTCGCGTACGACATCACACCACCACCCATGATAAGAAACGTTCAGGGCATACACCCACTAAGGAACACAACCTCGCCGTGGGGATATTATACTCCACAGTACCAGCCACCTATGACATATCAACAACCGGCAGGAGGATGGTATCCAGGTTACTATCTGTGGAGTCAACCTAATCAACCAGGGTATCCGCGACCCGTCCAGCCTATTCCCTTCCCGTCCCTAGATACAGAAGGAACAGTAACGTCAACGGCGCAGATACCCCCATACGTACCCCAGGGGGTACCTATGCCACCCCTCTATCATGAGGCAGTAATGAAGAGCATCAATGACTTCCAGGACCACCTGATAGGACTGGCAAGAGATCAGGAAAAATTCGGGGAAAAGCAAAACCAGGGAGTTGACGCAGAGACCAGACGAAGAGAGGATCCCCCAGTCACTAAGGCGAAAGAAAGAGGAAACGCACCGAGAAGGGGACAATCTGAGGCCGTACTACAAAAGGAGAAGGATGGGCTGGACAAGGGACCAGGAGCAATCCCGCTCCTTGGAGACAAGACAGCCCAGGAGAAGGTCGTAGACGCAGCGGTGCGGAACAGCGGTCGAATTCATGTAATTGAGGACGACAAATCAAAGGGAACCAAGATGCCAGAAAAGCACAGCAAGGACGCAGAAAGTCATTCATCCAACAAGAGGAAGGGAGCAGACGAAAGGAGCAACATCGACGAGAAAATTATGAACACCATGAAGAAGTATCAGAAGGAAGGCAATGGAACAGAGGAGGAGCGAGAGGACGAAGACTCCCCACTCAACTCAGAGATACAGTCGGTAAGGTTTCCTTCGAGGTTTAAATTACCAACTTTTGAGCCTTTTGATGGAACAGGAGATCCAAAAAGCCACATCTCGAAGTTTAAGACAATCATGATGCTACAAGATGTAACTGATCCCATGCTCTGTAGAGTATTCCCTACGGCGTTAAAAGCATCGGCGCAAAAATGGTACTCATGTATCAAGGCAGGGTCAGTAAGTTCTTTCTCCGACTTAGCATCAGCATTCAAAGCAAGGTTCAGAACAAATATCCCCATGGAGAAGAGCTCCAGCGACTTGAGGAAGTGCAAGCAAGGAGAGCAGGAGACCCTCAAAAATTTCGTAGAAAGATTCAACAAGGAAGCAGTTCAAATCGAAAACCTGAACCATGACACAGCCATCGAAGCAATGAAAATTGGAACGAAGTTTGAAGAACTCCGTGACAAGATCCTGATGAAAAAGCCAACCACCTTTCAAGACTTAATGCTGATCGCTCATAAATATGTGGAACTAGACGAAGCCCGAAGAACCCTCACGAAACAACATGAGCACACCAAGCAGGATAGTTCCAGATATCGAGGAAAAAAGGAAGAAGAAAGGCCAGAGACTCAGCGATATGGCGCAGGGCATAGACCCTACGATTTCACCCCGTTGAATAAAGCCCCAATATACATACTCAGTTGGATAAAACAAAACCGAGTGATGTTCAACACACCCCGGAAGATGGATCCTGACATCCAGAGAGACAAGAGCAAATACTGTCGTTTCCACGAGGGCTATGGACACGACACGGACAGATGCTGGGACCTCAAAAGAGAAATAGAGCAGCTAATTCAGTCTGGACTCTTGAAGAAGTTTGTCAACGACAGACCTGGAGACAAAAGAAAAGGGGAGTCAACAGAAAAAGAGGAACAAAACAAGAAACAGAAAGAGGTCGCAGGCGTAGTAAACGTGATAGAAGGAGGAGAGCCCTACAGCAATAATCAGAAAAAGAAAAGGAACAGAAGAGGGTCGGCCACGGTGTTCGCAATTGAAAGAGAGGTAATCCCAGAGATATCGTTCGGGCCAGACGATGGACATCACGTGAAGGGACCACACAATGATGCGTTGGTGATAGAAGCCATAATCAGAAATCACCTAGTAAAACAGATACTGGTAGATGAAGGCAGTTCTGTGAACCTATTAACCTTGGAGGCATTCAAAGAGATTAAAGGCTCAGCAACAGACCTGCGGAAGTCCTCAGTCCCATTAGTAGGCCTGGGAGGGGCACCAATACGTCCGGAAGGAATAGTGAGTTTATATGTAGAATTGGTAAACAGAAGTGAAGGGCCAGTCAAAAAGATGCATGCTCAGTTTAATGTAGTAGACCTTCCCCTGGCATACAACAGCATACTGGGCAGACCATTCTTATACCATTCGGGAGCAGTGACTAGCATCAGACTGCTTACCCTGAAAATGCCAACGTCATCAGGGATAGTAGTAGTCAGAGGAGACCAGGAGATGGCTAAGGAGTGCTGCTTAGTAACGACAAAAGAAGATGAAAGCTTGACTATTGAGGCGTTCCCAGGAGACGCAGTAGAAGAGGAAGAGCCACAAGGAGCAGAACCAGTAGGCGTCATGAAAGAACTTCACCTAACTGAGACCAAGACTGTTAAAGTAGGCACTGATGTACCAGAAAAGATAGCCCAGGAAATAACAGAGATACTGAAAAAGAACGTAGAGTCTTTTGCCACTGAACCAACGGAGATTGTGGGAATCGATCCCAAAGTAGCGTCGCACAAGCTGAATGTGATCCCAGGGAGCGTACCCAAGGTCCAAAAGAAGAGGAGATTCATTGAGGAGAGGCAGAAGATAATTGCAGACGAAGTAAACGTATTGGAGGCAGCAGATTTCATCCGCGAAGTTTTCTACCCTGAATGGGTGGCAAATGTGGTCCTAGTAAAGAAGGCAAACGGGAAGTACAGGATGTGCGTCGATTTCACAGATTTGAACAAAGCCTGCCCAAAGGACAGCTACCCGCTCCCCAACATAGACCAGTTAGTGGACTCAACAGCCTGCTATCTCCTATATAGCTTCATAGACGCAGCGCAAGTGTATCATCAAATACCAATGGAAGAGAAGGATCAAGATAAAACTTCATTCGTCACAGACCGAGGCACGTACTGTTACAAAGTCATGCCATTCGGATTAAAGAACGCAGGAGCCACCTATCAACGTCTGGTCAACTTCATGTTCCAAGACCAGCTGGGGAGGAATGTAGAAGTGTCACGACCCAAAATTATTGAGCCGCAACCGGCGCTAGGGAACGGGAGTGGTAGCTCCGGAACCCGTAGCAAGCCTAAACTCACAATTTATTTTTCGCAATTATAATATAAACAAATAACAACAAACAACGGAAGCAAATATTCGTATATATAACATATAACCGAATATGTACACTAACTGTTTCAAAACCTCGCGGGCTCTAGTTACCGTACCCTGTACGAACTGGCCTCGCGGTACTATATACATCAGTTAGTGTTTCAAACATCTCACTGGCATCTGGGGCCGTGGATCATATACAACGTACGTAGCCTATCAAAAAGCATATAGACAAATACAGCAGTCGATATATACAATCAAAATAAACTGCTGACTAGGCTACTATTCTGTTGACACAGGACCACTACTGCAGCACTCACAGAAGTCAGAAACTAACATATACAGCTGACTTCTGGACTTCAAAATTGGTCTCTAGCTAAGTCCACAAGCTAAGCACCTGAAAGACATCAAAGGTGAGGGGTCAGTATTTGGGGAAATACTGAGTGAGTTGACATTTACTAACAGTATTAATATAAAAACATAGCATCGCATGTCGAGAAAATATTAATATAAAATATATAAACAGGTATTTGATCCGTACGAAACTAATATCCTAGCATGCGACACATCTCTCAAACAATCATATATCATTCAACCCAATTGTAAATATCAATTGCGAGTCCAACTCGCTGGTGGCCCAGCCACTAGATACGGGGACTTCCAGGCTACACCGTAGCCGAGTTCACTCTGCGTATCTAAATCATAACCCAATCGTAAATTTCATATTCATCATTAGCTTCCAGCTGTGTCAAGTCATTTCTCAATGCAGACATACTAGACTGACTCGATACTGGTGATCACACAGCCTATTGACACCCAATAGGTAGCTAGTTTCTTCGGATCGCATACTAGTTCTCGCATATAGAAATTAAATAAACATATAACATCCAATCATTTGTATATAATGCGATGCGTGAAAACAATATATATAATTTTCATAAAATAATTTTAATATATATAATACATGAAAGTAAAAGTACAACTCACAGTGACCGCAATCCAAGAAATGATGTGATCGATCTGATAATACGCTCTCGCTAGTCCGCCTCTACTAACTCCACTACTTGCTGACACGTCTGATAAATCGTTAATAGTTAGACGTGATTCTCGCATTCTTATACGTATAATACTTTTAGATTTTATGATTCAGTTTCATTTTATACTTGTTTACGTATTCAATATCTCTAGTCGTATAAACGTCTTAGCGAATACTATTTCTTATAATTGAAAATCGCTTAACGTCCTTGACGTTTTCCATTATTATAATTTATCTAAAACGTCGAGCTAATCTCGAGATTAATGACTCTCAAAGTCCGAAACCCGTCCTTTAGAGTCAAATTACTCAAAACGTCGAATGCCTAGGTCAATTACAGTTTGCATACGTGTGGAGGCGAGTTGGGGTGCACGGGTGTGCGTTTTGGTGGGTGCACGATCGTGCAACTGAGTACACGTTCGTGCACCTCAGGGGTACACGTTCGTGTACTCATTGTACACGTTCGTGTACCATGAGAAGTACACGTTCGTGTACTTCAGTACACGATCGTGTACCTCGCTAGGTGCACGTTCGTGTACATCAGTACACGTTCGTGCACCCGTGGTACACGGTCGTGTACCACGTGCACAGCCCCGGAAATCAGATTTTCCGGGGTTTCGCCACAATCCCGACGTGCTAAACATACCCACGCTCAATACCCATATCTCGGTTTCTTCAAAAACGTCATAATAAACTCAAAAACGTCAAATTCAAACCAAAATCATAATCTCATGAAAACAGCCCACAAAACCATCTTTTTCATGCCAAAACCCGACCTCTTACCTTAATTTGATGGTCGGAGGTGATAGAGCTTTCCGTTCTGTAGAAATCGCCGCTTGAATCGCTCGAATCGGACGTCGAACGGAGAAACGGCGGCGAAACGAAATCGATCGGAAGTTTTTCTCTCTTTCTGGAGCCTTCTTTTCCTTTCTTTCTGATTTCTTAATTCAAATGGTTTCCCCTTATATTGAGTGGTTAAGAGCTCACTTTGATCCTTGTTCTTTTTGCTTACTATCAATTATCCTTTAAACTTTTCAATCATATGATTTAGTCCATAACTAAATCGTTAATCTCTTTTATTACGACTTATACGTATTATTTATATCCTATAAATAATACAAAGCCCGATAATAACACTTTTCCGTCAATATCCAATATTTCTATTTTTGACATAAAGTGGCTAAATTACAACTTTGGTCCCTATACCTTATTTTAGACTTTTCTCATCATTTTTCCATTAAATTCCAATTCCAAATTTTTAGAATTAAAATATAATATAAGTTTTCTTCATAATAACCTTTTCTAAAACCGACCTGCTTAAACTTATTTACCGAAAAACTTTCCAATATTGCCACTTCTGCGACTCAAAACTGGACACGTGGTCCAATTAGCTAATTAATTATTTTGGGGTATTACATTCTTCCCCCCTTATAAAAATTCGTCCTCGAATTTTCATAAAACTTGTTGGGACCTTACAATTATTCTTATACCTTCCTTGATATTCATTACTATACGTCAGTCATGTCCTTTCTCTTACTTAGCTCTTAGCTCTCCACATATAGCTGTGACTTCGTACTCATCATTAATCGATTATCTATCTTGCTCATAGTAATCTCTTGTTGTAGCATAACTGAAAATATTCTTACTGTTACCTTTGTCTTATTGGTCATCTTTCTAAAATAGTGTGGCTCAAGGCGTATCACCGATATCGTAATCCTGACGTCTTGTACAACTGGTTGTGATCTTTCTTTTGTCCTTATTAGCGTCGATTAACCCTCACTCGGTATTCTTTATGTCTACTGTTTCATTTTCAGTCGTCCCCGGGTCGCTACTTGTCTCTCTTACACGTTAATAGTGACAACGTGCCGGCCATATCCTTAATGATGTATTTACCTCTTTCTACTAGTATCCGACACTTCGTTCTTTACCAATCAATCTTTTCTCAACTTGTATCTTGTCTATCATATTTATTATTTCTCAACGTAGTTGAGATTGATATTTCCTTTGCTTCCTTTAACTTTTCCTTGCTTTGCTTAAGCTATTGTGAATTTTATGTTGTTCTATTGATCGTGATCCTTCGTACATTCCCCATTGCTAAATGTACTTCTCTTTGTGTTGACTTTAACCGTGTAGCTTATACGATCGTCTTCGTTGACTGATACTATTCGTATCCTCACCCTCTTATCCCTTTCACCTTCTCTTTGGTTACTCTTATTGATTTATCAATCAGAACTGTCTCTTCTTTACTTCATGATTTCTTATTTATAATAACCCCATAAGAATTTCACCTGTTTCTTTTAAGTCTATCTGTTTCGAGAATCCTTCTCGTTGGCTAACCTTCATCTAACTTCTTTCTTATTCTATCTCTTGTCTTCTTTGAAGGGTTTTACGATTGATTCTAGTTTTTGTACTCCATTTACTTTAAAATTCCCAAAGTCAAGGAATAATTCCAACTCACCGTCGTCTTATACATTTTATGCTTCCTTAGCACTTATACCTTGATTTTAATTGTCTTCAAATATCTTGGTCTCTTTGTACTAGTATCGACTCTTGTCTTGTCTTTTACTTGTTATATTCGTTACGTTTTTCCCTTGTTTATAGCAGTTCTATTGCTGCCGTTTTATTCTAACAATCCTTTCGACGTATTTCTAGAACTTTCACTTCTCTAATCACCTTACTAAATTTTGAGGTATTTGCATTTTACCTTTACATTTTTCTTCATATCATCCACCATCCTTACAGTTACTGACACGTACGTTTATACATGTGCCTTTCTCCTTTCTGTTAACGCAACTTATAATTCTTGATATTGATATTAGTTACTTTACTTAATATCAGTCATATAGCACTGCTATCTCTCTTGATCTATCTAATTTAAACTTTCATATCTTGTAAAATCGTATGCTTCGTCATTTCGTATCCCTTCTCTTTCTACTTCTGTATCCTTAAACACTAATATTGATAACGTTATATCTCCTTTAAATATCACTTGATATTCATCATTCGTATTACCATCTCTTTTGTCCTTCATACTTTTAATCTTTTTCCTCCAATTATGACTCTGGATTGCTACTTCGTTTATCTCAACCTAAGAATAATCATAACACTTATCACTCTAATGTATTCGTTATATTTCTTCTTTTAACACGACTCTCTGTCATTTCATCCTTTGTTCAATCATAAGGATCAATATTGTATCCTTAAGTATTGTCAGTGCATTGCAGCTTATCTGCGCATTTCCGGCGGTAATTCCTTATTCACATTCTTCTTTAGCTCTATTAGCCTTATGGCAATGGTTATTAACATGGCTCTATTCTTTTATTGAAGTTTCTTTCACAATTTTTATTCTTATCTGTTAAGAATCTTTGATTATTTGTCGCAGGGCTTTATATCCGGGTTTACTTACTAAACAACACGATTTTTAAAACTTCTTTTGGCTGCGCAGCTCTTTCTAAACCACTTTTCATAAATCACTTAAAATCGTTAGTACAATTGTTGCTCAGAGTGATGACATCTCTCATCACCAAGGAGTTGCTCAAAATTGCAGTTTCTTTTTCCCTTACAAAGATATGATGCATGATCTAAAATTTTGAAAATCATTTTTTTTTTTTTATGCATTTCTATCGTGGTTATGCAATGTTACATGCGATGCCTGAGCACAATTGTACCTTGAAAAATCATAAAAACTTTTAAAATCTTCATAAAATCGTAAGTCTTACTCCAGATTATACGCTCTGCGACTATTAACGGCTTTCTTTATATTTATTGAGTATATTTCAGATTTTTGTACTGCTATCAAATTTTTGTATTGCTGTCATTTACAGACTATTCGTCTGTCACATCACTTCTTTCTCCATATCTCTGATAACTCAGTTAAATTCAAAATTCTTTATTACTGTAATCACCACATCCACTTCTGCAATATTCTATTCTACGTCATATACAGACGCAAATACCGATGTTTCATATCGACTTCCTGTAAGCAATCCATTTCTTTCTTCAAATACTAAAACGTAATATAGGATTTACGTTTGCGATAATTATGTTGTGATGTTTATTGTATTATTGTTTTTGTGTGGTATGTTTATATGTTCTTTTATTAGACGCGTGTTTAACTACAACGCTTCCTATAGGTCCTCGCTTTCCGAGGTATTATCCTAAAGGCAAAACCTATTACTGACATTCTACTATGCAATGCAACAATTATATAAACGCAATAATGCAAACACATAAACACAATTACTCAAAGCATATAAATTACTAATACCTGGAGGTGCCTGACGCGGAACGTTAGGTTCCCTAATAACTATGCCTGTATGACGACCCCTAACTGTTCTACCCGAGTTTCGTCCACCTCTTTGTACGAAATAGGGGTTGGTTGTGGTTCTAGAGGACGTACTGACGTAATCTGGGTGATACTCACGTCTAAAGTAATAAGGTCGTATCGGATCACCCGACCATTCATGCTCTGTTTCAATTCTACGGGCCATTGTAGTAAGCGTACTGAAATGTTCGTCCACGTGCTCATACAGCTCATCAAACTGAGGTCCTAAGCCCCTGACATATCTACGATTAATGGTCCTATTGCTTTCGTTCAGATTAGGGACTCCTTCAGCCATCCGCAGAAAATCAGTAGAATACGCTCCTACAGTCAACATCCCTCTAGAAAAAGAACGCATCTGCCTTCTAACCTGATTTAAAGCTATTTGCGCCTGACCGTTAGCTATGTCCGCATCTTCCCTCAGATTGCGGTATCTCCGCACACTTGACCAGAAATAGTCACCTCTGTATTCCTCGACGTCTAATTCATCTAACTCTTCTTCTTCATACTCTTCTTCCTGAGGATTTTCCTCTTCTGCTTCTTCTTCTAATTCTTCTTCTGGATCCTCCTCGGGATCCTCCTCAGGGTCTTCTTCAGGATCTTCTTCCGGATCTTCCTCCGGTTCCTCTTCCTCTTCTTCACTGTACTCTATCTCCGGTGAATGCACTCTAACTCGGTTTCTAGAAGAACTACCTATCTCCGATACAGACATATAGCCATTTCGATATATTTCTGGCGATGCTCCATGATTTGCGTGGAATCCATTCTGATGGACCCCAGATGGTTCGCCCACTTCATTATGAAACCCGTTTTGAAATATAGGAGGCGCTTCCTCCCGTTCTTCATCAGCATGCGACTGAGCTCCGTTTTGCCCAGACATGCTGAAAAGAAACAATTTCGAACGTAAGCAACCATCTGAGCCCATTTCACACGCAATTCCAAAGTCAGCTTATATAATGCTGTAAACATTTAGCATTTAATCCAACTGCACGTAATTCGCAAGCAGATAATCACTTAACAATCTCAGTGCGAATAACAAATACTTAACCCTCTCAATCGATCATAATTTGCAAACATGTAACCACCTTCTATATCTTAGCACAAGCAACACATACTTAATTGCCTTAGTCGTCTGTATAAACAGATACTATTCACTTACTAACTTAATAGTCCTGATCCGCGCGCGTAATGCCACGTACTACTAATGCACACATAACACAATTACAGACAACCACGGTCTAACTCTTGCTGCAGTAGTTCCTAGGTATACTTACTGACAAATACTCCCGGTCAAACAAGCAATCAGACAACTCTAGCAGTGGTAACTGGACCAAACTGCTCTCAAACAAACATTGAAACAAACTTGCAGTGGTAACTGGACCAAACTGCTCTGATACCAACATTGTCACGACCTAAAATTATTGAGCCGCAACCGGCGCTAGGGAACGGGAGTGGTAGCTCCGGAACCCGTAGCAAGCCTAAACTCACAATTTATTTTTCGCAATTATAATATAAACAAATAACAACAAACAACGGAAGCAAATATTCGTATATATAACATATAACCGAATATGTACACTAACTGTTTCAAAACCTCGCGGGCTCTAGTTACCGTACCCTGTACGAACTGGCCTCGCGGTACTATATACATCAGTTAGTGTTTCAAACATCTCACTGGCATCTGGGGCCGTGGATCATATACAACGTACGTAGCCTATCAAAAAGCATATAGACAAATACAGCAGTCGATATATACAATCAAAATAAACTGCTGACTAGGCTACTATTCTGTTGACACAGGACCACTACTGCAGCACTCACAGAAGTCAGAAACTAACATATACAGCTGACTTCTGGACTTCAAAATTGGTCTCTAGCTAAGTCCACAAGCTAAGCACCTGAAAGACATCAAAGGTGAGGGGTCAGTATTTGGGGAAATACTGAGTGAGTTGACATTTACTAACAGTATTAATATAAAAACATAGCATCGCATGTCGAGAAAATATTAATATAAAATATATAAACAGGTATTTGATCCGTACGAAACTAATATCCTAGCATGCGACACATCTCTCAAACAATCATATATCATTCAACCCAATTGTAAATATCAATTGCGAGTCCAACTCGCTGGTGGCCCAGCCACTAGATACGGGGACTTCCAGGCTACACCGTAGCCGAGTTCACTCTGCGTATCTAAATCATAACCCAATCGTAAATTTCATATTCATCATTAGCTTCCAGCTGTGTCAAGTCATTTCTCAATGCAGACATACTAGACTGACTCGATACTGGTGATCACACAGCCTATTGACACCCAATAGGTAGCTAGTTTCTTCGGATCGCATACTAGTTCTCGCATATAGAAATTAAATAAACATATAACATCCAATCATTTGTATATAATGCGATGCGTGAAAACAATATATATAATTTTCATAAAATAATTTTAATATATATAATACATGAAAGTAAAAGTACAACTCACAGTGACCGCAATCCAAGAAATGATGTGATCGATCTGATAATACGCTCTCGCTAGTCCGCCTCTACTAACTCCACTACTTGCTGACACGTCTGATAAATCGTTAATAGTTAGACGTGATTCTCGCATTCTTATACGTATAATACTTTTAGATTTTATGATTCAGTTTCATTTTATACTTGTTTACGTATTCAATATCTCTAGTCGTATAAACGACTTAGCGAATACTATTTCTTATAATTGAAAATCGCTTAACGTCCTTGACGTTTTCCATTATTATAATTTATCTAAAACGTCGAGCTAATCTCGAGATTAATGACTCTCAAAGTCCGAAACCCGTCCTTTAGAGTCAAATTACTCAAAACGTCGAATGCCTAGGTCAATTACAGTTTGCATACGTGTGGAGGCGAGTTGGGGTGCACGGGTGTGCGTTTTGGTGGGTGCACGATCGTGCAACTGAGTACACGTTCGTGCACCTCAGGGGTACACGTTCGTGTACTCATTGTACACGTTCGTGTACCATGAGAAGTACACGTTCGTGTACTTCAGTACACGATCGTGTACCTCGCTAGGTGCACGTTCGTGTACATCAGTACACGTTCGTGCACCCGTGGTACACGGTCGTGTACCACGTGCACAGCCCCGGAAATCAGATTTTCCGGGGTTTCGCCACAATCCCGACGTGCTAAACATACCCACGCTCAATACCCATATCTCGGTTTCTTCAAAAACGTCATAATAAACTCAAAAACGTCAAATTCAAACCAAAATCATAATCTCATGAAAACAGCCCACAAAACCATCTTTTTCATGCCAAAACCCGACCTCTTACCTTAATTTGATGGTCGGAGGTGATAGAGCTTTCCGTTCTGTAGAAATCGCCGCTTGAATCGCTCGAATCGGACGTCGAACGGAGAAACGGCGGCGAAACGAAATCGATCGGAAGTTTTTCTCTCTTTCTGGAGCCTTCTTTTCCTTTCTTTCTGATTTCTTAATTCAAATGGTTTCCCCTTATATTGAGTGGTTAAGAGCTCACTTTGATCCTTGTTCTTTTTGCTTACTATCAATTATCCTTTAAACTTTTCAATCATATGATTTAGTCCATAACTAAATCGTTAATCTCTTTTATTACGACTTATACGTATTATTTATATCCTATAAATAATACAAAGCCCGATAATAACACTTTTCCGTCAATATCCAATATTTCTATTTTTGACATAAAGTGGCTAAATTACCACTTTGGTCCCTATACCTTATTTTAGACTTTTCTCATCATTTTTCCATTAAATTCCAATTCCAAATTTTTAGAATTAAAATATAATATAAGTTTTCTTCATAATAACCTTTTCTAAAACCGACCTGCTTAAACTTATTTACCGGAAAACTTTCCAATATTGCCACTTCTGCGACTCAAAACTGGACACGTGGTCCAATTAGCTAATTAATTATTTTGGGGTATTACAAGAAGCCTACGTTGATGACATAATTGTGAAAAGCCTGACAGCAGAGGAACACGCCCAAGACTTAGAAGAAACCTTCAAAGTCCTGAACAAGTTCGGAATGAAACTCAACCCGGCAAAATGTGCTTTCGGTGTTAAAGCAGGGAAGTTCCTAGGCTATCTGATTAGCCAACGAGGAATAGAAGCAAACCCGGAGAAGATCCAAGCAGTGATGGATATGAAGGCCCCCTAAAGTGTGAGGGACGTACAGAAGTTGAATGGCAGAGTCACGGCGCTGGGACGTTTCATTTCTTCCTCAGCCAAATTATGCCTGCCGTTTTTCAAACAGCTCCGGAACATGAAGAAATTCAAATGGGATGAGGATTGCCAAGCCGCATTTGAAGAATTGAAGTCATTCTTGACTAACCCGCCCCTACTAAGTAGGCCCGTAGCCGGGGAGAACCTGTACCTGTACTTATCGGTAGGGAGAGAGACTATCGCCTCAGTACTAGTACGGGAAGAAGAGGAGGAGCAAAGGCCAATCTACTACATAAGCAGAATGCTAAAAGGGGCAGAACTCAATTACCCAACCATAGACAAACTCGCACTTTCCGTTGTCATAACCACCAAAAAGCTCAAACCATATTTCCAAGGACACACAGTCATAGTGCGCACAAACCAGCCTTTGAGGAAAGCACTGTATCGACCTGAGACTTCGGGACGATTGGTCAGTTGGTCAGTACAACTGGGAGAGCACGACATCAGGTACAAACCAAGGACCTCCTTGAAAGCCCAGGCACTCGCGGATTTCGTGGCTGAGATGACAGAGAAACCGTGGGACTCAGCAACCGAGGAGTTAACATGGAACCTATTCGTAGACGGAGCCTCCAGTGACAAGGAGCCGGAGCAGGCATAGTCCTATTAGGACCTCACAAAATCGCAATTGAGTACGCAGTACACCTAAGCTTCAAGGCTACCAACAATGTGGCAGGTACAAACATGTTTTATTCATTTCTCAAGCAAATATTTCTGCCATATGCTAACAATGTAGCAGAATATGAGGCCCTCTTAACAGGACTCGAAATTGCGACAGAAGTAAAGGCGGAAAGGTTAAAAATCCACAGTGATTCCTAACTAGTCACTAGCCAGGTTCTGGGACAATTCCAGACCAAGGACCAAAACATGGCGAAATACATGGCAAGAGCGAAGGAACAACTCAAGAAGATCGAAAAGAACGGAGGACAATGGGAAATAATACCCATCCCCAGAGAAGAGAACACCAGAGCAGACGCAATAGCCAAGGCAGCCGCAGTGAAAAGCCAGCTATATGTGTCGCTCCAGATGAAGGAGGAACGGATGACACCAACAGTAGAGGGGCAGCAGGTGTTACCAGTCGCAGTACTTGATCCATGGATGCAACCCATAGTGGCATATTTGGCGGACGGAGTCCTACCTGAAGGACGCACCGAGGCGGCCAAGCTAGTTCGAATTTCCTCTGTTTACTCATTAATAGAGGGAGCACTGTATCGGACTTCAGTCACACACCCATGGTCTAAATGCATATCACTAGAAGAAGGAAGCTACGTCCTTTGGGAAATCCATGAAGGAGAATGTGGAGCTCACGAGGGCGCAGTCACTCTATAAAGGAAAGCAATGTTACAAGGATTTTATTGGCCTACGATGAAAAGAGACGCTGAAGAAATGGTCAAGAAGTGCGATAAATGCCAGAGGTTTGGGTCACTCATCAGAACCCCAGCCGCTCACCAGTCAACTATTGGAAGCCCTTGGCCTTTCATGATTTGGGGAGTAGACATACTGGGACCTTTTGTCCCAGCTAGAGGACAAGTGAAGTTTATAGTCGTCGCAGTCGACCATTTCACCAAATGGATAGAGGTACAACCCATGAGCACCATTACAAGTAAAAAAATCCAGAAGTGGTTATCAAACGAAGTCATGAGCAGGTATTTTGTGTTTTCATTTTTCCTTTAGTCAAAAGCAAAACAAAACCACACATTAACATGTCACAGGTTCGGCACTCCACATGCCCTAGTCACAGACAACGGGAAGCAATTTGACTGCGCCAACTTCAGAGATTTCTGCGCTGAGCTAGGAATCCTCTTAAAATTCTCCTCAGTAGCGCACCCGCAAACCAACGGACTAACAGAAGTCACCAATCGCACCATCCTTTCTGGAATAAAGAAGAGGCTAGGAGACTTAAAAGGGAGATGGATTGATGAGCTTTATCATGTGATCTGGGCCTATCGAACCACCCCCAGAAAAGCAACAGGGGAAACCCCATTTCGCCTCACGTATGGCACCGAAGCTGTTCTCCCAGTAGAACTTGGGATGCCGACCTTACGAGTTCAGGTCTTAGACGAAGACCGCAACGAGGAGTCCCTGAGGCTATGCCTGGACCTCCTCGAAGAAAGAAGACAGCAGGTAGCAGTCTGAGCTGAGGCGTATCGCAGGCAAATGGCCAAGTACCACAACGCCCGAGTCAAAGAAAGGAAATTCGAAGAAGGAGACTTTGTCCTGAAGAAGTCAGAAATTGGAAGAGGAGCCGCCGGAGTTGGAAAATTAGAGGCCAACTGGGACGGTCCATATCGCGTAGCAGCAGTAGTCGGCAAGGGAGCATACAAAATAGCTCACCTAGATGAGACTCCATTACCCCGGACTTGGAATGTTGAAAATCTGAAGCTATACCTTCAGTAAAAGATGTAACCACCATTCATGAATAAAGTTACTTCGTTTCTTTTTACTTCATTTAATTTATTCTGCTACTTATGTCAACCACAAGAGTCGAACCAGTAGTATGATGAAGACGCAAGACGAATCTACACATCTTTTCATAAAAAAAAAGGAGCGCAATCAAAGCATATGACGCAACAAGACGACTGAGCAACCAGTCGCCAATACTTGAAAATATGAAAATGAAAATTGTTCAGTTAACCAAAAGAAGGGAGTCTACTATACAGACTCCCCAAATACGTACAAAAGCTACCTAACAAGTAGCAAGAAACAAAAACAAAACGGCCAAACACACGGCCTATACATCTTCCTCTGGCAGGGTCGCTCCCTCCTTTGGACCAACCACATCTCCTATGGGAAGCAAAACGTCAATTGGGTCCACGTCACCCAGCCCTTGGTCTGAGGCACTAGCTTCAACATCGGGGGTAAACTCAGTAGACAGCGCAGCTACCTCATTCCCAGCAGGAACTCCAGAAGAAGGCGTCACTTCCTTCTCCTCAGCACCTTTGACATTCTCCTCGGATCCTATCGCATCAATAGCCCCATCATTAACTACATCCGACGGAAGAATAGGAGAGACACTCCGCCCTGCTTTCTTCGCAGCCACCTTGGCCGCAACACGCTGACCCAGCGCACGAAGATCAATGGACAGAAACTTGCTTATATCATACTCGGGGTAATCTGCACGCACAATCTTAATGACGGTAGAGCAGAAGTCAGTCAAGCACCCGCTTACGTACACATTAACATCTTGCTTGCTATTTCTCTGCTCCTGCAACAACTTGTCATAAGACAGCCTCAATTCCATCAGAGCATTCTCACGACCAGAGACCTTTTTCTCCATAATTTTCAGACGATCAGCATCCGTCTGACTCAGCTTGGACAACCTGACCTTCTCCGCCGCCGCAGTTGCCCGAAGAGAAGCCATCTCCTTTTCATGCTTGTGACTCAATGAGACCATCTCATCTCGGTGACGACGCATCAGAGCATTCCCTTGCAAAAGCTGACAGAACACAATACAAATAAACAACTAAAAAAAAAACAGAGAAGAAGAAGAAAGAAAAAGACAACAAGGAGGGAATTATTTCAAACCTGAAGCAAAGCGATGTCAACCCGGTCACAGGCGTCACCTTCTGAGAGATTTGTCCAGGACTCCATATCCTGAGGAAATTGAACAAACTGCGAGAAAAGAGACGCAATACCAGGAGAAGTCACAGTCACATTGTCCACGTTTCGCTCCAACCACTCCCTGGGACTGGGGCAAGCATCCAGGTTCGTTTTCAAACGCTTGGCGGAGCCCTATTTGGCCTTGTCACGACCATCACGGTTCTTTTTCGCAGAAGGGGCAGCCAGGGCGGTATCCATGGACTTCTCCAACTTCACCACAGGCTTGGGAGGAAGAGAAGTAGACGCTGGAACAACCCCAGTGATCACAGGGACATCTTCATCAAAGGACAATTTCAACGAATCAAGATAGTTATCACCCATGTCTGCATTTGCCAAAAACAAACAAATCAAAGGATGCATAAACATCAAGTAAAAGAAAACGAAACAAATTGAAGCATACCATGAGAGGCAGTCAAATCTACATAAGACGCAGTAGGAGAATTATGGCAAGATTGAGATAAGGTACCCTCACTCTCTAGAGGACCCTCAGTCACAGCACGAAGGGGCAACTCAAGATGAGGAAACTCTCGCAGAAGGTATTTATCTACTAAATCACAGCAATCATACATACAACTTTTGGCATCGTCAACAAGGGAATCTATTACCTCCAACTCAGTAGCAGAAAGGGGAGAGAAAGCCAACGAGGCTGCATCATCAACCCACTCAGTAGGAAAATCAACAAAAGCTTCATCATGACTGACAACAAAAAACGACCGCTGCCAATGTTTAGTGATCTTAGGGAGACCTTCAACTACCCTCTTACCCCTATGAGCAACTAAACGAACGTAAAATTCATTGTTGCGACGAGACACGAAGAACAGTTGGCTAAGGAGACCTAGAGAAGGAACTAGGCCCTGTTCGTGAGACAACTCAACAAAGCAACAAAGAGTTCTAATGGCATTAGGGTGGATTTGAACCAGAGGAACCTGATAATCTACAATAAAGGCTTTGATCAGAGGATCTAAAGGAAAACGCAAGCCACAACGCAACTGCTCCTTATAGACGATAACTTTTCCGTCACCGACGAAGGTGTTAGCAGCAACTCGAGAACCGCAGACAGAAAGAGAATAGCTAAGAGGAATACCATACTCTTCACGGAATTCAGCCAAGGTCTCTCTATCAACATTGGAGGTAAACGTATCAAGTGAATTCCTATACTCTACAGCCGTACCAGAGGAAGGAAGAGAGACAAAAGACCTAGTCCGAGGCATTGAATCAATTACACTACCAATAAAGCAGAAAAGAGGAATTTACCTGATAAAAGGAGGAAGAAAACACCCAAAGATAGGAGGAAATGAAGCCGAAGCAAGAGCAGATCAGAGAAGTAAGAAGGAGCAGTTAAAAGAGAAAAAGGAAAATTGAAAAGAGCATTTAAAGAAACAGCTAGAGAACCGTTAAGCGGTTACCTGCGCGAAACGTGGCGACAGGCGGAAGTCCAGGGAATTTCGAAAGATTACAATTTTGAAATTTCAAACATTAAACCAGCTCCATAAGCGCCCAAGTAAAGATGACGGGTTGGGCCCAGGAAGCTCCTTCTAAGCCGAAAACCAAGCCCAACAAAATAACTACCCCAACGAACAGTCACACAAACAAGCATAAATACTTGACAAAACTGTTTTTCGGGAGGGAATAATGATGGATAAAGGACCAGAACAAGGGACAAGACTCACTACAACGGCCCTGAGTATGGACCCAGAGACCGATCTATTCAGGTCCCTGACCCAGTACGCAGCTATAACGGTTGAAGATATCAAGATAACACCGAAATCCCTTAAGATCAGGGATAGAGGCGAATCTCAAAGAGATAACTGAAACCCATAGAGAAACAATCCTACTATGATACAAAGACTATGCAATGTATATATAGACGAAGCCTAAGCCAGGTAACATTCATATTCACTTCTCATTACTACTCTCACTGAGACCCCATCGGAGACTGACTTAGGCATCGGAGGGTGTTCGAGCCAACACCGGCTCGAATCCTTCTAACTTGTTAATCTTAGCAGGTGGGAGCTCAGCGACAATAGTGACAAAGACGATCATCAAAACCATCAATAATTAAAAGGAAATAAGTAAAGAGAAAGTGACAAACCTAACGTTTTTGTTTCCTTGAGGCCACAGGATTTGGGTGAAATTCTCGACCATATCAAGCTTGTGTGGTTCATCGATTGCTAGGCTTTCGGACGGAGATGTCGACGATCCGAGATAACCATGGTAAACTTTTTCAACAGTATTGCGTTGTTTAGTTTCTTCAGAAAGTTGAAACATTTCTTCCATCGTCTCGTTCATTGCGTTTCGAACTTTCTCAGGAATTTTGTCAAACAACGCCAGAAACCACCCATACTCTTCTACAGCTTCCGTAACTTGGGATTTTACCAAGTCCCATGCACTGCTGCCTGGTCTTAGCTCTGGATCAGATAAATCTATAACTGGAAAGCTAAATGACCCTTCAGAACTCATTTTTTTTCTTTATGTAAAATGTTCTTGTGCATGAAATTCAGTGCAGTTTTCAATAACTTATATAGCTTGAATCTTGGGTATATGACATCCAATTGCTAGTAATTTAATTGGTCCCAATGTCTAACAGTACACGAGGTCATTTTATTATGGGATTACTATACTTTCGGTGTGTGAACTTTTTAAAAAATAACAAGTTAGTTTTTGAATAAAATTTTATCACGAATCGGTGTGTGAACTTGTTAGAAAATTACAAATTGGTGTTTTTAGCAGGTCACCAACAAGTTACAGGTTATTCTAATGTATTAAATTGACATTTTTTCATTTGAAAAAAAGTTCAAAATAATCCTTTATTTTTATCCTATATACAAATTAGATATTTATGTTATTAATTGTACAAAAAAACCAATTTCATCATAAAATTAAACGATTAAATATTTTTTAAATTTAATTTATATTAATTACTAAAATTAAAAATATTCAATACGACGCAACATCGTCTACTGTTTCACGGATCCACCATTATCCGATTTACAGATACACCGCGAAAAATAAATAAAAAATTAATTTTTTCAATTTATAATAAAAATATTAAAATTAATTTTTTAAAAAAGATTAAAAAATTTAAAAAATAATTAATTAATTTTTTATTTAAGGTTTATTTGAACGTTTTTAAAGATAAAGGACTAAAACTGAAATAACTAAAAAGTTTGAAAACTGGTTAAAGTCAGAAACTGGCAAATACACTTCTTTGTAATTATTCAACAAGTTGTAACACCAGTTTGATACAAAATAAAGTTCAAACACCGAATTGTCATTTTGTAAAAAGTTGAAACACTAAAAGTATAGTAATCCCTTTTATTATTGATCAATGGCTCATATTTAATTATTGAGAAAAGAGTCTCAAAAAAAAAATTGAGAAAAGAGTCCGGATTGTGAGCTTGCATCTTGGGAGTTAAATAAATTATTTTTAACTTTTTTAATCAACTAAATTTTAAAATGTGTTTCGGCGTCAAATAAATTAATTTAATAGAAAAGTTTATCATTGGAAAAAATTCTCTCTCCAAAGTATAATCCTCTTACTTCTCTCTACAAAACCACAATTAAAAAACTATTGTCTTGAGGGGGTGGTTTTGGCCTTTTGGCCGGAAAACCAGCTCCTCCAACCTTTTTTCTTTCCGTTTTCTAAGGCTTAATCACCAAAAAATGCCAAACCTTTGCGTCTTTTGTCAAATTTAGCCAAACCTTTAAAAACCACCAGATTTAGCCAAACCTTATATGTCATGTGTCAGTTATAGCCATTTTTAAATAGAACCGAAATTGTTGCTCGCATGTCATCCATGTCACCTCCAACTCAGCAAAATTTGTTGACATGGCACATTTCAAACTACTAAACCAACTTTATCAAATCAAATAGTAAACCAAGAAAAATCAAATCCAACCAAATATTAATTAATTACTAAACAATATTATAATATATATAAAAAATTCATAAATAAATATTAATTTCCGACAAAAAAATATATTTTTATTTATCAAAAAATAATTAAGCAAGAAAAATTTCCGACAAAAAAATATATTTTAAATTTTTTTCCGTCTGAGAAGACGAACGGTTCCCGTTCGTCTTCTCAGACGAATGGTTCCCGTTCGTCTTCTTCAGACGAATGTAGATCTGTTCTTGAAAAGATTCCCGTCTTCCCGTTCTTCTTCTCAAACGAACGTAGATCTGTTTTTGAACAGATTCCCGTCGGAAACTGTTCAAGAACAGATGACAGATCCTCAAACGAGGATCTGCCATAAATCCTCGTTTGAGGATCTTGTCGAACAGATCCTCAAACGAGACAGATCACGAGAATTTGTTTCATAATAGATCCTTGTCGGATCTGTTGTTATGAACATACCTCCCCGGATCTGTTCAAGAACAGATCCGTCGAGGATCTATTCAAGAACAGATCCGTCGAGGATCCGTTGTTATGAACAGACCTCGCCGGGTCTGTTCAAGAACAGCTCTGGCGAGGGGCTGTTTAAGAATAGATTGAACAGATCCTCGCCGGACATGTTCAAGGACAGATTCGAATCGATAAAAAAAATTCGGAAATTTTTTTGGATGAATAAATATATTTTTCTTTGTTGGAAATTAATTTTTTTTTTACGTCCATTGGAAAATCATTTGAGAGAATCTGTAGCGACCAGAGGTAGAATTTGTTTTGGATCCATAAAAAAAATGGACGGATGGGGATTAGTCTTAATTAAATATAAAAATGTTAAATTTTACGATGTCCGATTGAATTATGCAATTTTTTATTTATTTTGTAAAAATTTAAAGTTAATCATATATATATATATATATATATCAAATTATTAAATAAAATAAATTAATATTTATTTATGAATTTTTTATATATATTATAATATTGTTTAGTAATGAATTAATATTTGGTTGGATTTGATTTTTCTTGGTTTACTATTTGATTTGATTAAGTTGGGTTAGTGGTTTGAAATTTGCCATATAAGGAAATTTTGCTGAGTTGGAAGTGACATGGATGATATGTGAGCAACAATTTCGGTTCGATTCAAAAATGGCTATAACTGACACATAACATATAAAGTTTGGCTAAATCTGGTGGTTTTTAAAGTTTTAGCTAAATTTGACAAAAGACGCAAAGTTTTGGCATTTTTGGTGATTAAGCCAAACATCAATAAAATTTAGTTACTTTATTTTTTCAAATAGAAACATTTTCTTGGGGTCTTTCTTCTTAGAAGATTGAAGAAACAAATTTTTGAAGAAAGTGGTTTTTTGGGTGTGGAAAACCACCTTCTAATTTTTCAAGTGGTTTTCTTCAGCCCTTTAAAATTAGATCTACCACATAAGTCTAATTAATTTATTTTCTCAAATAAAAGTCTTTTTTAAAGGTCTTTTTTTTATTGAAGAAACAAAATTTAAAGAAGGTGGTTTTTTTTAGGATGGAAAACCACCTTGTATTTTTTTTTCAAGTGGTTTTCTTTGACTCTTTAAAATTGGGACTTTAGGAATTTTATAATTTCAATTTATGAGTTGTTGCTTATTAGTGTGTTCTAAATCTATCTTGTTGGATTCAAATCGAAGATGCGGATAAAGATTAAGGAGCAGGCGGGTTTAAGGCTTAGTCAGACGAGTCTAAGCGATCTAGCCCTGCTTCTCTTGAACAAGAGTGCCGTGTTTAGCGAACTTAAGCGGAAATCCGGTTAAACTTACTCATTTTTGATTAATTTTTGCTTATATTCTATATCTTTATATGTATTTTTGATTGTTTCTTGGTTGGTTTGCAATTGAAACTTTCATCAATATCAATTTGTAACATTTTATCTTGAAAAAAATAATAATAAATTAATTTAATTAATTTAGTCAATTAGATCCAAAATTTGTTTTTTGGAGTCAAATAAATAACTCATTTGAAGTATACAAATAATGGGTTACTTGATCTTGAGACACGAGTTTTAAAATCTAATTAAATTAAAAAGTTGAAAGTGAATTATTCGAACCTCAAATACAAATTTTGAAATTTAAGTGATTAAAAGTTAAAAATTACCTGTTGATTCCAATATACAAGTTTGAAATCCGGATCTCTTTTTTTATTGATTAGCACCAAACACGAGATCATTTTATTATTGATCAATGCTTATAATAAAAGTTTCCTATTGGTTTGATATGCTTCGTCAGTTTGTAGATCAGTCAGTATTTGGCCATTACTTGAACTTGTATTTATTCATTAAATACAGTAAAAATAATCTTGGTCAACTTAGCCCAACAACGTGTGATTTAATTTATTTTTAATCGGCCAACACATACAGCATCACTACTGTCTGATTAGGTACCATGAGCTGCTCTGTTAAAAAAAAAAGGTGCCATGAGCTGTGAATTTTTGTAATTATTATGGCAATTAATCTACTTGATCCGCCTCCTACACATATTTTTTAGAGAGATTTACAAAAATATCTCAAAAATTATAAATATTTGTCAAAAATATCTCAAAAACTGAAAATTTATAAACGTACTTACGAATTTAAATATTTATTTATTTTACTTCACAATTTATTTTTTTACTCTGTAATTTTAAACAGTTGCAAATAAAAAAAAAACAATTTGAAAATGTTTTACAAAATATTTCAAATACAGTATCTAATAGAGTTTCAAAGACATTTTCTAATTGGGTTTCAAACGGTTTCTTAAAAAATAATTTGAAACTGTTTTACAAAATGTTTCAAATACAGTTTATAATAGACGTAACCCAATAGCAACTAGAAGGGGGGGCGGGGGGGTTTGAATAGTTGCCACTAAAAACTTTCGCGGATTACGAATTGATTGCAACTAATCTAATGGAGGTTGAGAAAGAAAAACATACAAGATTTATAGTGGTTCGGTGATTAACATATTCACCTACATCCACTTCCCTCAAACTAGAGGTTTCCACTAAACTTGGAGTTTTTACAAGTTCACTCCCAACTTAGGTTTTCAAAGGCTCAACCCAAACCAACAACAAACAACAACAACCTATAGTTTTTCTAGGCAAAACTACAAACCAAACAACAACAAGAGTTTCTAGGATTCACTCTTAAACCAACAAATTACAAAAGTTTTTCACACAATATTTGAAGATTGCTTGAGAGGTTTGAATGCTTTGGTTGTCAACCCTTTTCCATACACAATAGTATGATATATATAGGCCTCCAAACAATTCTTCCCGTTACTCCTTTTGTGTGAAGCAAAAGAGTAACAAATCAACTTTTCCAAGTATGCCTTGCCAGACAAGGTTCGCGCCCGCGAACGGCTCCTTGGACAAAGTTCTCATCGGTCCTCTGCTGAAGTGTCAGCACCTCGTTGGGTGTAATAAATGACCGTTGCAACTCAACTTTTCGAGATTTAAACTTCGCGCCCGCGAACTAAAGTTCGCTCTCAACACTTGTTGAATCTGGCACTCGCGAGCTTCAGCCCCATTCATGTCTGATTAAGTTCGCGCCCGCGAACTAAAGTTGGCGCCCGCCAACTTCCACTGGACAGCTTGGTGATTGAAAAATTCGATTGTCGCTAGAGATGTCCGATTTGCTTTCCGAGTGTTCCGGGGGGTTCCTACACACTTAATTAGAGTGTTAGAACCTTTGGTGTTAATTGTCATGGTCAAAATAGAAGAGATATTGAATCAATTAAGGTCCAACATTCTCCCCCTTTTTTACTTTGACAATTAACACAAAAAAAATATAACTTGAAGACTAAACTTTGTCTCCCCCTCAATTGATGCATATAATACAAAAAGAGAAAAGTTAAGTCAAAGTTAAGATATCTCCCCCTTTGGCAAAATCAAAAAGCAAAAATAGGACACGGCATAAGCATAAATTGCACGAGTTTGAATACGTCATGAAAATCACAAGTACAATACGATAAACATAGGAAAAACACATGTGTGTTCCAACCACACTTAGAAAAACAAGCAACACAAAATGACTATGAAAATAAAACATGATATGCAAGTGAAAGGATGCAATGGGTAGGTTCAATCTTCATCATCATCGGGGTCTTCATTGTGAGGAGGTGAAGTGGAGGGCGAAAATGACCAATGAGAGTCAAATTTGTTCTTGAGATATGTCATCCCTTCCTTGATAGTATGGACCTCCCCCTCAAGCATTGTTATCCTTGACATCATATGAACATTTTGTCCATAAAGAGTTTCAAACATTTGAGCTTGCGACATGTTTGCAAAAGAAGGTGGAGGATTACTTGATGAGGCATGGGAATCCATATGTGGCCATGATTCACGCTCTTCTTGCCTCATTGCCCTTGCGGCTTCCTCAACATCTTCCTAAATATTAGTAGAGGAGACCTTTCTTTTTCTTGCTAGCCTTTCAATTTCACCACCAATTGTATTCTCACCAAATAAATATTGAATGGAGTTGTCACGAACCATGATGGCCTTAGAAGAATGCTCAAAATGCTCTTGGTCCAAGGGAGCACATTTCCAATGAAAAGGTTGAGGATTAGCATTCTTGACTTTAGAAGTGAGGGCTTTGGCCTTTTTGACTAGGCACGTCATAAAGGAAGTAACCCTTAGGTGACCCCCTCTCTTATCAAGATCAAAAAGATAATTCATAAAGTAGAAGCCACATGAAAATTTAATACCTTTAGTTGCAAGATAGAGGAAAAACACATCCTTCTTGGAAATTTTCTCATTGCCCTCACTTCTTGCATGAATGGAGTGAGTGATGATGCGATGAAGGATGAATAATGGTAGGGTCTTCAATGTCTTGGCGGTTGCGGAATCGGAACGATATGGTGTGATGGTACTAATTTCGCCCCAAAATTCCTCAAAGTTGAACCGAACATGAGAAGGACATGTAGGATGCCCCCATTCAAAGCCAAACGCATCATCAATTTCTTCTCTTGATAGCCGGTAAAGCCTTCCTTGAACTCGAAAAGAGACCCCAAAATAACCAACTTCTCCATCTTCCTTGCGAATGATGTAGAGTGAAGAGAGTACTTCGCGAGTCAAGTTTTCATACCCATCATGGTGATGAGAGTAAACAAATTTCCTCCACCCGAGATTGTCAATGAGTTCCAAAACATCTCTTTTCACATTGCTTGCTTCTAAACCCGTAAAATCTATGTAGCGACTAGGCAAAACAGGCCTCTCATGAAACTTATTAACCCTTAAGTTCAAGGTCTCTTGATCATGTGTTGGAATTTCCACTTGTGGTGGAATTGCTTCTCTTTGGCTAGTGGAAGGACCTTGAGATTTCTTGCCTTGTGTCTTTCTTCTTAATGAGCGAAGGGGGGTATCCATGATGCAAGTGAAAAATGATGATGAACAAGAGTATTTGATGAGAAAATGAGTGATTTTGGTAGCAAAAAGTGTTAGAAATGTTGTAGATTGTTGGAAATAAAGAAAACAACTTAAGGGGGTATTTATAGGCATGAAAAACAACTCCAACGGCTAGTTAACGGCTAGTTTGACCCATTAAATGCATTGAAAACCGTTGCCTAACGGCTATTTTTTTTGAAAATTCGAAGGAGTTCGCGCCCGCGAACTACAGTTCGCGCCCGCGAACTACCACTGCATAGAATTGTTTTGAAGGAGCAAACTTCGCGGCGGCGAACTAGAGTTAGCGCCCGCGAGGTTTGTCTGGACATAAAAATTTGACAAAATTGAAATTTTCAATAGAAAGGAATTAAGCCTTGATTTTCAAAAGTTGGAACACATTTGATATGAAATGAAGGACTATTCAGTTTAATTCATGAGTAGAATCAACTAGCTAAGGTCCAATCATTTAATCATGTTATCATAATAAGATAAAAATAAATAGCATGAAAAATAACGACCATAGAACCAAAAAGCACGTAAACTCGGATGCTTAGAGTCACATAGCAAACAAATCACAACAAGGTAGACCCATCAATCATACCAATTTCTCTTAAGATAAAAGACATTCTTTCCTCATTTAAGGGTTTTGTGAAAATGTCCGCCAATTGATTGTTTGTATCAATGAATTCTAATACAACATCTCCCAATTGGACATGATCACGCATAAAATGGTGTCTAATATCTATATGCTTGGATCTAGAGTGTTGAATCGGGTTCTTGGATAAGTTGATCGCACTAGTATTATCACATTTTAAAGGAATGTGATCAACTACAATTCCATAGTCCTTAAGATGTTGTCGAATCCAATGAACTTGGGTACAACAACTTCCCGCGGCTACATATTCGGCTTCGGCCGTGGACAAGGCAATCGACACTTGTTTCTTACTATGCCAAGAAACAAGGCAATTGCCTAGGAATTGACAAGTTCCCGATGTACTTTTTCTATCTATGACACTACCGGCATAGTCC
Organism: Mercurialis annua; assembly: GCF_937616625.2. Lineage (NCBI taxonomy): Eukaryota > Viridiplantae > Streptophyta > Magnoliopsida > Malpighiales > Euphorbiaceae > Mercurialis > Mercurialis annua. The sequence continues at coordinate 36,566,596 of NC_065577.1, read as the reverse complement.
GCATCCGAATAAGAAACAAGGTCAAAGGAGTTCCTCCTAGGGTACCAAAGACCTAAGTGTTGTGTGCCCATGAGATATTTGAAAATTCTTTTGACATGAAAATAATGAGACTCTTTCGGAAAAGTTTGAAAACGAGCACAAAGGCAAACACTAAACATTATATCCGGTCTACTAGCGGTAAGATAGAGTAATGAACCAATCATACCTCGATATTTCTTTTCATCAAAGTTCTTACCACTTTCATCCTTGTCAATTTTAACATTGGTGGGCATTGGGGTTTTGCTTATCCTACATCCATCCATGCCAAATCTCTTGAGTAATTCTTTAGTGTATTTGGCTTGATTGATGAATATTCCCTCATTGCTTTTCTTGATTTGAAGCCCCAAGAAGAACTTAAGTTCTCCCATTAAGCTCATTTCAAATTCATTTGTCATGCACTTTGAAAAATCCTCACAAAGCAACTCATTAGTAGTACCAAAAATTATATCATCAACATAAATTTGCACAACAAGGATGTCTTTATAACTTCTTTTGATGAAAAGAGTGGTATCCACTTTACCCTTAGTAAAACCGTTTATGATGAGGAATGTGCTAAGCCTATCATACCAAGCTCTAGGTGCTTGTTTCAACCCGTAAAGAGCCTTGTTAAGCTTAAAAACATGGCTAGGAAATTCAAAGTTTTCAAAACCCGGAGGTTGAGAAACAAAAACTTCTTCTTGAATAAAACCATTTAGGAAAGCACTCTTCACATCCATTTGATAAAGTTTGAAATTCATATGAAATGCAAATGCAAGCAAAATTTTAATAGCCTTTAATCTAGCCATGGGAGCAAAGCTCTCATCATAATCGATACCTTCCTCTTGGCTATATCCTTTGGCAACAAGTCTAGCTTTGTTTCTAGTAATGACTCCATCCTCATCAAGTTTATTTCTAAAGACCCATTTTGTGCCAATAATAGAACCAAAGCTAGGCCTAGGGACTAATACCCAAACATTACTCCTCTCAAATTGGTTGAGTTCATCTTGCATTGTAATCACCCAACACTCATCATTGATAGCCTCTTCAATGGTCCTTGGCTCAATTTGAGATAGAAATGCAAGGTTGTTAGAGGCTTGAGATCTAGTAAATATACCTCTTTGGAATCCATCAAGTACTTGCTCTCTTGGGTGGTTCTTCGATGTTCTTGTCGCTTTAGGGAGTTCCGGGTGCGGATCTTCCTCTTGTGGAAAGTCTTCCTCAAGTGTTGTTTGCATTGGTGCACTTTCTTGAGGTTTCTCTTCATCATCCATTCTGTTGAATGTGGGATCAACCTTTCCAATGTCTAGTGATCCAAAATGATCTACAAAATCCATACCTTTCCCATCAAGTGTATTGTTTTCATCAAAAACAACATGCATAGATTCTTCAACAAGCAAAGTGGACTTATTGAATACTTTATAGGCTTTTCTACATGTAGAATAACCTAAAAATATGCCTTCGTTGGATTTTGAAGCAAATTTATTTAGGTTATCCTTTGTATTTAATATGAAGCATTTGCACCCAAAAACTCTTAGATATGAAATGTTGGGTTTTCTTCCCATCCATAACTGTAATATCCAGTGTTTTTCCGTCATGGTTTCGTTGTGTTTCCAACTTAGTTTTGGATTGTTAATGGTGGACTTAGCAAGTGTGACACTTTGTTTTGGGTTTGAGTTGTATCTTGTATGTGTCGCATATGTCGTGTGAGTTTTCGATGGCGATTTGATTTGTATTCGGTTTATAATCGATGATGTATTCGTATACCTTCTGAATCTGACATGTTTTGAGAAAACATGCATATCTCCCAATATAACCGTTGGATTGGGCTCATTTTTGGATATGTTGTGCCCAAGACAACGTTGACCGTTGGATCAAAATTTGAGGCGCGTTGGAAGGAGCGATGGGCCATCTCGCCTCGCAACGCGCCCCATACATTTTCTGTGCGCCTGGTGAAGGCGCGATGGGACGAACGCGCCTCGCATCGCGCCTCACCTGTAATTTTGTATATTGGGCTATAAATAGACCCCATAACTCGACCAAACTCTTTTTATTTCGTTTTGTGAAAACCCTAGCCGACTTTGACGCACCAGAAACTCTCAGGAATCATAACTTCATCTCCTCCTTTCGTTCATTCGATCCGGTAAGTCTTTAACGTCATGTTCTTGATTTATATTTCGATATCGTCAAAAACGGTTCTTGATTTCGTATCTCATGGCTTAGCTTTAATTCGATTGTTCTTTGACGGTTCACATCAACTCAGCAATCTCTATAATCATTACGCTTCAAAATCTATAAAGGTACGTAAAGATTACTCCGTTTAGTGCCGTTCCGTTTCGTCGTTTCTAAGATAACTTGCTGCCATTCTTTGAATTGTTGCTGTCGTTCATGTTATTAAGTTGTTACTGCCATTCGTACGTGCAAACCGTGTTACAGATGTTGTGGTTAAATCTTGGCTTAAGTTTTAGATCGTTTCTTCGCCGTTTCAATTTCGCCTCGTAAATGTTATTTCGATGCCATGTTCTTGTCTTGTTGAATGATGGCTGCCGTGACAAAAATTCTTGGTTGCTTGTTTGATTCCTCTATGATTAGGGTGAAATGGTTTGATTTGTAATGGCAATAGGTTATGGTTTGAATTTGTTATTGTTAATAGGTTCATAATTGGTTAGTTGCTGCCATTGTAATCATGTTGGAGGGATTTATGGTTTTGAAATTGTTAGCTCTGTGTTTGATTTTCTTTCTTAATGAAAGAGATGGCTTAATGGCCATTATGGTCACCCTTTTGTTTAAAGTTAAACTTATTAAATCCCTCAAGTTAATTTTACCTATGGATAATAACTTTTGATTTGTGTTTTAATTTTAAATTGACAATTAGAAAACGGTAATTATTTTATAATCTAAATTAATATAATTACTCGGGTAATTATATTTAATTTTAATTGAAATGTCAAATTTGGCTAATTTGCAGTTTAGCCCCCTAAAAGTATCAATAGGATGACTTTTGAACTTTAAACTTTTGAGTTCCGTTTTGAATTTGATTATTATTTTATCAAGGTTGTGTTTATAATTATAGACTATGGTTTATAATTTGGATAATATATTATTTTATCAAAGTTGTTTTTGGAATTATAAACTTGGGTTTATATTTTGATAAAGATTTTGGGTTGGGTTAGACTTTGATCGCCCAACAAGTGGGAAGAAGCTTGGTAGTTTTGATAACTCGGCTGACTCACTGATACAGATTTTAATTTGGATTATTATTTAATAAATATTTAAATAATATTTTTTGAAACGAATTTTAAAGCGAGAACTTAATAAGCTTGACTTATTGTTGACTGTATAATTGTTTGAGTATTGCGTTTACTCTAATTGGCTTTACCTTAACTTGTTGTTGGTGCTAGTCCTATGTGGTGTCTAGTACTCTATAGAGTTAGGGTCTGTTTTAACAATTGTTTATATTTGTTTATATTTGCTTGCCAGGAGTTTTCACGTGGATTAGCAAACAGTGAGTTTATATCGCTATTTACCGCTTTATTAAGTAAATTGTATTTTTGCATATATATATATTGTATATACAGCTTTCGAACTGTTTTCGACATTATGGATCTGAATTGGAACGGGCTACTCGATGGGCATCATCGAGACTGCGTGCGCACCGGTATATGATCATATGGTATTGAGGTAGGTTTGAGATATGTCTCGCCTTGGTGAGGGCGCCGGTGGAAGATACGTCTCCTGGGACTCACATATTTTATTTGAGTGATAGTCGGGGATCGGTTATGGAGATACGTCTCACCGACACGACAATTGGATTTAGATATTTGTGGTTTAGGGTTTCAATGCTTATCCATAATGATAAATTGCTTTACAAATATTTTAAGGTTTTTAAAAGTTTTCACTTAATAAATGTAAATAGTTGTATGAACTCATCTCAGTATATCTGACCCCGTTGCTTTCCCAATTTTTCCAGGGTTATGACTTGAGCGAGTCAGCTGGTCTCCGATTTTTTATTTCCTCGGAGGTCTTACTTTATTTTATTAAAGTTATTGAACAGATTTTACTCTTAGACCGCAGTAGTAATTAGAAGTCTTACTTGTTATAGTACTTGTTGTCAGATTAATTCAATTGGATTATTTGTTGATTGGCGTTATCATATTAATTTAATTTATTTTAATATTTATGCCATGTTAGAGACTCGGAGTTGACCGAGCATTTATTATTTATATGTTGTACATATAAACTGCTAGACCAGGTTGGAGTCTCGGTTGCCCCTGAGCATGTGGTTTTATGCAGGTATAATGTTGTTAATGATAAATGTTTGTTATCCGCAAGTCTAGCTACGGGTTTCGGTACAACCATACTCATACCCTAGCGCCGGTCGCGATTCATGAAAATGGGTCGTGACAAAGTTGGTATCAGAGCTTTGTTTTTAAACCAAGGCCTTATGCATGTTATGTGTTATGTGTTTTTTTTTTGGCATGATAAGTGATGTCGTGTCTTAGGAACTACTGCGGAATTAGGATTCACGTCTTGTCTTTTAAAAACGTCATCTTTTATTTTCAAACTTTCAGCCTACATCCTATTGGTGATGTCTGTCAGTCTTTATTTGGTGTTGATGTTATGATTGACAATTTATTTCACTTGGATGTTACTTGCTGTGTTTTATCATGTTGAGGTTATTTCACTTGGGTGATTTTAATTGCTTCTGATTTCTCGAGAAATCTATTGTTGATGATGTTTTCTAAATTCATACTTGGGTATGATGTTGTTTGAAAAACTTTGGCTTTATGCCATTAATGGTTTTAAATAACGATGAATTATATGGTAGTACAATTTGGATTTGGCCGTAATTGTTGGGTGCTATATACGTTAGTACCTATGAGGATACATTTGGGTGTTAACCTAAATTTTGTGTTAAATTTTAAGGGTTAATTACATATAAAATCACCACCTTTACACGAAATTGCAAAAATAACACGACCTTTAAAACGTGGCAATTCAGGGCACCACCTTTCATTTCTTTTCAAAAATAACACGGGCACATTTTTAGTGGCATTTTTGCTGATGTGGCGTGACACGTGGCACTCTCATTGGGTGTCCAAGTCAGCAAAATTTTATCAAAAAACGTGCCCATGTTGTTTTTGAAAAGAAATGAAAGGTGATGCCCTGAATTGACACGTTTTAAAGGTCGTGTTATTTTTGAAAATTCGTGTAAAGGTGGTGATTTTATATGTAATTAACCCAAATTTTAAAACGTGTTTTGGTGGTCATACATTGTTTGACCCCATGTTGTTTTATAATTTTCATTGAGAATATTGGTTTATTCTGATTTGTGTTTCGACACAGAATCATAAGAGAAGTTTGGTTTTAAATTCTTAAAAAGTTTGATTTTTGGTTGAGTTACCAGTAAAAAAAGAAAGGGTTAATTACATATAAAACAACCACCTTTACACGAAATTGCAAAAATAACACGACCTTTAAAACGTGGCAATTCAGGGCACCACCTTTCATTTCTTTTCAAAAATAACACGGGCACATTTTTAGTGGCATTTTTGCTGACGTGGCGTGACACGTGGCACTCTCATCGGCTGTCCAAGTCAGCAAAATTTTATCAAAAAACATGCCCATGTTGTTTTTGAAAAGAATTGAAAGGTGATGCCCTGAATTGACACGTTTTAAAGGTCGTGTTATTTTTGAAAATTCGTGTAAAGGTGGTGATTTTATATGTAATTAACCCAAAAAGAAATTCTTGTATTTTGAAATATAATGTGTGGCTTGGTGTTAACAAGCGATGATTTCAAAATGATATTTTATGAGATGAGCCATTATTTTAAGAATTTAACGTTGAAATTATTTTATCATAATGTATGTCAGCATTTTAAATTTTTGGAATTTACGGAATAGATGTTTGAAATCAAAGATTTCTCACTTGAGTTTTAAATTACCGTTTAGCGGTTGGATTAAGTTGAGCTCTCAAATTTCAAAGAATGAAAATTTTATTAAAATATTTTTTCCGGATTTACAAATATTTTGAATACGTTTTATAAACGATTGTTTTAGGTTCGACTTGGGTCACCCAAATTTAGGAGTTGAGCCTGGTAGTTGTAATGACTCGGCTAGCTCGATGATTTTATGATTTGAGATACTCGGGTATCCGTTTTAAAGCAACTGATTAACAAGAAGAGATTTTTACAAATTGTGAATTTGTTTTAACCGTGGGGCTCAACAAAATTTGGAAGTTTTCGTATTTTACTTTAAATTTCAAAACGAATTTTGAAGCGTATTCTTAAAAGATGGTATTATTGCAAGTTGTTTTTTTTTATACAAAGATTTGAGCTTGTTGTAGCATGTCTTTATATTTGTCTTTAAGAATGATTAAGTCGTTTTGCTGAATGGCATGGTTGCATCGTTTATGAATTACAAATTTGGTATCTTTTAGAAATAATATATGTTGTATAATTCGCTTGTCTGTGGGACTAAGTTGATTGTTTTTGTTTTGTCTTTTCGTGCGAAGTAGCACGTGGGATGATTTATTTCATCTGGATCGAAATCTTTGGGTTTCGATATCGAGGAAGACGAGGGAGGTATTCCCTTGGATTGACTGATGACTTCTGATTATCCTAGATCGGATATTGGAAACTTTGAACCGATAAGATAGACCGGTGTATTATTACACCGGTGTTTTCATCAAGTTAATGATGCGATGCGGGAGCTGGCGGTAGGTTTCGTAGGAACGTATGTGATGTGTTATTTTCATTGAGTATAAGTTTCAGTTGGGTTGAAGTTAGTTGGATACTTTTATCGAAGAGTTGTAACGAAATTATTAGGTTGAGTTGTTATATAACATTGAATGTCGGTAGATTTGTCACGACCCAAAATATTGAGCCGCAACCGGCGCTAGGGAATGGGAGTGGTAGCTCCGGAACCCGTAGCAAGCCTTAAATCACTATTAATTTTTTTTCTCGCAAATAATAAACAAATAACATAAAGCAACAGAAGCAAGTATACATAACATGTATACACAAACATTTACACTAACTATTCAAAAATCTTGCGGGCTCTAGCTACCGTACCCTGTACGAACTGGCCTCGCGGTACTATATTGTCACGACCCGATTTCCACCTCGAAACTCGAGCCGAGACCGGCGCTAGGGAATGGGAATGGTTGTTCCGAAACCCGTAGCAAGCCTAAAACCTCTATAAATTTTTCGCCTCTTAAATATAAATATATATCGTACATCGCGTACGACCCGTTTTCAGAAAACACCGTTAAAACATTTTTCCGTTTAACGTGGAAAACATATTCTGAAAATATTCATATAGGCGATATCGCGTTTTCAGAAATGCTGGTTGAATAACCCTAGTTATTCTGACCCACGCGCATTTTTGAAAACCGGTGCGGTGGTACAGGGACTTAGCTCACATGCCTTGCCTCGCAGGCAGCCCTGTCTCAAACCGCGCACCCGAACAATATGTTTAATAAAATATATCGAACACTTTCCTTTTCAAAGCGTTATATCAAACATATAAAAAAAACATGCACAGCAGACACACAAACGTAAGGCCAGCTAAAACTACACACAGTGTCTTTGCAGACCAAAGACACGAAGCTTGGCCACCCGTAGGGGACACCATAAAACACCATATGCCTATTGAGTAGCCACTTATTAGAGCTAGACAAAGTCAGGATTCCTATCAGAGTATATAGACAGAGGAACCATGACGTGGCTACAGGCATATCAAACCTATATACACTATTGCAGCAGCTAAGAGTTAAAGTGTTATTTACATAATAACAGAATAAGCTTCCCTGATGGAAAAGGGTGGAAGCTCGACCAGACCCGGTAGCTAGGTACCTGAAAATGATAAACAACAACGGGGTCAGAAATATAAATATTTCTGAGTGAGTAGATAGGTTTACAATTAAATACCAAAATCGCGTATAGACAAAATGTCGATATATAAAAATATTACCAGTCCTCGATCCAAATGAAACCCTAATCCTGATTACGTTATAGTGCTATCATATATATAATGCATATGCACAACTCTTGTTTAATACAGGATGAGCTGTATACATATGTATCACAGCCATCTTGACTCTGTATAGGGTTGCTGGGCCGGAACTTAAATCACTGCCACCTCAGGACTACCCATTAGGTTTAAGCCGCTTTATAAGCATCTGGCTTAAAACCTAATCTCAATATGTATGCTTATAATATTTACCTCTCATCTAGTTCATTAACACCGGTGATCACACAGTCCTATTGTTGCCCAATAGATAGCTCGTTTCAGTGGATCTTCCTTGGCTAAGTTTCATACTTAGTGCGATTTATGATTTAAAAACAATTGAATACTAATATTCAAAAGTAAACAAATGAACTCACAAACACCGCTAGGTCTGGAACTTAATCCTGTGGTTGTGGTCAGACTGCTGGCTAGCTGGTCGGACTAAACACACAAAGCAAACAGGATAAAACACATCAATATATGTTTCCTATAAAATTTCTAGGTCCTTAAACCCAGATCTAGGTCAAACATGTAATCATTTAAACATATAGCACTTATGGTCTGTTTTCTTTTAAAACCATATTATAGATTCTCGTTTTGAGAAAACGTTCTAACTTCTCTCTAGAAGTTATTTTAGGTATCACAATACCTAAAGAAAACCATTTATAGTATAGACCTAATTGTCAAAACAATTCTCGGTCATATACTAAGTATTTAGCAAAAGCGATTGCTAAATCTTTAAAACCGTTTAAACATTGACTTTAACTCTTTTAAAGTCCATTATAAACGTTTAACTTAACTTTTAAAATCTCCTTTTAAAAGTCTTTAGGTTTAGGTTATAAAACCTTTTCACTTTCTTCTAACACAAGTTATCATTTTAAAATATCTAACTTTAGTTTAAAAACATTTATTAAAAATGTTTTAGCTTCGGTTTGGAAACACCTCGGGTTATTAGGCGAAAGCACGTCGGAATCGCCCCCGGAAAGTCCTCAAATGACCGAAGAAAAATCGACCCCAGACCGCTCGTTGGGGCAGCTGTGCGGTCGCACAGCTTGGCTGTGCGGTCGCACAGCATTTCATTGCTGTGCGCCCGCACAGCACATGCTGTGCGGTCGCACAGCTCGCTGTGCTCGCGCACAGCGGGCTGCGTACCCGCACAGCCCCGGAAATGAATTTCCGGGACCCCCCGTCCTGCTTAAAACGTCCAAAAACGCTATTCTAACGTCCACAATCACGTATACACAATTTAAAATCAATTCGGACGTTTAAAACGATAATTCGATACGGTAACCGTTTATAAACGAGTTTATATTCGAAATAAATCGAAATAAACGTTTAATACGGATATAATACCTCGATTACTTCAGTAATCGTCGAAGAAATTGAGTTAGAATCGAGAAATGGATGAAACGGCGCGAAACCGTTCTTCACTGTCGCCCTAAGCTAGCACCTCAACCTTTTAAACCTAAGAAAATGAGTTTCTGCACTCATTTGATTCATTTGGTAATATATATATAGTATTGGCTAAAGTGCAGTTTAGTACTAGCTCAATCATGCACTTTAAACCAACTTCTAAACTAGTCGTCCATAGCCTAAACGCAAACGATTTCCAAATTTCGTGAAAATTTTACCAAAAATCAAATAAAATATAACGAGAATAAAAATATAATTTTTATTCCCATCCGACTTATATTTTATTCTTAATAAATCATTTTCGATTTATTAAGTCCGCATTGACTGCGCTTGATAAAATTTCTGCTTCCAAATTTTATCAAATTTTCACGATAACCTTTTTAAAATATTTCGCGAATATTAGTACCAAAAATATTCGCTAGGGACTTATGAATTATTCTGCACCCAATTCATAAATCCATATTCCCTTCGTTAACTATATAACTATTCAAATTTAAATTCTAAAAATTTAAATTTGCAATCCTATAGCCATATTAAAAATTTAGGGACACTTGTAAATTAAATTTATCTTTAAATTTAATTTACCTACCCCCGTCTAATAAAATATTAGACACGTGGCTATATTTTAACTCTTAAATTTCCGGGTTATTACATTCTCTCCCCCTTATATAAATTCGTCCTCGAATTTACATATACTTACTTTTCACTTATAATCCAAATTTTACTTATACTTATTCTCACTTCATGCTTCGGAAAGCATAGCACCCTCTTGACTGGCATTCTCAATCATATCTCTCTTCCTCGCTGTTGTTCTTATCATCTGTTTGAACTTCCGTTCTACAAACAGATTATCCATTTTGTATACTCTTCTTGATCCTATAACTCGTATAGAATACCTTTACTCCTTAGTTTAGCATCCTGCAATGCATTTCAAGGACTAGTCTCTAGTCTTTTTCTTGCTAAGCGATCCAAGTAAGTAGGTATAAGTTAATACCATTTAACTTATTCCAGGGTTATCATAAAACTAGGTTACCTTTGCTAGTTTCTGATAACTACACTTTTAGTATACCACCTTTGTCGCATATCTTTATTTTTTTTTTTTTCTTTCTTTTCAACCTTAATTGTTTGTTTATGGCTCATCTTATTATTGAGATGACTTTTAGTATGTTTTATGATTATTGTTCACAAACTAACTACTCATCTTTTACTTTCCTTACATTTCTATACCTTGTATAGAATATCCCTTTATTTACTCCTCAATCTATAGTAACTTCCTGTTACAGATTGGGTAACTGATCTTCTCTCTTGCCTAAATGTAGTTGTGTAGGTGTAGGTGTGGTTATAATTTAACTGTCTCACTATAGAGCACCTTGTAACTTCCTTTATAATCACCGCAAAACTATACTTTCACTCCTAGTTTTCGGGATTTCCAATGTTAATTGGACTTCTTAACTTCTTCTCCATATACATATCTTCCTTGTTCACAGCTAACAGTTTTCATAACTGTGCTATAGCTGTTACTATCATGTTTAATTAACTGACTATCAACTTTAGCTCCACTTTCAAACCGTTTTACATTAAAACAAAATGTTCATTAAATATTTTCTACTTTTAGTCGGCTATGCATTATGCATTTCTAGCTCGACACTTAAAATACATGTACGCTACATGTATATTCCGTTACCAGTCAGCCTAGACTTCACAGTCTATGGCCCGGTTCTCGGAATTTATCTTCTGAAATTACTGTCTCACTACAGTTTTCAAATTCTTTTTATACATATATGGAGCTTATGTTGATAATTCCAAGTTAACTAAAGTTTACACTTATTATCGTGATTACTTGCGTTTTTTGGCTCACTGCCAAAATTCACGTAAGTGTCACAACATCACCTCCCTCTTCAAGCATCATATTCCTCTTCGTTGATCAATCGCAACGGTTAAAACTTAGATAACCGTCCTGAGATCATCCTATCCCAATATCAAACCGATCTAACGGTTCGATTACTAGTTACTGGGGTTTTACTATACTTTGTTAGTTTCTAGATAACATCTGAAACTTACTCCTTGAGTTCTTTATTCTCATCTCTTTCTCACTTTGATAACATTTCCATTTATGTTAATCCAATGTTTATTATACTGTTTAAGTATATTATTTATTCATCAAATAATTAATAATTATTTATTAATGAATACCTTCATTTGACACGACTTCACAAAGTCTGTCAGTCGTTAACATAATCAACGACTCTCTTTATTCAAATCAGAACTAGTAGTGTAACTACTTGGTTCTGAGAATTAGTTTCCTTTTCATCATCTTTCTTTTAACTATTCGTTATTATTTATTAGTTAAGTGCTGAGGTTTACTCCTCTCAGACTTATGAGTTTTGGTTTATCTAACCACTCGTTTGGATTTAAGAGATATGTCTATTACTGACATCTGCTCTGTCTGTAAGACCAATCTCAGATCCATTTTAATTAAACACATGCGTATGACTTTGTTCACCGACAGTTACTTGAAGTCAAACTAACCGAGTTGTGTTTAATTAGATCCTACTCTCTCTTATCTTAATCGCAATTATCTTCTATTATCTATTCTTGAACTTTTATTTATCATAAAAGTCCATCACTAGACTTACCTCTTAGTCTATCTCAAAGCAAGAATGTAAATTCTCACTTCCTACTCTTCTCAATCTTTAATAATTTCTGATGTTTCGGAATGAAACATTAGAATCCAGATCTTTATTGTATATTATGAACAATAAAAATCGCAACATCTTATCTTCGCTATCTTGTATCCTATCTTGACATTATTATAGAGTTTTCGTTTGAGTATGCTTACATTTTAAAACAAATACAGTTTGTTTTGTAAACAAATTGTTTCTCAACAATTTATTTCACAAAATTTTGTTTTATAAACAAATGGTTTCTCAAACTAATAATTTCAAACATATGTGCATATACACATATTCACCCACATATACAAATATATGTGTGTACCAGCTGGATTTTCTTTAAAATTCATCTCTTCAAAACTGTGAATCTAACAATTCACATTTTTAAAACTTTTGTACAATTGTAGCTCAGGGTGATGACATCTCTCATCCCCAAAGAGTTGCTATACAATCCTCTTTCTCTTTGATATACAATATACATGATGCATGTCCTAACAAAATCATTTTGTATAAGTATATGGAATTCAAGTATTCCTTTTTCTATAGTGATTGTTGCAATATGCATTCATGATGCATCTGAGCACAATAATACATTCTTTTAAAACAAAACTGTAATACTCACTTGTAAGCTTCTTTCAAACTACTTCTCCGTAACATTTCAAGTTTCTTAATCCTAATAATTTATTCTCACCTTAGGATTATTATTGCTTCATATCATTTGGTTGTTTATCAATAGTTATTGATTTCTATTTTTAAGGATGCACGTTTCTAACATCCCTAACTTATCAATTCTCATTTATCATTTATCTTTTAATGTTTATTTGTATGTGTATTTCTTTTTGTTTAAGAATATAATTTATATCTGTAGTTTATGTTTTCCAATTCTAACGTGATATTGAAAACACATAAACATACTAACTTAAACATTAAACACATAACTAAACATTACCTGACGATGATCGCGAAGACGGAAACGCCTCACGAATCATCGGGCCTTTACCTCGCCCTCCGCGGAATTTCAGTTTTCCCTTATCCTTTCCCCCTCGCGGAACAAAGTAGGGGTTGTAGTGCCTCGCGGGTCCAGAGTTTCCTATCCTAGGAAATGTAGCAGTAGGTTCTTCAGGTTTGGTGTAATAGTACGGCTGGAGGGGTATGTCATTCCTGCTCAACTTACTTTCTATCTGCTTTGCACGCCCAGCCAGATATGCTACAGAATCAGACTTTACCGCCATGAGTTCCTCGAACTCAGGCCCTAAACCTTTGACGTACCTACTTGCAACTTCCTCACCATCACGAACTAACTCAGGTACTTCTTCACATAAACGCATAAACTCAACAGTATATGCCTCCACATTCAAGTCTTCCCTAGTGTACTTATCCATATAATCCCTCAACCTATCCAAACTTTGGTTCTCTTGTACCTCCCACTCGCTCACGTATTCCCATGACTGATTCGGCGAGTGTCTTATTTGTTGTTGAACCCTCCTTAGATGGTCCACCTCAGCTAAGAATTTTTTTACCTTAAATCCCAGATAAGCTGATGTAGCAGTCGATTCAGACACAGAGCTATGGCTATTTCCAGTACTGTTTATGTCTTCATTCAATATTCTCTCTAATTCCTCTACTCCAATAGCATCCTCCCATATGTCCATGTCACATGCTGATGTTGAGTCAACAGCCTCTATAGGAACAGATGTATCAGGTATAACAGGCAAACCTGGTACATTATGTGGATCAGACCCCACATGCGTATGAGCTCTACTAGGCCCAGACATACTGAAACACATGAAATTTCAGCATAAGTACCGTATGTAATAGTTATAGAAAAATCACATTTTCATATAACAGGTATCAACTATTAAACCTATATAAGCAAAACATATAACAATCACACACAATTCAGATAAAATCTAACTATTTTCTCGAACAAAAATTCAGAGGAAATCTTCGCTTTGTCCTGTGTTCAAACAGAACCATTCTCCTCGAATACTGGTCATCTGTTCTGACCATTCCGCTCCATGATTATAACGTGTTTCCAATTTAGGAACATCTCACATGTTCCATCAGTTGTAACGTGTCTCGAACACAAGAACAACTCATGTGTTCCTGATCAAAACATCAATACATACTACACACATGTATAGTTGCTATCTATAGCTGAATGTATTCAATAACTGACAACTGATCAAGACATGACTCGAATCCTATGTTGCTGCAATAGTTCACTAGGAACTCTTATGACTTCTAGTACCTCTACTTAACATATATCAGCAACAATACTTCAGACATTCAAGTCCTAAAACATTGCTCTGATACCAACATTGTCACGACCCGATTTCCACCTCGAAACTCGAGCCGAGACCGGCGCTAGGGAATGGGAATGGTTGTTCCGAAACCCGTAGCAAGCCTAAAACCTCTATAAATTTTTCGCCTCTTAAATATAAATATATATCGTACATCGCGTACGACCCGTTTTCAGAAAACACCGTTAAAACATTTTTCCGTTTAACGTGGAAAACATATTCTGAAAATATTCATATAGGCGATATCGCGTTTTCAGAAATGCTGGTTGAATAACCCTAGTTATTCTGACCCACGCGCATTTTTGAAAACCGGTGCGGTGGTACAGGGACTTAGCTCACATGCCTTGCCTCGCAGGCAGCCCTGTCTCAAACCGCGCACCCGAACAATATGTTTAATAAAATATATCGAACACTTTCCTTTTCAAAGCGTTATATCAAACATATAAAAAAAACATGCACAGCAGACACACAAACGTAAGGCCAGCTAAAACTACACACAGTGTCTTTGCAGACCAAAGACACGAAGCTTGGCCACCCGTAGGGGACACCATAAAACACCATATGCCTATTGAGTAGCCACTTATTAGAGCTAGACAAAGTCAGGATTCCTATCATAGTATATAGACAGAGGAACCATGACGTGGCTACAGGCATATCAAACCTATATACACTATTGCAGCAGCTAAGAGTTAAAGTGTTATTTACATAATAACAGAATAAGCTTCCCTGATGGAAAAGGGTGGAAGCTCGACCAGACCCGGTAGCTAGGTACCTGAAAATGATAAACAACAACGGGGTCAGAAATATAAATATTTCTGAGTGAGTAGATAGGTTTACAATTAAATACCAAAATCGCGTATAGACAAAATGTCGATATATAAAAATATTACCAGTCCTCGATCCAAATGAAACCCTAATCCTGATTACGTTATAGTGCTATCATATATATAATGCATATGCACAACTCTTGTTTAATACAGGATGAGCTGTATACATATGTATCACA
The DNA here is from genome assembly GCF_937616625.2 of Mercurialis annua. Taxonomy (NCBI): domain Eukaryota; kingdom Viridiplantae; phylum Streptophyta; class Magnoliopsida; order Malpighiales; family Euphorbiaceae; genus Mercurialis; species Mercurialis annua. The sequence goes on along the minus strand of NC_065577.1, from coordinate 36,551,177 downwards.
GCCATCTTGACTCTGTATAGGGTTGCTGGGCCGGAACTTAAATCACTGCCACCTCAGGACTACCCATTAGGTTTAAGCCGCTTTATAAGCATCTGGCTTAAAACCTAATCTCAATATGTATGCTTATAATATTTACCTCTCATCTAGTTCATTAACACCGGTGATCACACAGTCCTATTGTTGCCCAATAGATAGCTCGTTTCAGTGGATCTTCCTTGGCTAAGTTTCATACTTAGTGCGATTTATGATTTAAAAACAATTGAATACTAATATTCAAAAGTAAACAAATGAACTCACAAACACCGCTAGGTCTGGAACTTAATCCTGTGGTTGTGGTCAGACTGCTGGCTAGCTGGTCGGACTAAACACACAAAGCAAACAGGATAAAACACATCAATATATGTTTCCTATAAAATTTCTAGGTCCTTAAACCCAGATCTAGGTCAAACATGTAATCATTTAAACATATAGCACTTATGGTCTGTTTTCTTTTAAAACCATATTATAGATTCTCGTTTTGAGAAAACGTTCTAACTTCTCTCTAGAAGTTATTTTAGGTATCACAATACCTAAAGAAAACCATTTATAGTATAGACCTAATTGTCAAAACAATTCTCGGTCATATACTAAGTATTTAGCAAAAGCGATTGCTAAATCTTTAAAACCGTTTAAACATTGACTTTAACTCTTTTAAAGTCCATTATAAACGTTTAACTTAACTTTTAAAATCTCCTTTTAAAAGTCTTTAGGTTTAGGTTATAAAACCTTTTCACTTTCTTCTAACACAAGTTATCATTTTAAAATATCTAACTTTAGTTTAAAAACATTTATTAAAAATGTTTTAGCTTCGGTTTGGAAACACCTCGGGTTATTAGGCGAAAGCACGTCGGAATCGCCCCCGGAAAGTCCTCAAATGACCGAAGAAAAATCGACCCCAGACCGCTCGTTGGGGCAGCTGTGCGGTCGCACAGCTTGGCTGTGCGGTCGCACAGCATTTCATTGCTGTGCGCCCGCACAGCACATGCTGTGCGTTCGCACAGCATGGTGTGCGAACGCACACCATGCTGTGCGGTCGCACAGCTCGCTGTGCTCACGCACAGCGGGCTGCGTACCCGCACAGCCCCGGAAATGAATTTCCGGGACCCCCCGTCCTGCTTAAAACGTCCAAAAACGCTATTCTAACGTCCACAATCACGTATACACAATTTAAAATCAATTCGGACGTTTAAAACGATAATTCGATACGGTAACCGTTTATAAACGAGTTTATATTCGAAATAAATCGAAATAAACGTTTAATACAATTGAGTTAGAATCGAGAAATGGACGAAACGGCGCGAAACCGTTCTTCACTGTCGCCCTAAGCTAGCACCTCAACCTTTTAAACCTAAGAAAATGAGTTTCTGCACTCATTTGATTCATTTGGTAACATATATATAGTATTGGCTAAAGTGCAGTTTAGTACTAGCTCAATCATGCACTTTAAACCAACTTCTAAACTAGTCGTCCATAGCCTAAACGCAAACGATTTCCAAATTTCGTGAAAATTTTACCAAAAATCAAATAAAATATAACGAGAATAAAAATATAATTTTTATTCCCATCCGACTTATATTTTATTCTTAATAAATCATTTTCGATTTATTAAGTCCGCATTGACTGCGCTTGATAAAATTTCTGCTTCCAAATTTTATCAAATTTTCACGATAACCTTTTTAAAATATTTCGCGAATATTAGTACCAAAAATATTCGCTAGGGACTTATGAATTATTCTGCACCCAATTCATAAATCCATATTCCCTTCGTTAACTATATAACTATTCAAATTTAAATTCTAAAAATTTAAATTTGCAATCCTATAGCCATATTAAAAATTTAGGGACACTTGTAAATTAAATTTATCTTTAAATTTAATTTACCTACCCCCGTCTAATAAAATATTAGACACGTGGCTATATTTTAACTCTTAAATTTCCGGGTTATTACATATATACATCAGTTAGTGTATCCAACATATCACCGGCATCTGGTGCCGTGCACAACATATAAAACACGTAGCCTACAAAAACATATAAACAGGACAGCAAGTAATATGTACAATCAAAATGTACTGCTGCCTAGGCTACGACTCTGTCATACGGGACCACTACTGCAGCATTCACAGAAGTCAGATACTAAACATACACAGCTGACTTCTGGACTTCAAAATTGGCCTCTAGCTAAGTCCACAAACTAAGCACCTGAAAGACATCAAAGGTGAGGGGTCAGTATTTGGGAAAATACTGAGTGAGTTGACATTTACTATCAGTATTAATATAGAAACATAGCATCGCATCTCAAGAAAACAATAATATAAAACATATAAACATGTATTTGATCCATACGAAACTAATATCCTAGCATGCGACACATTTCTCGAATAATCATATTGTCACGACCCAATTTCATGGATCGCGACCGGCGCTAGGGTATGGGTATGTTCGTACCAAAACCCGTAGCAAGCCTCGCAGATAACCTTATATACAAATAAACCTGCAAGAAAACCACTGCTCGGGGGCAACCGAGACTCCAACCTAAGTCTAACAGTTTATACAACAGTTCTAATATCATAACTTGATAATAATCCGAAACTGTGAATCATGCCTCAAATATAATAATCCAATGTAACATGCCAAAGTATAATAATATAAAAGTCGTACCACCACGACAAACCAAAGTATAATAATCAAACACTATACTAGTTCTACTGCGGTCTAAGAGTTTAAAACAACAGACTAGTTTTATTGACATAAAAACCTCCAAGAATCAAGAATCGGAGTGGACCAGCTTTCAAATCATAAACCTGGAAAATTTGGGAAAACAACGGGGTCAGATATACTGAGATGAGTTCGCAATACTATTTACATTTATTAAGATTAAAACCCTTAAATCAAAATCTTTTATACTAATATAACATGATTATGGAAAACAGTATTGAAATGATCCCAGCGTAAGTATGACATAGCATACTGATAAACCCAGAGTGGACGGGAACATATCCTCGTCATATACCAGCGTAAGCAAGACTTTAGTCTGCCGATCCCAGAGTACTTACCGGTGCACACAGTCTCGATACAAGCCTATCGAGCAGCTCGTTTCAATCCAGATCCATAATCCGTAAAAACAGTTCAAAAGCATTTATAATATTAAAATATGATGAGGTACTTAATAAAGTGGTAAATAGCACTACAAACTCACTACTTGCTTATCCACGTGAAATCTTGGCAAACAGCTAACCCTGCGTAGACTCCGAAGCACGAGCATTCGACGGGTCTAAAACAATGTATAAGTTAAAATCCATTCAACCCCTAACTCTAAGAATACTAGACACCACATAGGACTAGCATCTTGAACACAACCAAAGTACAACCAAGTAAGGTAAACATCTATGTATCAAACAAACCAAAGAATTCATATCATTCACTTTAAACAATTTATGCAAGTTAGCTTAGATGAGTTCGTATCCATAAAAACAAAACCGAAGTCCTTTTCATAACTTAAATAGTTCTTTTAAACCAAAGAGTTTCCCGGAGTAGTGTGTTAGCCTTAACTGCAGTATAGCTCAACACAACATGTCGGGCGACACAAGTCTAACCCGTCCAACCATAAGCCAAAGTGAAAACCAGAGTTTAAAACCAATCCTTAAATAAAACCAAAGTCATTTGAAAATAAGAACTCAATCCATAGCTTAACAATGCCAACCTTAAAAGCAATAAATCATATAGCTTGCCAACACTTGACAAGTTTCACCCAAGGTATACATCATTTAAAAATGCCACCTTAAATTCAATTAATAGGATTTTAACACCTTTTAAAGATTAAACTCAAATGTAAAATATTAATTTAGATAGCCATATCACCTTTGTAAAATTCACCATAACTTATATACCATAACAACCACTGATTTTTAAAACGACCCAAGGTAAACTATCATTTTATAAATGTCCAAAATAGTTTATAAAATGTATTTCCAGACATTAACAATTTGATCAAAATCAAAATTAAGCCAAAGCACTCAAATAATCAAATTTGGCAATTTTGCCGAAAATTGCCTAAACTAGCCAAATGATTCAAAACCAACAATCGATGAACCAAAATATGTTACTACTGATTTAAAAACATAAAAACATCATATAGAAAATATTAGATCAGTAGATATAGCATTTGAAAACCATTTTGCAATCGTTGCGTTTAACTTTCGTAGAATTGTCAATTTCGCAAATCGTAGAGATTTTACAACACAAACCAATTTCAATTCTCATTTACAAATAAAAACTTTTTATATCAGTAGCTATTGATATAATAACACTTAATAATCAATCAATTTGGATTCAACCATTTAAATAATTCATTAAACGAATCCAATTCGCACAAGTCTAGAAATCGCCTATTCATTGTTTAATTACACCAATTCGTTATTGAATCATGTCAAACACTTTCCAAAACTTATAAAATCAGATCATATATGTATAACCCATCATTTAATCATATAATATCAGTAGCTTAAACATAGCATATCAATAACGACGATTCAATCCATCAAAATCCTATATTATGCATTTCTAGGCAAAATCACACAACAACGAATCCATAAATCAATTAGGAGTAAAAACATTACCTAAGAATGATGGACAAGATTATAATTGATGTATTAACCCAAGGTTCAAAGGGCTGGACCAAAATCAATTGGATCCACAAGCCACCAGCGAAGAACACAACGTAGAAATCGCGTAGATCTTGCGAGTATGATGAAAAATCAAGTTCTTAGCGTAATGAATCGCATCCGGGCTTGTTAGAACAAAGGAAATGTGCATTTTATATGAAGATATTCGTTTTAGGGTTTGTGGAAAAGAAAAGGGGGCTGCTCACATGAAAATATGGGTCTACTTATAGACTTATGCGGGCTTTACATGGGCTTTGATAAAAACCACGATTTAATTATCATTTTGAGAGTTAGAAGCATCCAAAAAACGCGAAAATTTAACACATGCTAGAATATACTCTTATGAACAACATATAAAAAAATGGGCCTGATCCGACATTTCAATTGGGAGATATCAACGTTTTACTAAAACAGGGCAGTTCTGGAAAACATACAAATGCTATTTTGATATATACCCGAAAATAAATCGAATCAACATCAAACACATACGAGATCATGGGATACATATAAGACACTCAAAAAGACACAACCAATGTATCACAAGTGTTACTTCTAACATATAACCATTCAGAATCAAGTTCGAAACATAACAAGAAAAATGTTGAAATGCAAAATAACAACGAATGCAAGAAAACAACCAATTTGTAAAGGATAACCAAACTGACAAATCAAGTTTGAAAACACGGGGTATTACACATATATCATTCAACCCAATCGTAAATTTCAAGTTGTGAGTCCAACTCACTTGTGGGCCCAGCCCACTAGATACAGGGACTTCCAGACTACACCGTAGCCGAGTTCACTCTCGTATCGAATTCATATCATATCATACGTATCCAATCATTTCTCAGATGTAAACACACTAGACCGACTCAATACTGGTGATCACACAGCCTATTGACACCCAATAGGTAGCTAGTTTCTTCGTATATATATTGCGATGCGTGTAAACCGTATATATATCTATATAAAATAACTTTAATATATAATACGTGAAAGTAAAGTGCAACTCACAGTGACCGCTATCCATTCTACAACAAGATCGATGTGGTAATATGCTCGTATTAGTACACCTCTGGTGCCCTCACTGCCTGGTCGTACGTCTGATACATATTAATTAACGTTTAATAGTCAGACGTAAATCATGTATTTATACGTATAATATTTTCATAATTTAAGTATTGGTTTCATTCTTAGTACTATTCACGTATTCAGTAATTCTTGGTTGTATTCACGACTTATCGAATACCATTCCTTGTATTCGAGAATTATATAATTTCCTTAACGTTTTTCATTATCGTTACTCGCGTAAAACGTCGAGCTAAATCTTACTTTTTAAGTTATCGGGGTCTTAATTTTATCTTTAAAGTTCAATATTCAAAAACGTCAAAAACCTCGGTCAATCGGGACAAAAGTCCATTTTAGTCCCTTCGGAATCGTCGTGCGAGCGCGTAGCTCGAATAAGTTGTGCGGTGCACAGCTTGGCTATGCGCGCGCATAGCTCAGCTATGCGCTCGCATAGCATGAGCTATGCGGGCGCATAGCTCCTTGGCTATGCACAGTCCCGGAAACGTCGTTTCCGGGCTGTTTCGCCGCACCCCGACTTCTCCAAAACGTCAATAACTCTATTTCTCACAAAACCCGTCATTCCGTTTTCACCAAAACGCTAAAATCGAACCAAAAACGTCAATTTCGACGTTTCTCACAAAACATCCTATATAATCCCATTTTTGCACCAAATTTCGAAATATTACCTTGAAATGAATCTTAGAACGAGTAGAGCTCTTGATTCTGAAGAAATTGCCGTGAAAATCACTCGAATCGGACGTCGAACGGCGAAACGGCGGCGAAACGACGGTATCGAACGAATTTCTCTCGCTCTCTCTGGAACTCTCTCTGCTCTTCTTCTTTCATATTTCTCTTTATATATATATCTTGGCTAAAGTGGCATTTTGATCCTTGTTCTTTTTATTTATTATCATTTATTTTTTAAACTTTTATTTTGTACGATTTAGTCCATAGCTAAATCGACAAATACTTTTATTACGACTTATACGTATTATTTATACCCGATAAATAATACAAAGCTCGATATCAATACTTTCCCGTCAAAATCCAATATTTCTATTTTCGACACAAAGTGGCTAAATTACCACTTTGGTCCCTGTACCCTATGTTGGGCTTTTCTTGACATTTTTCCTTTTAATTCCAATTCTAACTTTAGAATTGAAATAAAATCTACATTTTCGCATAATTAGTTTCCCAAAACCGACCTACTTAAGACTTATTTACTTTATCTTTTCAGAAATTCTTCTGATATCGCCACTCTAGCGAATCAAAACTGGACACGTGGTCCAATTAGTTAATTAAATATTTTAGGGTATTACAAGATTACAAGTATGGAGTTTGAGAAATATTTTGAGGTTATCGAGTGCACATCTCACAGAGTGTAACGTCTAGCAAATAGTTTTGAGAAATTGATTTTAAAGGTTGATTTGTTAAAATATTTGAAATATTTTCAACACGTAATTGTGCCCAGACATATCATGAACATGCATTTTGAATGTCACGAATAGGATTTCATTGAGCATTAAGTATGTTCACTAAATAAAAGATAAAACAATAATAAATACATGCATAAGAGTACATGCATCACGTGCATAGAAATGATTAGGGTTGTATGCAACTCTTTGGGGATGAGAGATGTCATCACCATGGCGCACAATTATGTAAAATGGATTTTATCGATAAAGTGTTTGAGGAGGATGTTTTGAGACGAGCTCGCGAGTCACATTGTGATAATCTATTTATAAAGTTGTTGGTTTTCAAATGATTTTCAAACTGCTACCGAAAGGTAGCTAGACAAATACTCTGTGATGATGGTGATGAATTTTGGACGATTACGTCGTAATGGATCAGTGTGTATTGTCAGAATCTTGTATTTTATAGAAGATAAGAATAAATTTGAAGTTTCACACGAGTTTTAGTTGTGCCAAGTACGGTGTATGGTTAGATTCAGATTAGGAAGTTTTAGTGATAATTTCCGATTTGTGATCTAATAATTGGTGGATTAAGAATATTGGCTATGCTCATGTGTGTTTCTACACTATATTTTTAAAAGAGACTTTATCTTTTCAGATTTGATTTTGTCCAAGTGTTTTTTGTTTTTGGTTTATTGATATAAAGGTGATTTCAAAAAAAAAAGATTTTGAATTGTTAATTTTACCCTTCTAAGGAAAGGAATTTTTTTTATCAAATTTGATTTAAAGGAATAATTTTTTTTTCGTTTAAATGATTTCTTCAAATTGTGTTTTTGTGTGAGAGTAAAATTTGGAAAGCGATTTAAATTTTGGATGTTTGAAACATCAATGTGCATTTTAATACGAAGGATTTTTCCACGGTTTCTGTATTTTCGAGAAGGAGATAAATTTATTTTAGCAAGTTTGATTAAAGAGAACATAAATTTGTCAGTTGAACTGTTTCATAAATTGGCAAATGTATTTAAAAGTAAGGGAAAATTGCGGATTCAAATGCGAATATTTTAAAATTTTCAGGGGTTCACAAAACTTATGGTTTTTCAATGGTAAAGCATTTTGATTATTTAATATAAAAAGGAGGTGTAAGACGTATAGTCTTTAAAGAGAACTGAATTCTTTTTGAATATAAAATGTTTGAGCATAACTAACAATCCGGTCGAGGTGAATTGATCGTAGTGATCTCTCGTTGTAAACGAGGTTATAGTCATTTGATTGAATAATTTTGGTTTAGGATATATGAGCTAGCTGGTCCAAAAATCGATGATCGTGTTTGGTGAATTCCGATAACAAAGGTGGTTGGTCAATATTGTTGATTGAGGGTTTAATTCTTGAAAGTTTGGATATCGTTTTGTTCGGATATTGAACCGTTTGTGTGTGGAATAAAATTAAGTATGTGAAACTTAGTTAGAATTAAGTTGATGGTTAGTTACCTTAGGTTATTACATGCTGTTTATTTTTGAATGATTGGAGGAATAATTATGATTGAGATGGGTTGTTACTAATCTGGATATTCTGTTATCATGAGATAGGTTCACGTATTCTTTTGAATGACAATATGAGTTTTTGTGTTTTATAATTCGCGAGGTTGATGGTATTATCAAATTTGGTGTTAATCGTTGGACTGAATGATCCAAGTAGTGTTTGTTGTTGGCCAAAATATTAATTAGTTGTTATTGAGTATTGTTATCGATTATTTTGGTGTCGAGCTCGTTATAAGTGGACAGGTGAGTAAGTGTTGTGGAACACAATATATCTTTTCAGTGTTCCTGTTTGATACGATAGAGTTTGGAATTGTAAGAACTATAGTTTGAGGTTAGGGCTTGTTCTTGCGCTTTGATAATATGGATTTGGTAATTTTTAAGATTCGAGCTGGTTTTGGAAGCCATCCTGGTAAAGAGTAATTGTGATTCTCAGTTGGATAATTTTTGTCTGTTCACTTTTGTGTTGATCAAGTGATCGTTAGAGCACCAAGTTGTTAGAATACGAATGTTGTACATATGTGTGTTGTGACCGTTTCAATTTTGAATCAGTTTCAGATTTAAAATTCGAGGTCGAATTTTTCATAGGGTGGGGAGAATGTAATACCCCATATATTTTCGGCGTGTTTCGTCTTGTGTTGACCTTCTCTGGGTGAAAATTTTGTTAGAGTTATCATTGAAAAGATTCGAGGTTTCTTTCTTGATAATCCTTAGAATTTCAGTAGAGTTTCATGTGGGAGAGTTTGTATTCCATTTGGTTTCACCTAGAAATGGCATTATCGTTTTATGTTAAGTGGAAGTTAGTGTTGATACTTTTTGTGATCATTTGAGATTGTTCGGTTTATGAAAGATGTGGGTTAGAGTTATTGTTCGAGGAACAACCTTTTGAGTTTTTGCTTACGCAAGTACTTAGGTCGTTAATCATGGAAATTCCTATGATTACAGTTTGGATTGGACTCGGTTGAGGAATCTTCTTAAAAGACAGAGTTGTTATGCAGAATTGTTATTATTGCTGTCATTGATTACCTTGGGTATCTTTTTATGTGTTTTACGTTGGCTATGTGCATTTTTGTTCGGACAGCATATAGTTTATGATATGTTATTACGCGGGTTCTGTTGTTTTAAATTCGAGGTCGAATTTTATATAAGTTGGGGAGAATGTAATATCCCGTGTTTTTCTGTTATGGTTTCGTTGTGTTTCCAACTTAGTTTTGGATTGTTAATGGTGGACTTAGCAAGTGTGACACTTTGTTTGGGGTTTGCGTTGTATCTTGTACGTGTCGCATATGTCGTGTGAGTTTTCGATGGCGATTTGACCTGTATTCGGTTTATAATCGATGATGTATTCGTATACCTTCTGAATCTGACATGTTTTGAGAAAATATGCATATCTCCCAATCTAACCGTTGGATTGTCCTCGCAACGCGCCCCATACATTTTCTGTGCGCCTGGTGAAGGCGCGATGGGACGAACGCGCCTCCCATCGCGCCTCACCTGTAATTTTGTATATTGGGCTATAAATAGACCCCATAACTCGACCAAACTCTTTTTATTTCATTTTGTGAAAACCCTAGCCGACTTTGATGCACCAGAAACTCTCAGGAATCATAACTTCATCTCCTCCTTTCGTTCATTCGATCCGGTAAGTCTTTAACGTCATGTTCTTGATTTATATTTCGATATCGTCAAAAACGGTTCTTGATTTCGTATCTCATGGCTTAGCTTTAATTCGATTGTTCTTTGACGGTTCACATCAACTCAGCAATCTCTATAATCATTACACTTCAAAATCTATAAAGGTACGTAAAGATTACTCCATTTAGTGCCGTTCCTTTTCGTCGTTTCTAAGATAACTTGCTGCCATTCTTTGAATTGTTGCTGTCGTTCATGTTATTAAGTTGTTACTGCCATTCGTACGTGCAAACCGTGTTACAGATGTTGTGGTTAAATCTTGGCTTAAGTTTTCGATCGTTTCTTCGCCGTTTCGATTTCGCCTCGTAAATGTTATATCGATGCCATGTTCTTGTCTTGTTGAATGATGGCTGCCGTGACAAAAATTCTTGGTTGCTTGTTTGATTCCTCTATGATTAGGGTGAAATGGTTTGATTTATAATGGCAATAGGTTATGGTTTGAATTTGTTATTGTTAATAGGTTCATAATTGGTTAGTTGCTGCCATTGTAATCATGTTGGAGGGATTTATGGTTTTGAAATTGTTAGCTCTGTGTTTGATTTTCTTTCTTAATGAAAGAGATGGCTTAATGGCCATTATGGTCACCCTTTTGTTTAAAGTTAAACTTATTAAATCCCTCAAGTTAATTTTATCTATGGATTATAACTTTTGATTTGTGTTTTAATTTTAAATTGATAATTAGAAAACGATAATTATTTTATAATCTAAATTAATATAATTACTCGGGTAATTATATTTAATTTTAATTGAAATGTCAAATTTAGCTAATTTGCAGTTTAGTCCCTAAAAGTATCAATAGGATGACTTTTGAACTTTAAACTTTTGAGTTCCGTTTTGAATTTGATTATTATTTTATCAAGGTTGTGTTTATAATTATAGACTATGGTTTATAATTTGGATAATATATTATTTTATCAAAGTTGTTTTTGGAATTATAAACTTGGGTTTATATTTTGATAAAGATTTTGGGTTGGGTTAGACTTTGGTCGCCCAACAAGTGGAAAGAAGCTTGGTAGTTTTGATAACTCGGCTGACTCACTGATACAGATTTTAATTTGGATTATTATTTAATAAATATTTAAATAATATTTTTTGAAACGGATTTTAAAGCGAGAACTTAATAAGCTTGACTTGTTGACTGTATAATTGTTTGAGTATTGCGTTTACTCTAATTGGCTTTACCTTAACTTGTTGTTGGTGCTAGTCCTATGTGGTGTCTAGTACTCTATAGAGTTAGGGTCTGTTTTAATAATTGTTTATATTTGTTTAGACTCGTCGACTGTTCGTGCTTTTGAGGCGAACCGAGTTTAGGTTGCTTGCCAGGAGTTTTCACGTGGATTAGCAAGCAATGCGTTTATATCGCTATTTACCGCTTTATTAAGTAAATTGTATTTTTGTATATATATATATATTGTATATACAGCTTTCGAACTGTTTTCGACATTATGGATCTGAATTGGAACGGGCTACTCGATGGGCATCATCGAGACTGCGTGCGCACCGGTATATAATCATATGGTATTGAGGTAGGTTTGAGATATGTCTCGCCTTGGTGAGGGCGCCGGTGGAAGATACGTCTCCTGGGACTCACATATTTTATTTGAGTGATAGTCGGGGATCGGTTATGGAGATACGTCTCACCGACACGACAATTGGATTTAGATATTTGTGGTTTAGGGTTTCAATGCTTATCCATAATGATAAATTTCTTTACAAATATTTTAAGGTTTTTAAAGGTTTTCACTTAATAAATGTAAATAGTTGTATGAACTCATCTCAGTATATCTGACCCCGTTGCTTTCCCAATTTTTCCAGGGTTATGATTTGAGCGAGTCAGCTGGTCTCCGATTCTTTATTTACACGGAGGTCTTACTTTATTTTATTAAAGTTATTGAACAGATTTTACTCTTAGACCGCAGTAGTAATTAGAAGTCTTACTTGTTATAGTACTTGTTGTCAGATTAATTCAATTGGATTATTTGTTGATTGGCGTTATTATATTAACTTATGTTATTTTAATATTTATGCCATGTTAGAGACTCGGAGTTGACCGAGCATTTATTATTTATATGTTGTACATATAAACTGCTAGACCAGGTTGGAGTCTCGGTTGCCCCTGAGCATGTGGTTTTATGCAGGTATAATGTTGTTAATGATAAATGTTTGTTATCCGCAAGGCTAGCTACGGGTTTCGGTACAACCATACTCATACCCTAGCGCCGGTCGCGATTCATGAAAATGGGTCGTGACAATAACTCATAAGGTGTTTTATTCAAAATGGATCTTTTCAAAACACGGTTTTGCACAAAACAAGAAGTATTGACGGCTTCCGCCCAAAAATAGTTTTGTAATTTAAATTCATTTAGCATAGTCCTTGCCATTTCTATAAGAGATCTATTTTTCCTTTCCACTACCCATTTTGTTGGGGAGTTCTAGGACACGAGAACTCATGAGAAATACCAAGGTCTTCACAATAGCTTTCAAAAAGATGATTTTTAAATTCACCACCATTGTCACTTCTTATACTCATAATATAATATCCCATTTTGTTTTGAACAAGTTTTGAAAAACTTTTAAAAGCATCAAAAGTGTCATCCTTATGAGCCATGAAAATAACCCAAGTATATCTAGAGTAATCATCAACAAGGACATAGGTATAATGCTTACTACCCAAACTAGCAACTCTAGATGGTCCAAATAAATCCATATGAATCAATTGAAGAGGTTTGGATGTACTTACCACCTTTTTGGATTTGAAGGATGACTTGTGTTGCTTCCCCATTTGACATGAAGCACAAACTTTTTCCTTCTCAAATTTAATATCCGGAAGTGCAATCACAAGTTCTCCTTTTCTCAAGTTGTCTATCAACTCCATGTTAGCATGGGCAAGCCTTCTATGCCAAAGCCAAGGCTCGTTCTTTGTGGACATAAGACACTTGAGATTCTTGTTAGAAGTTGAGTCTAAGTCAATTATGTAAATATTTTCGCTCCTTTCTCCTCTAAGGATGGTCTTGTTGTCACTCACTTGAGTAATGTAACAAGCCTTAGAGTCAAAAGTGACTCTTAAGCCACTATCACATAATTGACTTACACTCAACAAGTTATGCTTCAAACCATCAACTAATAGAACATTTCTAATACAAGAAGATGAGTTTGAAGTCTTACCAATCTTACCAATACCAACTACTTTTCCTTTTGCATTGTCACCAAAGGTTACATAGCCACCATCCTTTGATTGAAGGGTTGTGAATAGCTTTGAAGTTCCGGTCATGTGCCTTGAGCACCCACTATCCACAATCCAAGGTCGATTTTTATTGATGGATACTCCTTTGCCCTAAAACACATATGGAAATTAAGAACTTTTAGGTACCCAAATGTACTTGGGTCCTTGAGGGTTAGTCTTGGAATCATCCAAGTGAATCAAGTTCAAGTGGATTTTCCTCACATAGCACCTTCCATTTGTATGCCCAACCTTCATGCAATAGAAACATCTAATGGTTGACTTAGCCTTTTTAGGCTTAGGTCTCCATGTTCTAGAATGAGTTGAAGGAGCATCCTTACCACAAGAGCAACATGTGTGAGGTTGTCTTGGGTTGGTGTGAGCATTCTTGCCCTTGGGTAGTTGTCCCTTGGGGTTGGGACCTCTAGGCTTAGCATTCTTAGGAATGCTTGGTCTAGTGTCCTTAGCCTTAGCATTTGATGGAATGCTTGGCTATGTAACTTTAGGCTTATCATCTTTAGATGTGTTGGCCTTAGCTTGTGGAGGATCAACATCCATCTTAGTCATAGAAGGACTAGAAGGTGTTGTCTCCTTTGTGAACTCAACATCTATAGAAGAAGATTGTATCGTTTTAGCTCTCTTGAAGGTGGTTCTAGAGGATGGAGATGATGAGAAACTAGCCACAAAACCCAATCCTTCCTTAGAAGAAGAAGGTCTTTGGAAAGTCAACATCTCATCTAAAGATTGTTTTCCCTTTTGAAACTTAGTCGAAGAAGTTTTGTACTCAATCACTTCCTTTTTTAATTTCTCATTCTCTTCTTTAAAAGAGTTGAGAGAAGTGAGATTGGAAGTATTGAGTAGAGAAATTGAATTTTTTAAGGATTCCTTTTGTAAATTCAAATTAACAATTTGTTTTTGAAAATCATTAATTTTAGCCTCAAGTAAGGAAAAATCTTCTTTGTTTTTCACAATTTTTCTCTTATAGCTATTGACTTTCTTAGCCATAGTTTTCATCATTCCCACCTTCTCATCCCCACTATCACTTTCATGATCATGGGTAGAGAGATCATCAATAGAAGAAGAGGAAATAGAGGAGTCATTGTGTACCTTAGTGGAAGAGGCTTCCTCTATATTAGCCATGAAACAAATGTTGGCTCTTTCACTTTCATAGTCCTCATCCTCTTCACTAGACTCATCCCATGTCACTTTGTAAGCCCTTTTCTTGACTTCCTTGTCTTTTCTATGTGATCTTTGTGGACTCTTCTCATTGTTGTTGCACTCATTTTTCATATGGCCTTTCTTGCCACACTCATAGCATTTCACATCTTCCTTCTTGAAGGGTCTTTTATGAAATTCTCTCTTGCTTTTGTCTTGCTTCCTCTTGATGTAGTTGTTGTATCTCTTGGTGAACAAAGCCATTTCTTTGTCACTCCCACCATCCGAGTCCAATTCAAAAAACTCATCATCACTAGAGTAGCTTGACTCCTTAGCTTCCTTTGCCTTAGTTTCTTTGACCTTGGTCTCCTTGGCCTTCAAAGCTAGCACCTTTTTCTTTTCTTCTGGCTCTTCCCTTTCAATGTAAATTTCAAAGGTAAGAAGCTTACCAATTAGCTCACCGGTGTTGAGCTTTGTGAGATCATTTGCTTCCTCAATGGAGGTAACTTTTGGCAAAGACCTCAAGATTTTGCTATTGACATCCGCCTTGGAGTAGTGCTTCCCATACTTTCTTAATGCCTCAACAATCTTGAGAAGTCGGTTGGTCATCTCAGTCACCTTCTCATCGGCCTTGTGGAAGAACATCTCATATTCTTGAGTTAGGAGTTGAATCTTCTTGAACTTCACTTCACTAGTTCCTTCATGATGATTCTCAAGAGTAACCCATATCTCCTTTGCGGTTTGACAATGAAGAATTTTTCCTCCTTCTTCTCTAGAGAGTGCATGATAGAGAGTGGACATGCACTTATTGTTTTTCAAGTAGGCAATTTCCTCAAGGGGAGTCCAAGCATCTCTTGGCTTATTCACCACAACACCATCAACAAGATTTGTAGGACATACCCATGGCTTCCTTATGCATTTCCATAGATTCACATTTTCACTATCAAGATACTTCTCCATCTTTTGCTTCCAATACGCATAATCGGTACCATCGAAGTATGGTCTTATGGAATTGTTGAGAAACCCTTCCATTGCTTTTGGATCTTTAAACTCTTGCAATTAAGCACAACTAGAGCACCAAACTTTGATACCACTTGTAACCCAATAGCAACTAGAAGGGGGGGGGTTGAATAGTTTCCACTAAAAACTTTTGCGGACTAAGAATTGATTGCAACTAATCTAATGGAGGTTGAGAAAGAAAAACACACAAGCTTTTATAGTGGTTCGGTGATTAACACATTCACCTACATCCACTTCCCTCAAACTAGAGGTTTCCACTAAACTTGGAGTTTTTACAAGTTCACTCCCAACTTAGGTTTTCAAAGGCTCAACTCAAACCAACAACTAACAACAACAACCTATAGTTTTTCTAGGCAAAACTACAAACCAAACAACAACAAGAGTTTCTAGGGTTCACTCTTAAACCAACAAATTACAAAGGTTTTTCACACAATATTTGAAGATTGCTTGAGAGGTTTGAATACTTTGGTTGTCAACCCTTTTCCATACACAATAGTATGATATATATAGGCCTCCAAACAATTCTTCCCGTTACTCCTTTTTTTGAAGCAAAAGAGTAACAAATCAACTTTTCCAAGTATGCCTTGCCAGACAAGGTTCGCGCCCGCCAACTTGACTTCGCGCCCGCGAACGGCTCCTTGGACAAAGTTCTCATCGGTCCTCTGCTGAAGTGTCAGCACCTCGTTGGGTGTAATAAATGACCGTTGCAACCCAACTTTTCGAGATTTAAACTTCGCGCCCGCGAGGTCTACTTCGCGCCCGCGAACTAAAGTTCGCTCTCAACACTTGTTGAATCTGGCACTCGCGAGCTTCAGCCCCATTCATGTCTGATTAAGTTCGCGCCCGCGAACTAAAGTTGGCGCCCGCCAACTTCCAACAATAGAGTTTCAAACGGTTTCAAAAAATAAAATAAAATTTGAAACTGTTTTATAAACCGTTCAAATGGTTTATAACGGTTTCTTAAAAAAAAATTGAAACCGTTGAAAAAAATTGTTTCAATTACAGTTTCAAAAATTTTCAAAAAGTTTCTAAAATTGACGTCTTTGAAACTGTTTATAATACAGTTTCAAACAGTTTAAAACAATGGAATATCTTTCCAAATTTTTTCAGAGTAAAAAAAAATTCGGAGTAAAAAAATAAATTTTCGAAAAAATGATTTTTCAAAAAACGGAATATCTTTGCAAATATTTTCAAAAAAGTAGTATTTTGTGAAAATTTCTCTATTCTTAATAAGTATTACGGTTAATTTTTTATGCTTAAGTTAATAGATACTCCCTCCGTCCCAAATTAATAGGCAGTTTAGGACAAACACAAGTATGAAGTAATTTAGTAAATTTATGTAAAATGAGTAATTTCATAAAAACATACCACACTTTTCCATATTTAATGTAGTTTTGACTTTGTCTTTTAGTGGTGTTTGCTCTTTTTATTTTGGATAAATAATGGATTTATTAGCTCAATCACAAAGCCGTGATTGACAAATGCCTAAAAATGGCGCAAATTCAATTGAATTTACAGAAGAAAAATAAATTCCTATAAACATCATTTCATGAGTACACAAAGGCTTGATTGTTGTCTTCGTAGTATTCCACCGCCTTACAAACCGAAGAAAAACCCACTGATTCCACATCTAAGAACTCATTCTTGAAGATTCTCTTGTTTCTAGTCTTCCATAGCTCCCACACAATAAGCAGCTATTCATCCTAGAAATAGAAGAAATCAATCAAAGAAATCGGCATCACCGTGACTGTATTACACATACGAAGCAACGTGCTCCACCTTAGCCAAGAAAAACGAAAATGGATAACTATATGGAGGCTGTCTTCATCATAAGAACAGAAGGAGCATGCCAAATTCATAGAAGAAATTATATCTTTATGCGCAAGAACAATGTTGGAGGATATTCTTTTTCGGGCCAGCAACTAGAGGAAAAAAAGAATATGGGGAGGGAGCTTGAATTTCCAAAAGAACAAAAATAATACTCCATTATGTCTTCCTAATCCAGTAGCTCGTTGGTTATTATCAGACTGAATAGAAAATGCAGATTGCTGAGGAGCAAATGGAGCTATTCGAAGGCGATTGTTTAATGAAGAGAGGAAGCAGGCTGACGAGAACTGCCATTAACAGCAATTGAAGAAGAAATTTGAAGCCAACCGGAGTGTAGCAGGTCTTATTATTCCTGCAGAAATAATCTATGTCATTAGGTCTTGGTAAACAGTTTTGTAGCTGTGCTAAAAGAGTATCCAGTAGCTGTTGATCACCCAAACGAAGACTCTTGTTTCAGGTAAGCTTGTAACAATTAAGATCAACATTGAAGTCAAAAATCTTGGCCATTTTATTCGTTGCAAGACTAGAAGTCCTGGGGTAACAAGAAGATAAAGTGATCCTTTTTTCATCATATTTCCATTTCATTATTTTGATTATAATACGATTCTTATATTCATTTGTAACGTGACCGGAAATCAATCTTATCCTTTTCTTAAAATCTTTTATCTGGTTTAGCTCTGTTGAAAGGGTTTTTGATATTTGGGTGCCTCAAAGGCACCCAAATTTCCAGTTCTGTGCCTCTTCTGGAATTAATTCCAGAAGAGTGCCTGGGACCACCGGTTCCGCATTCTAGGAATGCGGAACAGGTGGTGTTCCGCATTCCTAGAATGCGGAACGGGTTAATCAGCTGATTAATTAATAATCAGCTGATTAAAGCGTGTTCCGCATTCTAGGAATGCGGAACACGCTTCCCCAATGATTGGGGAGACAGTTTTGTCTCCCCAATCATTGGGGCAGCAATGATTGGGCACTAAAATGCCCAATCATTGCTGATTGTTAATTTTTTAAAAACAAAAAATTATTTAAATAATTATAAACTAAAAATAATATAAAATAATTTTATTAAACGATATATTTAAAAACGATTTAAATATTTTTTTTAACTTCTGAATTTAACAAACGCTTATAAATAAACGACAAAATTTAACAGACGATATAAATATTTATTTTATTTAACTAATGATTTTAACAGACAGTGGTAAAAAAATAACAATTATAACACACGAATATAATATACATAATATAGTAAACATACAACATATACTAAAATACAAAACGATAAATAAAGAAAAATATGAAATCTAATCCTCATATCTACGAGTCCTCGGTCTCTGTATCCTTAAACCGTGAGTCTCTCGTCGGTGCCGCGAGCTGTCTGTGATCGAGTGAAACTGTCTGGGTACCGGAGGGCTCTCGCCGCTGTCGTGGGCGTCCTCGTCCTGAGCTGAATGCTGAACGTCTGCTGCTGGTGGTGCAGTACCGGTCTCCTCCTGTGTGGGCGGTAGGAGTCTAAAAGATGGAGGTGTGAGATCCGGTCGTGATAAAAGCTCCTCGTACGCCTCTAAACCGATCTCCGGACCGAATAAGCATGACTCTGACAGTGTAAAATGTAGCTGTGATGGATCCTGGGCCTGGTGAGAAGAAGATGGCCGCGAATGTGACGTCGACGGCTGATCATCCGAAGGCATCGTGGGACGGTAACACTGATCGAAAGACGTGAACGGTTGAGCATCTGTATATGGCGCTGGACGGTAATACTGATCTGATGCAGCAAACGGCGGTGGTGTGGTCTGCTGAAACGGAGACGCCGGTGGTGTGGCCTGCCGGAACTGAGACGCCGGTGGTGTGGCCTGCTGGAACTGAGACGCCGGTGGTGTGCCCTGGTGGAACTGAGACGGCTGCGTGCCCAGAGGAGTTGTATATGCTGTCTGTCCGTACGACGGCTCAAAAAACGGCATCGACGAAGGCGGGACCTGATACGATGATACCTGGGGTCCCTGAAATACAAAGTTAAAAACACAACATTTAAAATATATATTTAACTACGAGTTAAAAAAGCAATAAATTTAATTATAAATGACATGAAACCTGTGGGAAAGAGGTCTGATGCCACGGAGGCTGTGATGCTGAAGTGGAAGTGGAACCGTAGTACTGAGTCGGGCCATAGTACTCCCCCCGTCTGTCTGTAGTGGCTGTAGGATCGAAGTGGAAGTAGACCGGTGGGGGGATAGGGTCTGCCGGGCGCTCGCGAGGCGGGGCGGCTCTAGGCTGCCGTCTACGCGCTCCCCTGATGTGAGCCAGATCGATGGTCAGGGGAGGAAGAGGAGGTAGTACGTAAGCCGGAACTGCTGGCTCTGGTGGGGGCAGTGTGACGTCACGGCGCTCCTCTCCGTAAGCTAATTGAGAACTGCGTGCAGCAGTCCCAATCCTAGACGCACGCGCCTCTCTCTGAAGGGCGATCATCTCGAAAGTGTCGCGCTGTTTACATCAAAGAAACAAATTGTCAGTGTATACAATAATAAGAGAAATTTAATAATAAAATAAATACGTACACTCTGTCCGGCGGCTGCGCCCTCATGGGTAATCCAACGCCGACTGCGGCTCCGAAACCACTCCATATACGCTGAATGGTAGTGAGGTGGACGCTGGAGCTGGTAACCCTGAACAACGTAAGCCGCTCTGTTGTTCCAAATCTGAATGTAATCTGAGAGCAGTTCATCGAAGTTGTAGTTCCCCTGATACTGGATGTTATGAAGGCGCCGATCTTGCATAGCAGGCAGGGGAATGGGCTGCTGTAAGCCGAACTGCTGCAGAACCCTATCCGGCTGGTGCCACTCGACGATGTGATAGTAGATCATTGGCACTCGGGCACGCCAAATATGTCGCCCTGTCAGGTACATCTGTGGGATGGACTGGAGAACGTCGTCGGAGTATGGCTGCCAAACGATCTGCGCACGTAAATTAGAAAGTTAGTTAACATTTGTCCGTACGTTAGTTAAATTCAAAAAAAAAATTAAAACTTACATCGTCGTAACGCAGCCCGTCCAATAACAGTCTGAAGTGAGAAACTGAGTGTCTGGGAACTCGTCGTGTCCCCCGCTCCCGCTGTCTGGGACCCCCCCATCTGCACATATTATTAAATTATATTTTAAGTGTACTGAAAAACATAAAATTAAGATAACTTCATACGAAAAATGTACCTGTCACCCAAAGGCAATTCTCCCGTGACATCAAAGTCGGCCAAACGGGGTCGCAATGGCCTAAGTCGCTCGTAAGCCCAGAGCTGTAGAATCCACACGGCGCCCCCGATGTTTTGTCTGTTCGCCGAAGCAGAGGCGCAGAGGCATAGCTCGTGGTACAAATACGCCAGAACAGCCGATCCCCAGCTGATATCGCGCAAGTGCCCTAAATCCGCCAGATGCGGAAGAATCCTCACGCCCAAGTGGCCACTGTTCAAATCCGGAAAGCACAGACCCTGTAAAGCAGCCCAAAGGTAACCTCGAATCGCCTGGTCAACCTGATCCTCTGTAGCACCCGCATGCAATACCGTCCAACCAGCAAACTGAGCTGACAACCAAGCACCACTGACCCACGAGCACCCCGGTTTACGGGGACGGCTGACCTCTATCTCCCTCCCTAAAAGAGGAACAGACACCGTGTTCCAATCCCGTATACGAGGTCCGGTAACTGGCGTCCCATCCACTGGGAGCCCTGTCAGGATGGCCACGTCCTGCAGCGTGATAGTACACTCGCCCTCTGGAAACCAAAACGTGTGTGTCTCTAGTCTCCACCTCTCCACAAGAGCTGTGATAAGGCACAAGTCAACTGGAAACTGGCGCATCGCGATAAAACCAGACATGCCAGTCTGAATAATCCCATTCCTGATGCGAGAATCTAGCTCGTGAAATGGAGTAAGTCTGGCGCTCGAACGTGACCCTAAGGAAGACTCCTCGCCCTGAAAATATAAAAATTATATAAAAATTAGGACACTAAAATATATAAACAAATTAGGAGAATAAAAAACAAGATTTTACCTGGTTATCCCAAATAACCGAGGATCTGTGATCGTCCTGCATAGTCAGAACGTCTGGCACCAGCGGCCCAGGAGTGTAGTAGTCCCGACGTTCAGCCATAGCTGAAATAACAAATACATACAACAGTTATTAAAAATTACAACAAACATTCATAAGAATAATACATTAGTGAATGATATTCGTAAGAATTACTAAAAGGAGATTCATAAGAATAATACATTACTAAAGTAACATTCATTAAAACAATAACAGTCATCACAAATACAATAACAGTCATAACTACTTCCTGTCTATTACACGATAACAGTCATAATCTACTCATCTCGGATAGGATTGGTACAATCATTTGCATTGTGACCCCGACGACAACATCTACTACACCAGTTAGGACTCGGATCTTCCCTGTATTCCTGATCCATCTCGTTCCTGAAGCGCTGGTTGACTGGACGCCCTCTTTTTCGACGCCATTCAGGGTTTGGAATGAAGTGGGGTTCGCCTACGCCGGACTTCTTCCAGTATGTACCGACACGTAACACTTTAAATGGAGTGTTCCAGCATTGAATTGCAAACTTGGTCTGGTAATGCCAATGCACAAACTCAAGAGGGTTCAGCTTCTCCTTCGCACAAACGGCCATAGCATGAGAGCAGGGCAACTTAAATTGCTGGAATTTACCGCACGTGCATTTCTTATGCTGAAGGTTTACCGTATGGGTATTTCCTCCTCTCCCATTTGAGTGGTTCTTCCTAGTTTCCACTTTGCATGTCATCGTAGAACGGTCGTACGTCTGACTTGTATGAAAACGAGCCTTCTCCCCCCTCTACTTCAGTAGTTGGATGCATATTGGGATGTAGTGAACGTTTGTAGCAATCAACTCCTCATACGTCTTCCAACGCGTGTCGAACATTTTAACCATCCGAGCAAAAATTGCCTCAAGCATTGATGTGATCGGAAGCCTCCTTATATTCTTCAGTGTCGTGTTGACAGACTCAGCATAGTTAGTTGTCATCACATTGTGGCGTTGCCCTTTTTTGTCATACACCCTTGTCCACTTTTCTTTAGGCCGCTTTTCTTGCTTAGTCAGCCATGCATACGCTTCTGGGCTTCTAATCTCGATCGCTGCCATGTAGCGTTTACACTTGTGCTTCTGATATGCTCGGCCTATGTGGCAAACCATAATATTAGCGCATAATAATAACCTATGTAGCGTTTATAATGACTCGTAAAAAATCATTACCTGCTTTATCCGCCAGCTTCTTCAAAACCTTGTTCCTAAACTTGGTCTGAAAATTACTACAGAAATGTCTGATGCAAAACTTGTGGGCGACACCGGCCCATTCAGGACGCTTCAGAACCGACAATATTCCAGCGTGCCGATCAGATATAATGGCCACCTTCCTTTCGCAAATCACGTGCTCACGCAAATGTTCAAAAAAGTACTCATAACTGGCAGTACTTTCAGATTCAACAAGTGCAAATGCCAGTGGCATGATGTGACTGTTCCCATCGATTGCCGACGCGATCAACAAGGTCATTTTGTATTTGCCATACAAATGAGTACCGTCGACGAACAAAACTGGCTTGCAAAAACGAAACACTTCAATTGTCGGTTTGAAAGTCCAGAACATTCGGATGAACGTTACGACTTTCGGCTGAAGGATCCCGTCGGTGTACACCTCAGCGCCTACAAATCACAAGTTCAACAAAATTAGAATTATTACTTGAAGCAACTCGTTATATAACAAATTAGAGTTATTACGTATACCTTCTGCATCCCAGAAAGATCCAGGGTTGACATGCATCATCTCGTTCATGAACTTGTGAACCATAGCAAATGATTCATACCAGCCACCGTAAACATCAGCTATTGCCTTTTCCTTTGCATTCCAGGTTCATTTATACGGAGGCCTAACTCCAACTTGTTGCCAAATTCCAGCTCTGAGGGTATCGATCCATATATCACGTTGCAGCTTTACTTGACCCTTGATATAGTCTGCGATTGCAACAGACCCAAAATTCCGATGGTTTGGATCAGGTAACAGCTGATTGCACGTGTGCGGGCCAATATATTTTGTCAACGTCCACGTCTGAGTTGCTTGCAGAAGTGTAGCGCGCAGCCACCATTTACATACAGGGTTCTGCCTGCAAGCCAACACTATTGTGGAGTTGGTAGTCCGGCGACCCTTGAACTCCCTTCCCACCCCGACCGAATAAGTAATCGCACAAGCTCGGACGGCATCGCGATTTGCGAATACCATCCCTACTCGGAATTCCATCCCAGGATCCCACATAATCTTTTCATCAGCCTCCGGGGCGACGTCAAAGTCGCAAAGATCCGCCGTTCTTACATGCTCAGGAAGTTGCGACTCATATTGTGAATCTGCTCCTAAGTCTTCCTCGACATCCTCTTCGTTGCTGTCGTAGAAATCCTCTTCTTCCTCTTCTTCCTCTTCACCACTACCCCTCTCAGACCCGCTTGAATCACCTAAGACCAACTGATCCAGTAAAGTCTTGTTGCAAACCACGGCCTCGTATTCCACGTACAATTCCAAAATCTCCAGTTGCGGATACCGCACGACCTCGTTCAGAATTCCAAACACATGCTCGTTATTCTCCACAGAAAACAACGAGTACGACCCTATCGCACCCTCAACTATTCTTGGAAGCCGGAAGTAGATTTTTGAAATTTCTACTTCCCCGTCGGTAGAAACTGCTCTTCTACAAATATTTTAAAATTCTTCGAAACTCGTTCTCTCGCTAAGCGCCATATTAACCGGACGACCCCCGTGGTATTCTATTCCACACGGAGAACTCACAATACGGCCATCACACCATATCAACAAAGATATATTTCGACTCGTCATTTCTAATTAATAAACAGCAAACATATCACCGTTATATTTAAAATGGAAATCTTAAATTTATAGCTTTAACATATCAATCGTAATTACTATTACTTTATTTCTAATATTTTTTTTCAAATATTATAAAATTAAATTAAACATATCCTAATATTGAGGCCTAATTTTTTTAACAATTAACAATATTTTTGTAAACTACAATAATTTTTAACAACAACAATATTAATAATTAAAATAATTATAAATATTATCTAATTTTTTTATATTACACATATATTTCTAAATTATAATTAATAGCTAATAATATTTTTCTACATTATAATTAAATTTCTACATGCATTCTAAATTATAATTAAAATCTAACATTTTCCTACATTATAATTAAATTTATATATGTATTTCTAATATTTACTAACACTAAAATTATTTAAAGCAATAAATGAAAAATTAAACGTTCTAACCTCTTGTAGTCCTCCAAAATAATTAGTATCGAATAAAAAATATAACTCCTTAGCTCCAAAATATATTTCTGTTTAGCTCCGAAATAAAAACACCTCGATCCAAAAAAATTTCCGTGCTCCGAAATAATAACCGACTCACTCGAACTATTATATTTCACTCCTTAGATTTTCGGGTTGTGAGAATTTTCTTTGTTTGGTATGTGTTGTGGCTGGGTGTGGGGCGATTTATAGGCCTTGAACATTAAATGTGTTCCGCATTCTAAGAATGCGGAACACATTTATTACCGTTGGGAGCTGTCAGCTCCCAACGGTAATCTCTGCATGTTCCGCATTCCTAGAATGCGGAACATGCATTAATCAGCTGATTATTAATTAATCAGCTGATTAATGTGTTCCGCATTCTAGGAATGCGGAACACCTTGTGGTCTGCATTCCTAGAATGCGGACCACGTGGGACCAGGCACTCTTTCGGAATTAAATTCGAAAGAGGCACTGATCTATAATTTTGGGTGCCTTTGAGGCACCCAAATATCAAAAACCCCTGTTGAAACAATTTTCTCGATACAATATCCATTTGAAACGATTCTTTTTGAAACTGTAATCTTTTCTCTTTCGATATTTATTTCCCGTTCTTCATCGCTCTAGTACTCTACTCATCTCGACGGTATCGGCGAAATCTCGATATTCGTAACCCGTCAGCTTAGTCCTTTCTTATTAGCTCGGTTTCTCACACGAAGTCCAATACTATAAGATTGATCTCACTTTCAAACATCAATGTTTAAAAATTCATTTGCTTGAAAACATTGGAATATAAATATTTTTATTTTCGGAGCATAAACCGAAAAATTCCATTTTAAATCCGATAAATACAACCTTTTTGATTTTTCAAAACTTTCTTCAAATAATACTTCTCCAAATACATTCTTCAATATACTTTATCAAACCAACCTTTGTGGCTCAAATCATAGGGTTTTGGTCAAAAGTACCACAAACATCCCTAAATTTTAACATTTTTACAAATCGATCTCTTTTTAATTCTTTTATTTTCAAAAGTCATTCAAACTTTATAAAAATCATTTGGCCATTCATTCGGACACTACATCAGCCTTATTTCATTAAAAGCATTCTTCTTGAAAAATTGTCATTTTAGCCCTTAAACTATAGGGATAATGTCATAAAAATTCACCAACTTTACATGTTTTCTCAATTTAATAACGTTCTTTAAAACTTCTCATAAACATATACCAACTTTCATTTTTTTCTCAAATTCATATACGGTGCTGACGTGATACTCATTCATTGGTGCAATTTGCTGAGGTGTAAGTCATTTATAACCAATGAATGAGTGACACGTCAGCACCGTGTATGAATTTTGGAAAAAATGAAAGTTGGTGTATGTTTATGAGATGTTTTAAAGAACGTGATTAAATTGAGAAAACGTGTAAATTTGGTGAATTTTTATGACATTAACTCTAAACTATATGTTCGATTAATTAATTCGGTCCAAATCTATAATTTATTTCAACAATTTTACAATTAAATTCATCTCTTTCAAAATCATATTAATTCAATTTTAGCTTTTGATATAATTATTTTTAACTTTTTTAATCAATTAAATTTCAAAATTTGTGTTTCTGATTTAAATAAATCAATTTAATTTGTTTAGTCAATTAGATCTTAAATTTATTTTTTAGAGTTAAATAAGTCACGTGTTTGAAGTATACAGATTACGGGTTACTTGATTCCGAAATACAAATTTTGAAATCTAACTAAATTTAATAGTTTTAAAGTGAATTATTCGAACTTTAAAAATAAATTTTAAAATTTAAGTGACTAAAAATTAAATAAACCACCGATCCTTATATACAAGTTTGAAATCGGGATTCTTCTTTTATCTTTTTTTATTCATTAGCGCCAGACGCGAGATCATTTTATTATTGATCAATGCTTATAACAAAAGTTTCCTATTGGTTTGATATGCTTCGTCAGTTTGTAGATCAGTCAGTATTTGGCCATTACTTGAACTTATATATATATATATTCATTAAATACCAATGTTTTTAAAATCGGACCGGAAATCGAACCGGCTTTATCTGGAATTTACAGTTCAACCGGTTCAACCGGGTTCAACCGGATTTTTGAATTATAAAAAATATAAATTATTTAAATTGAAAATACATGTATTATAAATAAAAAAACATGATATAATATTTAAATTAAATTATCTATTAAATTTTTTTACATAAAATATAATTATAAATGATAAATTTTTAAGAATATATAAAATAATTTTTCTAAATGAAAAAAAATAGTTTTTTATTTTAATAATAATAATTATTAAATTAAAATTATACAATTAAAATTTATAAATAAAAAATATGACAAAATATTTAAATAAAATCAAAGTTTATAAATAAAAATATGAGAAATATTTAAATAGAATTAATTACTAAACGTGTGAAATACAATTATAATTGATAAACATAGTGTATATAGAATAATCATATTTTATGAGAAAGAAAAAATATAACTTTTAATTTAACATGTCATCATATTTTTTATTTAAAATAATTTAATATAAAAAATATAATTATAATTTATAAATAATAATATTCAAGAATATATACAAGAATTATTTTATATGAAAGAGATAATTTTTTTTAATTTAATAATTATTAAATTATAAATATGATATAACATTTTATAAATAAAAAATATAATAATATATTTACAAAGAATTATAATTTATTTTTTGTGAAATATAATTATAAATAATTAATATTTAAGAATATATAATAGTGTTAGAAAGAGTGTAGTTATATTTTTTGAGTAAAAATATTTATTAATAAAAATTAAAATGTCATATGAGAGAGAATTAGTATGTGTAAGAATAACTAATGTGTGTAAGAATTTATATGAGAGAGAATAAAAGACATATGGGAGAGAGAAAAACAAAAACACATGGGAGAGAGAAAAACAAAGACACATGGTAGGGAGCACAAAATGCTTTTTCTATCAAAAAAGAGTGCTTTTTGACCAATTTTTAAAAAACCGGATTTGGCCGGTTTTTATGCTAAAACCGGTTTTTCCGGTTAAATCCGGTTTTGACCGGTTTTTAAACTATCCGATTTTAACAAGAAACCAGACCGGACACAGAGCCGGTTCCCGGTTAACCCGGTCCGACCGGCCGGTCCGGTCCGATTTTCAAAACATTGTTAAATACAGTAACAATAATCTTGGTCAACTTAGCCCAACAACGTGTGATTTAATTTATTTTTAATCGGCCAACACATTAAGCATCATGATTGTCTGATTAGGTACCATTAGCTGTGAATTTTTGTAATTATTGTAGCAATTCTAATCTACTTGATCGGCCACCTACACATATTTTTAATAATTATTAAAGTTAATTTACGATGCTTAAGTTGATAAATATTTAATAATTGTATCTTACAAAATTTAAGCCTAATATCTTAAAATATAAAAATTTCCGATTAAGATTGATTCTAATTAAAAGAAAATTCTATCAAAAACTAAAACTTCATTAGATAATATAAGAACTGTATATGGAAAATATGACTCCTTAATAATAACCACTGAACTATTTTAATAGAAAAATAATAATACAACAAAGCAGTTATCTACAAGAGTTCTTTTAACCAGTGTTTTAAAAAACCGAACCAGTGGCCGAACCGGTATGGCCACCGGAATCTGGTTTGACCGGTTCAACCGCTGGTCGAACCGGTTGAGTATATTTAAAGAAAATATATAATAGAATATTACATTCCTATTTTATGACTTATTATCTTTTACTACTATTTACAGTTTTCTTACTATCTTTTCAAAACTCTTTTAAAGGAAAATATAAGAAGATAACTTTTTATTTATAGAAATTATGTGTTGTTTAGCTATAAAAAGAAATAAAAAAATTTATTATTTTTATTATTTTTCTTTTTTTTTTTCTATTTAGGAGGTTTTACTTTTGTGTTTCCTATTTTGCATTACCTTTTTGGTTTTAATCTAGCCTAATAAAATTAAAGACTTATTATTTTAAATTCCTAATCTATTGTCATTCCTTAAATAAAATTTAAAAGTATTTTAAAAATTATATTAGAATCTTATGTATTAATTATATTTAACTCTAATTAAATGGAAAGAAATAACTCATTTGACTTAGTTATTAAAATTTGTTATTTTAAATTTAATTATTAATTAAAGTTATTTATTATAATTTAATACCAAATGCAAAATAAATATTATATCCTTTGGTTGATATTACTATTCTTAGTATATAAATATGAAAGAAGGTAAGAAAATTAAAAATATGACACAGATAATTTTTTAAAATCATAAAAATACACATGAGATTAAACCGGCCGGTTCAATCCGGTTCCGACTCACCGGTTCAGTCTGGTTCTGCCGGTTCAGTCCGGTCCAAATCGGTTGGACCGGATTTCAGGTTTTTAGTGTTTTAAAAACCGGACAACTGACCGGTTTCCGGTCGAACCGGCCGGTCCGGTTGTTAAAACACTGCTTTTAACCACCACGTTGACCCAATTACAATAACATAAAATCTAATCTCTAAAATTAAAAAAGTAAATAAAAGATATCGTCAAAAACTATTAAACTATCCAAATGTCTCCGCCTAATATTAAATGATGATTGTGTGTGAGCAACAACTTTTTTTTATTGATTTTTGATGTTCTAATGTTTCAAGCACAATCAGCTCAATAACGCTGAAAAACATCGAGCTCTAGCCAAGATAACATTACCTTGTTGATAACTTGTGAAATGGCGGCGACACTCTGATCAGGTAGAAGCTTCAAGGCCGTACCTGAAAGGCATAGCACAACCGTAAAAAGGATGCCGGAAGGGGATTCTGGCAAACCACTCCGACGGTCTAGTCAATAGGTATTTTAGTGAGAGAAAGAATAAGAAGTGAAGGTGAGTTAAGAGTTGAGAGAAAAAGAGAATTAACCTTTTTACCTACTTTTTCTTATCCTTTTATACTATGTCTTTTGCTCCTCTTTGTCTGGGCCGACAGATCTGATTTCATTCTCTTTGTCTGTGCAGATATTGTCTGGAATGTTGTTGGCAATTTATCGCAAGTGTACGATATCGCGCAAGTAATATAACTTGGAAGACCAAGTATCGATCCCACAAGGAACAATGAATTAAACAACTAATTTCTAATATTTTTTAATTGGCTAGTATAAAAATAAATGGATTTGTGTAAACTAAATAAAATCTAATTTAAATTAACTTCAAGTAATTAAACTAAAAATCTGAAATTAAAGAAACAAATTAAGGTTTAAACAATAATAGCAAAAAGCTCAAGGATTAATAATTCCAAATAAACTAGTAAAAGAATGGATTAAAATTTATCTAGTGATTTTATTATGAATCGAGTTATTCTAATGCACCAAATCCCGCTCTCTCAAGTCTCAAAGATTCAAATAAAATCACAACCTAATTAGCTAATCAATTATTAACTTGGTCTCACAATATTAAAACTGAATTAAATAACTAAATTGTAATTATGAAGCAAACTCAACGACTACCTAAATTCCAACCCGCTCTCACGGCGTTTTCCTCTAAACTTTTAATTACCTATGTATATTTAATTAACAATCTCTCAATTAGTTAATTAAACACAAAATCATGAACTAAGTGATCAAATTAATTCAAGCATTAATCTTAGTAATTAAAACACAATTTTACTCACTTAATAAATCCTAATCCAATTCGAAAACTAATCTAAGTGTTCATATCAATCCCCGAACAAAGGATTTAGTTACGCATGCTTAAGCTTAAATTAAACAAAGAAGAAGATGAAGAATTAAACATAATTAGAACAATAAATACCGGAGTTGTCAATTTCGGAAGAATCGTCTAGATTAAACTTGAAATCTTCACAATCGTTCTTTGCAGAAACTAATAATAAACTACTTATAAACTGCTGAGAAATAGAAGCTAAAACGCTATTTTAAGAGAACGAAAATAAAACTAATGTATTCTAATTATTAAAACTAGTCTATTACAAGGTCTTTATATAATGGAGGAAGCTCTGGAATCTTCTAAATCGATTTACGAATCGAATTTAAAATAGGAGTTTCGGTTGTAGTCGTAAAAGGAGATTAAGTCCAAGTCAAATTCTGATTAGGCAAATTTCACCTCTTTCTCGTTCGTACCCTTCATTCTCGTTCGAGAAATGCCCAAATTCTTCATGGTTCTCGTTCGTACCTCACTTTCCCGTTCGAAAAAGCTTTGACCGAGAGAAAATTCTCGTTTGCCCATCCTTGGTTACGAACGTAACCTTCACATTTTCTCTTGAGTCTCGTTCGAGACTCAAGCTTTTTCCTCATAGTTCCCGTTCGAGAATTGTGTTTTTCGAACGGGAACAGCTCTTTACTGCACAAGTTTCGTTCGAAACTTTTTAATCTTTTTTTACGACGTTAATTCCTTCGTCCGCAAGCTACGCTTTTACTCCAACGCTCAATCCATCATTAATTAACTCAAAATACTCGATTTTCACCTAATTTCCACCGAAACACTAACAAACACTATCAAACATAAAAATGCCAAATAATGTATAAAATTAATACTAAACGTGATAAAAACCGAGTAAAATCGACCCTAATTATAGGAGTAAAATACTCCTATCAAACCTACTCACACTTAACCTTTGCTTGTCCTCAAGCAAGAAATAAATCTTACTCTACAAAATATGTTAGAAATCCTTAGCATATAACTTAACAATAAATCAATCAAAGAAATCCCCAACCTATGAACAATATGAACAATCAAAACTTCTAAACCCGACAACTAAATAATGATGCAATCAAATAACAATAATAATTTATGACATAATTCAATATAACAAAGGTTACTAACTCATTAGTACAAGGTCAAATTGAATCACACTTCAAGTTTCACTATCACTTGCGGGACATGGAAAATAATCAATTTCTCACTTAGGCAAATCATAGCACAATTTAGTAAAAACCAAGCTAATGGCATCAATATATCAACGAGTAGGGTATATATCAAAGAAAAGCTCACAATTGAAAACATGAATACTCATAGTCCCGGACTCCGCTACTTGATTCGATAATCAACAAAAATCATATGGTCTTTTATTGGGGCTGTAACGTGGCTAAGGTAAAGGGGTAGGTAAAAAGAGTAAAACAAAGGCTAATTATCAACTTAATAGACTATTTATTACTACTATTAACTTCTAGGTTGATCTAACTCCGCTTTTGCGTTTTATGTGAACTTTTAACTTTCTTTTCCTTTTTGAATTACGCTTTACTCATTGCTTTTTGCAATCTCAGAATTTTTCTTTCTTTTAAGCTATTATTTGCAAATTTCTATCTCTTTTTTTTTTCTTCTTTTTCAATCTTTTTCAAAGCGCAAACTCTATCTTTTAAGCACAATGTAGTTCACTTTCTCTTTTCACTAATCTTGAGTTATTAATCACCTATATTCATCATAGTCATAACAAATAATATATCAAGTCGATAAGGTAAACAAAAGAGGTAAAACATAGAACAGTAAATGGTAAAATGCGGTAAAAACAATAAAAAGGTTTAAGGCTCAAGTTTGTGTAATCTAAGGGATAAAGGGTAGTCTATTTAAGTGGTCTAAAAGAAAGGGGTATACCTAATTGCCATAATCATCTAATTGTTGAAAACTCAATCGTGTAACTTTAAACGGACACCGAGCAAGTTCTAGGAATAAAATACGAAATCAACACTCACAACAAGGAAATTAAGCTCAAAAACTCTCAAAAGTGTGTAGTGTTATGCCATAAACTCAATTCCTATAAAAATCGTGCCACTTATGCCAAAAGTTTGAAGACGACTATAAAAATAAACAATCGACATGTCATGAATCCGCATTAAGTTATTCAATTATGTTTCAACGATTTGAACAAGTCTAAATTTTGAATTCGCCCTTATTTCATCGGATTATGTCAACGAATTATTAAGTCATTAAGCAAGCATCGCTTATCAATTGTCGAATTAAAAAGTCGTATTCATACATTCATCGATTCGGGGAAATCTAAGATTGATAAATTAATTAAGATACACACCAAATCAACTAACATTTTTCATGATTAAAGACAAAGATTGGAGCGATACAAGCCTTTGAAATTAAACTACTTTAATACCCTACATTCTACTAAAAATAAAAAGAAAACTGAAAATAACTACTTCAGCACCCTAATAAAAACAAAAATAAAGCTGAAAATTAAGATAAATCACCGAAAATAACCCAAACGAAAGATAAAATTTTCTTCCCCCTTCCTCACACTATTTCTAGCTATGTCCCAAAAGGTAAGAAATAAGAAAAAATAAAAACAGAAAATTAAAGGAGTTTGGGTTTAGAAAAACAAATCTCGCTCTAGTTAAAGGCCGGTGGATCCGGTGATGGTTCCGGTGATGGATAACGCTCTCCGCCGGCGGTATTAAAATAACCCCGAAGAAAATCCTCTTGCCGATTAAGCCGTGCCCGCATTTGATCTTGCCTCCATTGAAGTTGTGCAAGACCAACATGTTGCTCACGTCGGATGTCTTCAAGTAATTTTTGGTTAGTTTCCCAACCAACCCGGTTTTGCTCCCATCTGGTCCGGTTTTGTTCAACCAACTCAGAAAACCGTTGATCAAACCCGGAAATATTAGCCGCTTCGCCGGCTTGAGAAGTTTCCGCGGGTTCCTTCCCCGCTCGCCTTCCTACTCTTCCTTCCACGTCTCCTCCTTCTTCTTCCGCTCTCTCTTCTTGTGCCGCCGCTTCTCTTTCGGCTCTTGACAACAATCGCACCCTTCTATTATAGGGAATAATTCTCCCCCTCTTCACGTACCCGGCCACATCTAAATGGGAAATATTTATTACCCGCGCCGGAGTGGATCCGAAGGTTGCCAAGGTAGATGCCGTGGGCATACAATTGTACTTCTCGGCCAATGCACGAACAAACCATCCATAGCCAATCTTCGACAGTTCTTGTGGAACCGCTCTTAATCGCTTCAAAAGACGATAAGCCGTGTTGACTTGGTAGGCGTCGATCTCCGGATGTAGAATGACATTTAATGCCAAAAGATCACTCTTCGCCGCCTTGGAGTACTCATTACGCCCGCCAAAAGAGTGTCCAAACCATTTCAAGAACACCACTATGTTGATGTCTTTGACTTCATTCATCTTCGATACCTTGGACCTGTAATCGGCACGATCCGTCAATTCCCTCCAAATTGCCACTTGATCGAACTCTTGAGCCCAATTGACCAATCCCGTTTCCCTCATTCCAAAAAGTTCCACTAAATCTTCAACACTAAGAGTATGACTAGTGTTGTTGATGCGGAAAGTAATGGAAGTAGGAGAACCGCGAACCGGCTGAAGAGTAGAAAAGAACTCAAGAATCATCTCATCGTAAGAATGGTGACTTACCTTAGCCAACGCCGTTAGACCCAAGATGTCTAAGTACCGCTCAATTTCATCTTTAATACCTAGGCACTCCATATCATCAAAATCAATTTGAAATGGAACCGCCATATCCCGCTCCTTAATATTCGAATACAAGTCACCTTCCTCCTCCGTATGGATTTGGAAAGGTGCTTGATAACGGGATGTCAAAATCGCCGAGGTGCTAGGCCTAGAGGCGGAGGGAGCGGTTAATTTTGAGCGACTTCTTCCGACGGCCGGTAAAGATGGAATAACCGCCTCTTGATTTCTTGTGCTTGAACGGCAGATTGGTTGATTTTCGGCATTCTTACTTCGCACCATGATTGCGGAAAGAGAATTTTTCTAAGCAAAAATTTGGAGAATAAGAAAAGAAGAGTATTAAAAGAAGAATGTGTGAAATAAAAAGTGGAATAATGCAAGGTATTTATAAGGAAAGAATATCAAATCTCAAGATTTCCCACCACTAAATTCAAACTTTCCATTTAATAACTTTGAATTGATTTAACGGTTTAGATCAACACCATGTAATCAATCCAAGTGAAATTTAAGCACTAATGAATGGTTCGGATTTGCCAAGTCATCAATCCAAGTGAAAAATTCAAATTTTTCAAAGCACAAATCTCAAAGAAACACAAGTTTCAAAAGAAACACAAGTTCCAAGAAATCTACCACACTTTAATTCAAAAGGTTTAAATGAAAAATTCAAATTTCCCACTATTTTTGATGATTTCCCGAACGGGAAAGAGAATTTTCGAACGGGAAAACAAAATTTTTAATCAGGTTTATTCGTGCCAACATTTTCTCGTTCGAAATCTGTCCGAACCTAGGCAAAATTGCCTTGGTTCTTGAACGGGAAAAGGATTCCCGAACGAGAACCATGCCAATTTTTCCTAGGTTCGAACGAGAAAAGGGTTCTCGTTCGAAAAAAATCAGTTTCCAAAAGAGCCGAGAGCTTTGGCTCTGAAAATTTTCCTTGGTCTCGAACGAGACCAAGGCAATTTTCAAAGTTTCTCGTTCGAAACTTGTGTTTTTCGAACGAGAAACACCTTACCTGAGCCATATTTAAGGGATTTTGCAAGGGTCTCGTTCGAAATTATAAATTTCGAACGAGACCAAGGCAAAATAACTCAAAGAATGGTCTGGAACCCTCTGAAACTTGCGATAAACCCTTTAAATACCTGCACTATCAAAACAAAAACTCACCCCGGAATTAAACGGAAACAAAAATAAAACAAAAACAAATAAAATTCAAACATAAATAATAATAAAAATAAAATAAACAAACCTCTCGGGATTGCCTCCCGAGTGCGCTTTATTTTTAGTCAAAAGCTAGACTGTGGCCCGGAATTTATGGAGGAGTGGTGAACATGATTTGTTCCACCACTTGATCCGTCAAAGGTCCAAGATACGGTTTGCACCGTTGTCCATTTACCTTGAAGACTTCACCGCTAGCATTCTCCAATTCCAAAGCTCCATGACTTGCCACACTTCGAATTTTGAAGGGACCGCTCCAACGAGACTTCAATTTCCCGGGAAATAATTTGAGGCGTGAGTTGTAGAGCAAGAAAAACGACCCTTCCAAAAAGGTTTTAGGAACGATATGAGCATCGTGCCATCGTTTCGTCTTTTCCTAGTAAAGCTTGGCGTTTTCGTAGGCATTTAACCGAAATTCGTCCAACTCATTGAGTTGAAGAATACGTTTCTCCCCCGCCGCTTTAAGGTCAAAATTGAGCTTTTTTATGGCCCAATATGCTCTATGTTCAAGTTCCACCGAAAGATGGCACGCTTTCCCAAAACAATACGATATGGAGACATTCCGAGAGACATTTTAAAAGCCGTACGATATGCCCATAATGCATCATCTAGTTTTAGCGACCAATCTTTCCTTGTGCTATTAACCGTTTTCTCTAGAATTCTTTTTAGCTCAGGTTAGAAACTTCAACTTGCCCGCTTGTTTGAGGATGGTACGGAGTAGCGACTCGATGATAGACTTTATACTTCCGCATCAAGGCATCGAATTGCCTATTGCAAAAGTGAGATCCACCGTCGCTTATTATTGCTCTAGGAGTCCCGTATCGATTCATCAAATGTTTGAGAAAATCCAACACAACTTTGGCATCGTTAGTGGGTAATGCTTCCGCCTCTACCCATTTTGAAACGTAATCTACGCACACCAATATGTATTGCTTTCCAAACGACATAGGAAATAGACCCATAAAGTCTATTCCCCACACATCGAAAAGTTCCACCTCTTGAATGTTGGTAAGCGGCATCTCATCTCTCTTAGATATGTTCCCCACTCTTTGGCATCGATCGCAATGACTAACAAAGTCTTTTGCATCGCGAAATAGCGTAGGCCAAAAGAATCCGCACTCTAGCACACGAGCGGCGGTCCTTGATGTACCATAGTGACCCGCATAGTCCGACGAATGGCATTGACTAAGTATAGGCATCATCTCTTGTAGTGGTACACATCTCCTCAAAATCCCATCTCCACACACCTTGAAGAGGTACGGTTCCTCCCATAGAAACTGTTTAGCATCGCTCAAGAACTTCTTCCTTTGGTGGTAAGTCAAGTCCGGTGGCATTATTTCGGAAGATAGATAGTTTGCAATATCCGCATACCATGGCGTTTCTACTTCCGAAAGTACCATCAACATCTCATCCGGAAACGTTTCATTAATCTCTACGCCACTTATAATTGGTTCCGGAATTTCTAACCTTGACAAGTGGTCGGCGACGACGTTCTCCGTTCCTTTCTTGTCGCGAATTTCGATGTCAAACTCTTGCATAAGAAGCACCCATCGGATTAGTCTCGGTTTAGCATCTTACTTTGCAAAAAGGTATCGAAGTGCCGCATGGTCCGTATAGATGATAACCTTAGAGCAAAGTAAGTATGACCAAAATTTATCCAATGCGAACACCACCACAAGCATCTCTTTTTCGGTGGTGGTGTAATTAAGTTGAGCACCCGCCAATGTTCGGCTCGCATAGTATATCACATGAAGCTTTTTCTCCTTCTGTTTCCCCAATACGCACCCAAGTGCTATATCGCTTGCATCACACATGAGTTCGAAAGGAAGAGTCCAATCGGGTGATGAAATAATTGGGGCCGAGATAAGAGCTTCCTTCAACCTAGAAAAAGCAACAAGGCAATCATTAGTAAATTCATAAGGAATATCTTTAACAAGCAAATTAGTTAAAGGACGAGCAATGGAAGAAAAATTTTTGATAAATCGTCGATAAAACCCGGCGTGCCCTAAGAAGGCACGAACTCCTTTTACGGTAGTTGGTGATGGTAATTTCTCGATGATTTCCGTTTTTGCTCTATCTACTTCAATGCCGTCCTTGGAGATTTTATGTCCCAAGACAATTCCTTCCTCTACCATGAAATGGCACTTCTCCCAATTCAAGACTAGATTGGTCTCCTCACACCGGGCCAACACTCGTTCAAGATTATTCAAGCACATCTCAAAAGAGTCCCCGAATACCGAAAAATCATCCATGAAGACCTCCATAATATCTTCAATCATATCGGTGAAGATGGAGGTCATACATCGTTGAAATGTTGCCGGTGCATTACAAAGACCAAATGGCATCCTCCGGTAAGCAAACGTTCCATAAGGACATGTGAAAGTTGTTTTCTCTTGGTCATCCGGGAAGATAAGAATTTGATTGTACCCGGAATATCCATCGAGAAAACAATAATAAGCGTGGCCCGCTACCCGCTCCAACATTTGATCGATAAATGGTAATGGAAAATGGTCCTTCCTCGTCTCCGTATTTAACTTGCGGTAGTCAATACAAACACGCCATCCCGTTATCGTCCTTGTGGAAATTTGCTCACCCTTCTCGTTTTCAATCACCATCATTGCCCCTCTCTTTGGAACGCATTGAATGGGACTAACCCACGCACTATCGGATATGGGGTATATAATTCCGGCGTCGAGAAGTTTTACTATCTCTTTATGCACGACCTCCTTTCATATTTGGATTCAAGCGCCGTTGTCTTTGAGCCGATGCTCTTGACTCACTTTCTAGATGGATCTTATGCATGACTACCGATGGACTAATTCCTCGGATGTCCGAAATTTGCCAACCGATCGCCAATATATGTTGCTTCACCACTTTGACAACTCTCGCTTCTTGTGTTTCCGACAAGTTGTTTGAGATGATGATGGGAAGTGTCATGTTGTCGCCTAAAAATGCATACCGTAAGTGAGATGGTAACGTTTTAAGCTCAACCTTTGGTGGAGAAATACACGAAGGTGGTGTCACGCTCTCTCTTCTAATCAAATTCTCGGCTTTCGGCTCATCTTCTTTGGAATATTCTTCCCCGGTGGTTTCATGTGTCTCATCGGTATGAAATATGACTTTTGAAACCGGGAAAAGTTCTTCCACGATTCCATCAATCATATCCAATTTCATGCATTCTACCTCCTCAAAAGTGTTGCGCATGATCCTTTTCATATCAAACTCCACTTTATCATCATCGATACGCAAAGTGAGTCGTCCGGCGTGCACATCTATCAATGCCCTCCCCGTGTTCATGAAGGGACGCCCAAGAATCATAGGGCATGTTTTATCCGCCGCATAGTCAAGTACGACAAAATCCACTGGAAAGATGAATTTGTCTACTTTGACTAGAACATCTTCTACCACTCCGTATGGCTTTTTGAGTGAATGGTCCGCCAATTGAAGCATCATCGATGTTTGCTTCAATGTTTGATCACCAAAAATATCCCTGAAAAGAAATAAAGGCATTAGATTGATACTTGCCCCTAAATCACATAGACAATTAATTGAATTTAAATCGCCTATTCTGCATGGAATTGTAAAACTCCATGGGTCCTTAAGCTTGGTGGGCAAGTAACTAAGGATGAGTGAGCTACAATTTTTCGTTAGGGAAATTGTGCCTTTGTCGTCCCAACTCCGTTTCTTCATTATGATTTCTTTGAGAAACTTTGCGTATTGAGGCATCTCACGCAAAGCATCCGCAAAGCTTATGTTGATTTGGAGTTTCTTAAAAATTTCCAGAAATTTATGGAATTTTTGGTTGTCCGGCGTTTTCTTTAATCGTCCCGGAAAAGGGACCTTCGGCATAAATGGAGGAGGAGGTGGCGGTTTAACATATGGAAGTTCGGTTACTTCCTCCTCATTTGTGCCCATTGTTAGATCGATCGCTTTCTCTTTACTTGCATGTGGATCATCAAGCTCTTTCCCGCTTCGAAGTTCAATAGCTTTGACTTGCTCCCTTGGATTTGATTCCGTTGTAGACGGTAAACCCCCTTGAGCTCTATTTTGAAGCGAGATGGCAAGTTGAGAAATTTGAGTCTCGAGATGGTGATTGACGGAAGCTTGGTTCTTAAAACCGGTTCTAACTTCCTCAATAAGCTTGTCAATTTTGCTCCCCTCATCCGCATTCCGATTTTGAAAACCGGGTGGGTGTTGTGGTCGGTAGTTGTTGAAGTTGCCTTGGTTTTGTGGACCACGGTTCCCTCCTTGGAAATTTGCTCCTCCCATATTTGGGTTGGCATTGGCTTGACCCGAATTATCCCTCCATGAAAAGTTAGGATGATTCCTTCACCCCGGATTGTAGGTGTTGGAATATGGGTCATTGCCTTGCCTTTGCCCATTGACGTAGTTGACTTGCTCATTTGAGTTTTAATGTAGAACGGGGCAATCCATTCCCGAATGATCGTGCCCATCACAAGTCTCGCAACCCATTTGAACTACCGCAAGTTGAGCATTCCTTTGATTTGCTTGTTGTTTGTACATCTCGAGTTGTGCTAGAAGTGTCGCATTCTTCGCTTTCATTGCTTCAAATTCTTGGTTTTGCTCGAGGGTCATTATACCCTTTTGAGGTGGTTGCCTCAACCGCTCGGTTGACCAAGAACAACTATTTGTAGCGAGTTCCTCTAGCAAGTTATTGGCCTCATCATAAGTTTTCTTCATAAGTGATCCTCCCGATGCCGCATCAATCGTTGCCCGTGTACCCTCATTGGTACCATTGTAGAAAATAGAGAAAAGATGCTCCCTTCCTAGATGATGATGCGGACAATTTCTTTGAAGCGTTCCCAAGCTTGGTATAGAGATTCACCATGTAATTGGAGAAAATCTATAATTTCTTTGGTCATCCTCGCCGTTTTGCCCATAGAGAAATACTTATTGAGAAAAGCTTGTGCCAATTGCTTCCATGTTGTGATTGAGGTGCTTGGAAGTGATTGAATCCAATTCCTCGCCTTATCCCTTAAAGAGAAAGGGAAACGACGAAGCTTGATTTGATCCTCCGTCACATTATGGATTTTGAATGTGTTGCACACCTCCGTGAATTTCGAAAGATGAAAGCGTTTGGATCCTCGCGTTCCAACCCCTAAAATTGGCAACGACTTTCAAGTAGTTGAATCGTTCCCGGCTTGATTTCAAAATTGTTAGCGAGGATAGGAGGTGCAAAACATCCATAGTTGGCGTTGTCCACGTTGGGTAAGAAGAACTCACCCAAGGTACGTCTTTCGGGAAGAGGGACAACCCTCTCGTTTGGCCTATTAAGAGCTAGGCCATCATGTGGTGGTGGTGGTGGTGGAACAATCCCCTCGTGATTCAATGGAGGGTTACGGTCGTCCTCCATTGTTTTGGATTTCCGCGCTGTTTTTCGGATACTTCTTTCGAAGGATGTTAAATCTGACTGAAACGGTTCTAGCGGTTTTTTGGCACGTCGTGTATTAGGCATACACTAACCAAAACTCCTGCGCAAACACAAACAAGAAAACCAACGTAAAATCCAAGAGTCACAAAGTATAAAAATAACTAAAAGTAAATAAAACTAACTCAATCTAAGAATAAGATACTTTTAATTAATTTAATCGCAATTGCTTCCCGGCAACGGCGTCAAAAACTTGTTGGCAATTTATCGCAAGTGTACGATATCGCGCAAGTAATATAACTTGGAAGACCAAGTATTGATCCCACAAGGAACAATGAATTAAACAACTAATTTCTAATATTCTTTAATTGGCTAGTATAAAAATAAATGGATTTGTGTAAACTAAATAAAATCTAATTTAAATCAACTTCAAGTAATTAAACTAAAAATCTGAAATTAAACAAATAAATTAAGGTTTAAACAATAATAGCAAAAAGCTCAAGGATTGATAATTCCAAATAAACTAGTAAAAGAATGGATTAAAATTTATCTAGTGATTTTATTATGAATCGAGTTATTCTAATGCACCGAATCCCTCTCTCAAGCCTAAAAGATTCAAATAAAATCACAACCTAATTAGCTAATCAATTATTAACTTACTCTCACAATATTAACACTGAATTAAATAACTAAATTGTAATTATGAAGCAAACTCAACGACTACCTAAATTCCAACCCGCTCTCACGGCGTTTTCCTCTAAGCTTTTAATTACCTATGTATATTTAATTAACAATCTCTCAATTAGTTAATTAAACACAAAATCATGAACTAAGTGATCAAATTAATTCAAGCATTAATCTTAGTAATTAAAACACAATTTTACTCACTTAATAAATCCTAATCCAATTCGAAAACTAATCTAAGTGTTCATATCAATCCCCGAACAAATGATTTAGTTACGCATGCTTAAGCTTAAATTAAACAAAGAAGAAGATGAAGAATTAAACATAATTAGAACAATAAATACCGGAGTTGTCAATTTCGGAAGAATCGTCTAGATTAAACTTGAAATCTTCACAATCGTTCTTTGCAGAAACTAATAATAAACTACTTATAAACTGCTGAGAAACAGAAGCTAAAACGCTATTTTAAGAGAACGAAAATAAAACTAACGTATTCTAATTATTAAAACTAATGTGTTTGTTTCGCCTCCTTTTTCTTCTTCTTTTTTAAAGGAGTTCTTGTGGCGGTTTTCTTAGCTGATTAATCACTTGAAAAGACAGGGATACACTCGTGTAAAGAAAATCCTTCTGTGGGGTAGCAGACAAAGCCTCCCGATCCCGAGGAAGAGACACCGTTTTCCCCAGAAAAACCGAGGTAGTCAAAGAATCAACGGTATCTTCCAGGGACTTGGACTTTAAAAACCGGGCGAAAAACCGAGGAGTCAGCTTCAAGTCCTCAGGATCAACCGGGCTAGCCCCCACATCACCTCCATTGGCTTTCTTCTTAGGCGAAGACAGCATCTTGTCCACTCCGGACACAACAGCACTCGACGCACACAAACCCACCACCACATCAGACTCATCTGGGATAAGGACAGCATCCTTCACCTCGGGAAACGAGCATTGCTCTTTACCAGTGTCCATAGTCTTCCTCTTAAAAGGCTTCGAAGGAGGAGGCAGAGTGGACAACGGCCTAGCCGATAAGGGTTTAGCAAGGGTCACATTTTGTTTGTCCGAAACAGGCTGCTTACAAGCAGCTTTTCCCCCGGCACCAGCATCAGAAGAAGGTGGTTTCTTTGTAGAGGTACCATCACCTTTTCGCCTCGCAGCACTAAACACGCCCATATTGAACACTGAAAACCAACACCGAAACAAAACCCATTAGAAACAACAACAAAAACACAAAATATAAAAATAAAAAAAGAGAAAACTAAACCGAGAACAACCTTCCCGCTTCGGGTCAAACTTAACAAGGGGCAGTTTCGGAATAAGAGAATAGGTATTTACACGACCAGTCATCCTCAGAAAGTCCTGGAGAAGTTTATGGTTCTCATTTCCAGCCGCGTCTCGTCTCAAAAGAGTCACCGGAGGTGTACACAACCACCCACGAGGCAGGTCGGCAAAGGCGGTAGGATGATAAATCCGAAACCAGTCCTCCCTAAACCTCTTAACCGAGGTACTCACCTTCTCTATAATATGCCTAGGCTCGGACTTTAGAATTTTAAAGGTCGAAAAATCATAAGCCCCACCAAAAATAAGCCCATATATACTGGCAAAAAATTCTACCGAGAAGGAAATCTTACATCGCCGACACAACCGACGAAGACAAAGGAAATGTCGGATACCATTCGGGTGAAATTGACTAAGGGGCATATTGTAAAATTTCAAGAAAGCCACTAAGTCGGCTTGTAAAGGAATGCGAACACCAGAATGAAGGTGTTCGACGCTTACCACTATATAATCCGGGTCAACCGGAGTATTTATTGTCAGACCAGGAGGAGACAGTTGAAATCGGTACCCCTCACGAAGGTTTATTTGGGAAATAAGGTAATCTAAATACCCCTGGTTCATCTCGGCAAAGGCAGTTTCCATCCTAACCCTACGAGCCT
The DNA here is from genome assembly GCF_937616625.2 of Mercurialis annua. Classification (NCBI taxonomy): domain Eukaryota; kingdom Viridiplantae; phylum Streptophyta; class Magnoliopsida; order Malpighiales; family Euphorbiaceae; genus Mercurialis; species Mercurialis annua. The sequence continues at coordinate 36,507,477 of NC_065577.1, read as the reverse complement.
CAGCTATCTTACTGCTCCTATGTCTCACTCGTCTTGGTTTAACAGATGAGGTTGCCTCCGAACAACCAACCTCGTCCACCTTATTTAGTCGGGGAACATCAACAGACTCCCCCTTGGCCGAGTCAGAAAGCTTGACCTCAGATTTATTTCCCCCCGAAATACACTTATCTGACTCACCCTCGCCATCATCATACACATCTACAATAATATTCTGGGAATCCTCCTCAGACGACATTATTAAACCGAGAAGAAAAAACAACTCTCACCAAAATAAAAATACCTAAATATACCAACCCTAAGGAAGAACACTCAAGAACACGAAGAACAAACAGAAAAAAGATGAAGAAAAGCAACAAACAAAGATCAAACAGAGGAAAAAGATTAACTTACTGATGAAATCTTCGAAAGTAGACCCCAACAAAGCAAAAGAAAGCGAAAGGAAGGAAAAATACGAAACGAGAGCAAAGAGAGAAAAATAAAACTAAACAACGAAAAAGGATTTTATAGAAGCCGAAGCGGGGCAAGTGAAACGCCGCCTTAATAAATGTGCTAGTGGACACCATGTGTCAAACGATAGCATTAAAGGGAAGACACGTGTCAGGTAGCGTGCTAGATAAAAAAGCAACCCAAACGGCACCCAAAGGATAAGCTAGTAAGATAACAACCGAATAAAACCAAAACCGAGCAAGCACCAAGCCAAACACAAACACCCTCGGCCATAAATATCCGAACAAGCTAAGGGGGGGGGGACTTGTGATAACAACACAATTGAACAAACTCCGAATAGGACATAAACCGGGTAAGGCACACCATAAAACCACCCCAACCAACAGATCAAGACACATAAACAACGACCATCTCGTACCAACCGAGTAAGGCATATTATATCACCATCTCGGAAAAGCCGAACAGGATACACAGCAAACAGCACACATAGAAATAACATCATCTTTGATACCATCTCGGTCACACCGAGCAGCATCTATGGAAAAACCATCTCGGTCACACCGAGCATACCTTCCACCAAGTACAACGACAAACTTGTCAGAACGTACCCTGACATTCCAGATAATATCTGCACAGACAAAGAGAATGAAATCAGGTCTGTCGGCCCAGACAATGAGGAGCAAAAGACATAGTATAAAAGGATAAGAAAAAGTAGGTAAAAAGGTTAATTCTCTTTTTCTCTCAACTCATAACTCACCTTCACTTCTTATTCTTTCTCTCACTAAAATACCTATTGACTAGACCGTCAGAGTGGTTTGCCGGAATCCCCTTCCGGCATCCTTCTTACGGTTGTGCTATGCCTTTCAGGTACGGCCTTGAAGATTTTACCTGATCAGAGTGTCGCCGCCATTTCACAAGTTATCACTTGTGAAATTACAGACCATATAAATCAACAGCCCAAAAGTAGGTGACAAATTTATCGCAGCGTCAAAATTCATTTGCTTAAAAACATCAATATTTTTATTTTCGGAGCATGAACCGATAAATTCTATTTTAAATCCGATCGATACGACCTTTTCGATTGTTCAACACTTTCTTGAAATATTACTTTTCAAAATACATTCTCAATATACTTTATCAAATCGACCTTTGTGGCTTAAATCATGAGGATTCGGTCAAAATATCAAAAATATTCTTAAACTTTTCATATTTTTTACAAATCTATCCCTTTTTAATTCTTTTATTTTCAAAGTCATTCGAACTTTATAAAAATCAAATGACCATTCACTTGGACACTACATCAGCCTTATTTTATCAGCGTTTATTTTGGAAAAATTGCCATTTTGATCCTTAAATTTTATATTCAACCATTTTGGTCCAAATCGATAAATTCAACTCCACAATTTTCCAATTAAATTCATCTCTTTCAAAAACATATTAATTAAGTTTGAAATTTTCAGAAATACTTTGGTTTAGTCAATTTACGGAAAACCCTTAAACTTTTCAAATTGTTCAATTTAGTCTTTTAATCTTATTTCGATCCAATTCAATTTAAAATACATTTTAAATCATCAAAACTCGTTAATTCATACCTTATTTTTCCATAAACTAGATTTTGGAAAATAACACATCACATCCTTCAATTTTTGACAAATATATATTTTGACCCCTAAATTTTATTTTTTCATCAAATCAACCAAAACTCATCAAACTTACGCCAATCATACCATCAATGATTCTAAGCATATCCTACTTAGTAATTCCATCATCTAAGAATATAGTCATTGATATCTAAAGCTTTCAAACTCATGTTCAAGTGAATTCATACCAATTTTCATATTTCCATGCGCAAGCTCATCTTAAATTTCCATGTTAATTATCCATTTCTATTTTAATCTTCAGTCATCCATTTAATCATGCACGTGATCTTACAATATAGAATCAACCCTAAAAATATACATGCATGTTAATTTTCATGTTTAGAATATCAAAATTAACACATAAATACAACTTTTGTATAATAATACCTTATAAACATTTACAACCAACAAATCATTTAATCCATTTAAAGAATTGAGTAGCTCACCCTTGAAATCTACTCCTTTAAACCTCAGATAAAACCCTTTGAAGATGACGAAGATATAATTTCTTTATACCTTTAACTTGATCTTTAAAAATCATTTCTAATCCATGGTTTGATCCTACATTCAACCTCAATTTTTTTTTAGATCATTAAGAGGATGAGCTTTTATGATCTTGATCTTAAATAAGGATTTAGGTCTGTATTTCTAGGGGTTCTAGAGAGAAGGGTGGAACCCTAGTGAGAGAAAAGGTGATGAAAATAAATTTCTCTCGTATAAAATTTCTTTTTCTACACAGACTTAATAAACAATCGTTCATAATCATAGACTATCGGTCACTCGCTCGTCCATACATACTGTTTGCCGTTTTCTTCACATACGATCGTCCAAACCTTTAAAAATCCAATAATTATGTGTTTTTCGGTCGAAACACTTAGGGTTCATCTAACGTCAACCCAAAAACCTACTTTCTCATATATAAACATATCAAGTGACATGTACATCATCCCACTCATACAATTAAAAATTTATCTTATGTCAAAAAATCATCGGAATTGACGTTAGATGCAATATCTGTTACGTTATTTAGTTACATGATATTACATTCTTCCCCACTTAAAACAATTCGTCCTCGAATTGCATTCTAACACCTTATCTTTTTGTACTTTTTGGTAACTTCTTCTCCTATTATAATCCTGGGCTCCATATTTCTTCTTATACATATTCATTTCTTTATTATTTATATCCATCTTATCACATTCAAACTTAGCATATACCATCTTGTACACCCACTCACTTCAATACTCTTATCTATTTCATATACTCAATATCTCTGTTTCCATTTTTCGTCCACCATCATCTTACACATTGTATTTTCGATAAATGGTCGAACTCATCATCCACCATATTCTTAACAATAAAGTTTTACGATTCCTTCCCCTTATCTCACACTTTATTTCCATAAATCTTTAAATCTAGTCCATAATAGATTGTTGATTGTTTATACGAAATCTCACGATAAATTATTACAATCAATGTCTATCTTATTTCATATCTTCTCAGCGACTTTGCAATAATCTCTCAAATCATATGTTTCCACTCCTTATAATTTTCATAATCGAAGCCTAGTTTTCGATATCTAATATTTTTTTTCATTCTTTATACTCATTTATCTTACAAATCATTCCATAATTTCCACATCCACTTCACTTTCAATTATACCAAATCCTAATCGTAACATCATTGTCTTCCCCACTGAGGTTTAACCTTAAATTGGGTTCCTACTCAACTACCGACAATTACTTGGTCACCATTAGATATTATCAATATCTTAATGTACAAAAGTGCATAAAACATATTATCCATTTATGCCGCATCTTTACTTATTTTCATTCTTATAATCATATTTTCTTTCTATCGTGTTTTTTTTTTCATCATCCTCTGTCTTTTCTTTCGATTTCAAATCCTTCTCATGGTCCATCCACATATACGTACTCCATCATCCACTAAACATTCATCATTTTATGTTCTTTAACTTCAAAAACAATAATTTCATTACCAAAAATTACCACCTTAATAGATTTCTTTCTCTAGGAAATTATGAAATTTTTGAGTTAAAATCAATATGATGTTTTTGAATTACGGACGAGATTATTAGAAGATTTACTCAACACATTTGCTATAAAATTAATCTATTCTTGTCACGATCCAATTTCAGAGATCGTGACCGGCACTAGGGTATGGGTATGGTTGTACCGAAAACCGTAGTTAGCCTCGCGGATAACAACACAATATAATTAAACCTGCACAAAACTAATACTCGGAGGCAACCGAGACTTCAACCTAAACTAGCACTTTATATAAATAGTTATATAAACCAAATGTTCGGCTCAAACTCGATACTCCAACAACATGTCTTATATATAAACGATAGAATCCAAAAAACAACATGCCAAAAACATAAATAAACAGTGGGACCAATCCGACAAACCAACGTATGAATAAATCATGAAAGATATACTAATTCTACTGCGGTCTAGGATTATAAAACAGTTTGACTAGTTTTATTAAAGACAAGAGAACCTCCGAAGAATCAAAGAAGTTAGAGATCAACCAAAGCTCTCAAAATCATAAACCTGGAAAATTAAAAAAACAACGGGGTCAAATATATTGAGATGAGTTCATAATACTATTTACATTCACTACTAGAAAACCATCGTTTTGCGACGGACTTTTGCGACGGACTCCATGTCCGTCGCAAAAATCACATATTTACGACGGATTTGGCGACAGAAGAGCAATCTGTCGCCAAAATCATTGAAAACTTTGGCGGGACGGTGCCCGCCAATTTAGCGACGGAATGTCCGTCGTTAAGCCGTCGCTAAATTGGCGGGATTTTGGAGGGAATAATTAGCGCCAATAATTTAGCGACGGAAATATAATTCCGTCGCTAAAAAGTGACGTTTTTAAAACTCTGCGTTTTGGGTGGCTCATTTAGCGACGGATTTCATTCGTCCGTCGCTAAATGACCAGCCCAAAACGCACCGTTTAAATTAACTCAATTTTTGCGACGGACTGTATAATCCGTCGCTAAAATTGAGTTAATTAAACCTGCGCCCGAACCCTTCCTCTTCCTCTCTTCCTCTCTTTTCTTTTCCGGCGCCCGAACCCTTCCTCTCCTTCTCAGATTTTCTGTCTTCCTCTTCCTCTCTTCCTCTATTTTCCGGCGCCCATTCTCCTTGCTCCTCCGTCATCCCGTCAACCCATTCTCCTTTCTCCTCCGTCATCCATTTTTCGCCGCTCCTCTCACCGGCGCCGCTCCTCTCCACTGCCGCTCCTCTCCACTGCCGCTCCTCTCCACTGCCGCTCCTCTCCACCGCTGTCAGGCCGATTCTCAAGTATTTGTTTTTTATTTTTTTTTAATTTATTTATAGTTCAAATATCAAAAATATAGCAATTTATTTTTTTTGTTGAAAACAGCCATTCCCGCTGCCTGAAACGCCGTCCTGCTGCTGCCGCTGGTCCGACTCGCTTGCTGCCTCCGGCGCCGTCCTGCTGCTGCTTCGTGAGGTAAGTTTTTTAATTTTTAATTATTTTTAAATATTGTATTAATTGGATTAGTTAATTTAAATTAGGGTTAATTTTTAAATTAGGATTAATTTTAAAATTAAATTAGGGTTAATTTTGTGGTTTTTAAGTAATACTAAAGTAATTTAGGATTAGGTTTTTAATTATAATTGTATAATTAGTTTAATTTATTTAGCTTATGATTAGTATTATAGGGTCTTCATGGTCCATGCAGCCAACCGCTACAAAGACAACATCCACAGAATGAGGAGGACGCAACAGAAGCATATTTCTGTGACCCAGGACATCTGGGATGCTTGGAACGCGTTCTGGAACTCAGAGAAAGAGAAAAAAAGGTCAGAAACCGCCCGAGCAAATCGGATGAGCGAGCCAGCGGGCGCCGGTTCTGGACCTGTCCGCCATACTGGTGGATCTCGCTCTGCTCTGAAGCATATGGATGTCATGGTTTGTTTTAAAATTCAGTAATTAAAATACTTAAATAACGTATTTATTTTATTTTGATACTAATTGAATTGTATTTTTTATTTTAGGAAAGGGAGCTTGGCCGGAAACCGAGTGCGACGGAGTTGTACACTCGCCTTCACTCCACGAAGGCTGACAAGAAGCCGGTCGACAAACGGGCTCAGGATATGACTGTAAGTTTTTATTAAACTTGTAATTCTCTAAGTTGAATTTAATAATTCGGAAATGATCTATTAGATTGAAAATGCTTGTTGGTTAGCTGTTAAACATGTTTATTATTGGATTATATACTGGAATTTGCTTGCAGGACTTCCCTGAAAAATGGGTGATGCTCATATTACAGAGGAAATGCTGTCGAAATTTCGTTAGAAATTAGGTTTACTTTGTAATATGTTATGCATTTTTGGTTGCTTGAAAACTAAACTGATATCTTTTTTATTGTTTTGTAGGACGCCATCACTGAGAGGCTTGCTGCTGCGACACAGCCTCAGACCGGAGAGGGTAGCTCCTCGACCCCAGCTGCAGTGGACGAGACCCAGGTGTTTCTAGACATCGAGGGCGTCAACAAGAAGAAACGCGTGTACGGGTTGGGTTCTGCGAGCAGCAGGTACGCCGGGCCAAGCAGCAGCAGGGTGCAGCGAGGCAGCTCTTCTAGGACGTCGCAGCAGGCAGACGAGGAGGTCGAGCGCCGTGTGCAGGCCGGCATTCAGGAGGGTCTGCGACTGGCTCGGGAACAGCAGGCTGCGAACATGGCCCAGATGATACGCGAGGAGATTGCCAGGATGATTCCTAACCTTCCGGCAGAGTATCGGCCACAGCGCCCACCTACCCCACCAGACGATGACGACACTCCAGCTTTGTAGTGTCGTGTTAGCTTATTTTGTTACACACATATATACGGTTTTTATTTTTATTTTTTGACCTTTACATTTATACTCTGATATTTATATATATATATATATATATATATTTATTTATCAGTTTCAATTGATTGTAATTTATAAATGAATTGTTATTACTGTATTTAAAACGACAGGGGAAAACGGCAAAAAACAGCGTAAAACGGCAAAAAACTGCCAAAAAAAATGACATTTGCGACGGATTAAGAAATTGCGACGGACTTGTCCGTCGCCAATTCATCAGCTTTTGGAGACAAAAGCTGATGAATTGGCGACGGATTTTGTCCGTCGCTGATTTGCGACGGACGTGTCCGTCGCAAATGCCTCAGCCTTCGTCTCCAAGGCTGAGGCATTTGCGACGGACACGTCCGTCGCAAAAGCACAATTTCCGTCGCAAATTTGTCTCCAAACGAAAGGAATTGGAGACAAATTTGCGACGGACGTTGTGGCTTTTGCGACGGACGTTTCCGTCGCAAATTTAGCCACGGACACGTTTTTGGTCGCAAATTTTGTTTGCGACCAAAAATGTTGCGACGGATACGATCCGTCGCAAATCCGTCGCAAAGGCTGTTTTGCGACGGAAATTAGGGCTTTAGCGACGGAAATTTCCGTCGCTAAAGCCCTGTTTTCTTGTAGTGATTTATTAAGTTAAAAACCTTAAATCCTTTCATACTAGTATATATTAGATTATGAAATAACAATATTGAAATTAAATCCAAAGTATAATCTAAAGTAAATGGGAAGAAATCCTCGTCAATTCCAAAGTAAGTCAGACATCATGTCAGCTAATCCCGAAGTACTTACCGGTGCACACAGTCTCGATAATGCCTATCGAGTAGCTCGTTTCAATCCAGTTCCATAATCATTCAAAACAATTCGAAAACATTTATAATACTAAAATATATTTACGTTCCTTAATAAAGCGGTAAGTAGAACTACAAACTCACTACTTGCGAAAACACATGATAATCCTGGCAAGCAAACTAACCCTGTGCAGACTTCGAAGCACAAGTAGACGATAAGTCTAAAATAAAGCACAAGTTAAAATCCATACAACCCCTAACTCTAAGATTACTAGACACCACATAGGAATAGTATCTCAAACCAAATCGAAGAACATGCCAAAGTAAATGCCACAACATAACATTAAAACATACTGAAATCAAAACAGACAAGCTAAGCTTAATTGAGTTCCCTTTGAAATCATAATTTGTAAGGCTTAAATAACTTAGTTCATTTCTTAAAAACCAAATGAAATTCTCAAAGTAGTGGGTTAGTTGAGTAAACACAAAACAAGCTAACATCAAATATTGGGAGACCCAAGTCTAACCCGACCCAAAGATACCAAAGTAGTATTCAGAGTTCAAATCCAAAACCTTTTAACCAAACAATATTCATTTGAAAACACGGAACTCAACATAACTTAACAACAATGATTCACTTATATAACAAACTTAAAACTAGCCACAATTGGCCAAATCACCCAAAGTAGACACAAGCGTGCCAAAACATTTAAATAGTTTAAATAAGGATTTAAATACACATTTAAATCCACCAATTCAGATCTGAAATAAGGAAACCAAATCAACCATTTACATGGCACAACATTGCCATCTTTTGTACAATTAACATGAAACAAAGCCACCGATATTTAAACAATGTCAACATGTTAAAAACATCCAAAACCACCTTAAACCATCTATGGGAAGTAACTAAACTCTCAATACAACAATCTAATCAAACCAAGGTATACGCATGTATATTAAGTCGAATACTTAACCTTTGATCCACCAAACATGCCAGACGAATAATGATTGAATCAATCATGCTATAATAGCCCTAAAAAAACAATTTCAGCCACTAGCAATACCCTAAAATAGTAGCAACACTTCTAGTATGAACATATACATTATTCTAGAATTTATCCCAACAATTGATTCAAACAACCTAAGTATAATCTCATACAACAAGATAAACTAAACCTAATTGTACAACTCCGATATTAATCATACCAAAACAATGATCAATCACCTCAACACCTAAGGTAGAGATTTAACACTAAAACACAAGATTCGACACTTACCAATGGGGTTAAGAGGACAAAATGCCACGCAAGATCAAGAATGAATTCAAACAGAAATGAATCGAGATCAAACAGTTACATAAGGAATAAGGTGAGTGAAACACTTACTGAAATCCAAGAAACTAAGGAATTGGTGAACAATAGATCAAACTCAAAGAGTTTTTATGTTTTTAGGTCGGCTAAGGTTTGCAAAAGTGAAAGGAAAAGGTTTGGATCAGATAAGGGGTTTATTTATGGACCCGCTGCGCAAATGTCGTGAGGGGCGTTGTGAGGCGCGACCATCCTATTGCGCGTCACCTGCTGGTACAACAATGCACGAGGTGTGACGCGGAGCGCGATGACTCCATCGCGCCTTCCGTCGCGCCTCACCTGTTGAAGACCATACAGGGCCGAAACGCGGTTTGAGGCCCACAGGCGACGACAGACCAAAATCGATACGGAAAGATGGACAAAGAAGAATCCAACACACTGAAAAACGATCAACACGGTGACAGAACAACGCCGGAAACCAAATGGAAAATACGGGATATTACACTTGTTGTATTTTACTACCTCGTTTATGCTTATTCCATCAGGTATGAATTTTTTCTTTTTCTTTTGTTGATTTTATGTTACAATACAGAATATTATTTTAAGAGGTCATTATTGGCATTTATGTGGAATTCTATGTTTATTGTGGTGTGGAATATTTGGAAATGTCGCGATGGGAGAATTTTTCAGGATACATCGCAGGATAAGGAGGGTGTGGTTTTTATCAGTTTTCCTAAGGAAGTGTTTCTTTTCATGGTTTCTAATAGGGAGTTTTCTTATTCGGGTTTGAATTTCTTTCGAAATCCTAATTGTATTCTTTTTTCTAGACCGTGATCGCTTTAACCTTTCCTTTAGCCGTATCCTATAGTGTGCCACCTTAATTTTACCACTTTTGTACGAAAACTTTGAGTTTTGAACTTGTTTTGCCACTTCTTGAGGCTTAATATATATATTATTTATAAAAAAAAATCCAAACAATTTATAAAAAATAATTACTTTTATTTTCATTTCTTCTCATTTCAATTTTTATTCGGATTCTTATTTCTAAGAACCAAATGTCCCTTTAAATCTTTGATTAAACCTAATGTCCTACTATAACGTTTTCTCTCTTGCATGCTTTTAAATGTATGACATTTAATTAGATTCCTAGCTAGAATTAATCCAATTGGACAGATCTCATCAGTAATTTAAAACATAAAAAACAAATTATGTTTTAAAACCCTAGCTAAAAACCCTACCAATCTCCACCACCACCAACACCTCATGTAGTTGATATTTTATAAGACAACTTGCAGTTCATCTGCTTGTATAAAAACCCTAGCTAACTCCTTCATTTTTTTCATCACCCAACTTAAGACATTTTACTTGAGAAATGGGTTCAACTTCTGTAGCCTTCTGTTGGAATATGCCTAGAATTCTAATTCCTATTTGTATTAGGACTCTATTAATGAAGTGTTTGGGAGAAGGATAACTTTGTTATCATTGGCTAACTAGGAAGTATAAATCCAATTAGGATTAATATTCCTAATGCCATATAGACTATTTATTCACTATATATACACTACCTTATTCACCTTATAGAAGACACCAAAAACCGAACACACAATGTAGACATTGATGTGAATAAGGGGAAAAGGGGGTGTGTGTGATGTGAGGAATATAATTCTTCCCCTTTTGGGTACTTCTTGTAGAGAGAGAAACACTTTGTGGGTTTTTTTTCTAAGGGCATATTTACTAGAGATGTTCTCTATATGGTGATTCTCCACTAATTTTGTACTCCTTTTGATGATTAGTGGATGGCTCGAATCTTTCGCCCGTGGATGTACACTTTAAAGCAGAACCACGTAAATCTCTTGTGTTATTTATTATTTTGCTATATTGTTATTTGTTGATCAAATCCATTATTAAATACCTACCGAATGGTTTCGATTCCGCTGCGCATACCAATCCAGTCAAGAACCGGTCACGACAATTGGTACCAAAGATTCAACAATCGGTATCAATGTTACAACAATTGGTATCGGAGCCAATTTGGTTTTCAGATTTAATTTTGGATTATGATTATTATGGCAAAGTATTATTTGGAGGATTTGGCAAGGCGCAATTACTTGACACAAAGAAGATTATTTGGAGATAGAGAAGCCACCAAATTTGGAAGTGCCGAAAGTCGTCAATTGAAGACAGACTTGGGTATTAAAATTCTTTAGGAGATTTTTATGATGGAGATTAATATGCTACTTTAAACTACAAAGAAAAAAGGTATGACTTTTCTAAACACACAACTATTTGAGGATTTTATAGAGCCTTTGTAAGATGAATGATTGGGGTAATCTCTTTATACTCTCATGAAATTCTATTAGTGATTTGAATTCAAAAATTGCTTTTAAGAGTTTGTTGAAGGAAGAGTTTGTTTGGGCATAATCAGATTTTGATAAAATCATGATATTGCAAAAGAGATTTTGTTTTGAATAAGTAGCAATCTTAGACACAAGATGGATTACAACGTTTGTAATTTGGAATAGCGTCATTATTGGATCACTCATAAGTCAATTTGATTGGAGATAATTAGATGAGGACTGAATGCTAGCGGTTACAGGCGAATCAGGTTAGAGAACCAGTCTACGCTTAAAATTGCAGCATAATTGTTTTTCATCCGAAATTTATGCAGATTCAGGTTATTCATATCACATTTGTGCCAATTTCGATTGGTTTTCCGTCTACAACTGAGTTGATAGTGGAGTGTAGTTATGGGTAACGGTCAATACATGCAGAATTTTGGGATATTGGTTCAGTCAAGGGCAAGATGCATAATGAGAGGTTAGAGCAATAATGAATGTTCAACATGATTTCTATATGCACATGTCTGGTATCTCAATATATAAAACTACGAGTTTTATGGGTTATTTGGCGATGAAGTGAGATTGGATGCTGCACTTGTGATGTATGCTCATTGGGTTGGTCGACTTATGAAGATTAAGGGATATGCTACGACCTCAACATTTGTTTTTTGATTTAATCATTATAGGCTACTAATGATGTTTGTTTCTGGTATCAGTTTTAAGACCAACAAAATTCGAAGCTTCGTGAAATTTTGATTGATACACCCGAAGATAGTAAATCTTCAAGTTATTTTGGTTTCAGCAAGTTCAAGACGTTCTTGAAGCTTGTATGGTCCTCCTCAAAAAACTTCTTTTGGAATAAGTTCAGTTTGGACTTAAATGGAGAAGGTGGAGCACAACAGTAATCACAGTTTATTGGAGAATTCAAGTCAACGTGGAGATTGTTGGAATATGCCTAGAATTCTAATTCCTATTTGTATTAGGACTCTATTAATGAAGTGTTTGGGAGAAGGATAACTTTGTTATCATTTGCTAACTAGGAAGTATAAATCCAATTAGGATTAATATTCCTAATGTCATATAGACTATTTATTCACTATATATACACTACCTTATTCACCTTATAGAAGACACCAAAAACCGAACACACAATGTAGACATTGATGTGAATAAGGGGAAAAGGGGGTGTGTGTGATGTGAGGAATATAAGTTAATTCTTATCCTTTTGGGTACTTCTTGTAGAGAGAGAAACACTTTGTGGGTTTTTTTCTAAGGGCATATTTACTAGAGATGTTCTCTATATGGTGATTCTCCACTAATTTTGTACTTCTTTTGATGATTAGTGGATGGCTCGAATCTTTCGCCCGTGGATGTACGCTTTAAAGCAGAACCACGTAAATCTCTTGTGTTATTTATTATTTTGCTATATTGTTATTTGTTGATCAAATCCATTATTAAATACCTACCGAATGGTTTCGATTCCGCTGCGCATACCAATCCGGTCAAGAACCGGTCACGACAATTGGTACCAAAGATTCAACAATCGGTATCAATGTTACAACACCTTCACTACTCTTCTCCTCTCATTCAATCTCCTCTTCTTTACATTGGTTAGCTCTACTAGCTGCCCACCACCACCACCACTAAACCCTGAACACTGTTGATGCAATGATCAATCACCACCACCACCACATGTCCCTAGCTATCCATCTTCACCACCGCCATCACCAAAGGCTCCACCACCACCACACCCTAGCTACTCATCTCCACCACCACCAACACCTCACGAAGCATCGCCACCACCACCAACACCTAGCTACCAATCTCCACCACCACCAACACCTCATGTAGCATCTCCACCACCACCAACACCAAGCTACCAATCTCCACCACCACCAACACCTCATGTAGCATCTCCACCACCAACACTTCATTATTGACAACCAAGTCAAACTCCAACTAATTGTGGATGGTGATAAGTACGAAGTGGTTCATAAATCAATTCTCAAAATAATTTAAGATTGCAAGAAATATTTTAATTCTGATAAATTACTCTTTCACTTCTGCTCACGCCATATAATTTAATGGAAAATGCCAGAGTTGAGCTTTCTTGAGCTGGCAACACTATATTATATAGATTCCATGACTTTATCAAATGATGATGGTATTGTGCATAAATAAGCACCATTTTTGTATTATTCAATATTTATTATTGGTGAAATCATCTGATATCAAATTAAATACATGATTAATTTCGATTTGAGTTTGACTTGATCATATGGACTGAAAGAGAGTTAATATATATTTATATGGGTTGCCTTGAACAAACTTGCATCCGCCTATTCTCATTGAATTATTTTTTGAATCACTCTTTAAGCTCCAAAATGGAGGCTGAAAGAATTTTTGAAGAATGCATAAAACCTTCATCGCCAACTCTTCACCCAAAAACATACAAGATCTCTCTATTAGATCAATTTGTACCTTGTATTTACTTTCCTGTAATTCTTTTCTACCGAAATGAAAACCCTAACCTTCCCGATATTAATAGTATCATCTCCGAAAGATCAAAGCTACTAAAGCAATCATTATCTGAAACTCTAACTCATTTTTATCCACTTGCTGGAAGGATTAAAGATAAGCTTTCCATCGACTGCAACGACGAAGGTGTATTCTATGTAGAGGCGAGAGTTAACACTTCGTTATCCGAGTATCAGAACCAACACGAGTTTCTCGCATCAACAACGACATTATTGCCTGAAAAACTCAATCAATATCAAGAATTAGCTCCTGGATCTTATGTTGCTATGATTCAAGAAACAAATTTTGCATGCGGCGGCATTACGATCGGGATATTAGCCTCTCACATGATAATGGATGGAACTGCTTTATCTTCTTTCCTAAGATATTGGGCTTCCGTTACTAGCAAATCTCGCGAAGGATTAGTTTACCCTAATTTCGATAGCTCATTTCTCTTTCCACAATATGAATCTTTCCCAAAAGAAGCAACTGTTTACGGAATGATGTCCTCTGTGGGGGTGCAAGTAGGGAAGATTTCTATAAAAAGGTTTAAATTTGATGCATCAACCATTGCTGCCCTCAAGGCAAAAGCAATAAGCTTAAGTGTGGAAAATCCTACTAGCGTTGAAGTGCTGTCCGCGTTGTTTAGCAAACATATTATGGCCATATCTAAGGCGAGATCAGGCGTTGAAAAACAACTTGCGATAATGCATTCTGTGAATTTACGTCGAAAAGCTTCGCCGCCTTTATCAAAAAGCTCAATGGGGAACTTCCTTTGGCAGGTAGCTACTTTATGCAAACCGGACGAAGCAACATTTAGTAGCATATTGAGGCAGATTAGAGATGCAATCGCGAAAGTTGACGGCGATTTTGTCAAGAAATTACAAGGTGATGAAGGGTTTCTTAACCTTTATGAAATGGTGAAGGAGACAAGTGGTGTGCTTCATGATGTGGAACATATAAATTTTGTGAGCTGGTGTAATTTTGGTTTGTACGAGACTGACTTTGGATGGGGAAAACCTGCTTGGGTTACCAACTTCGTGGATTGTCTCGGCAATTCTGAAACTGTGCTTGCAGGTTCATTAGTTTATTTCATGGATACAAAAGAGGAGAAAGGGATAGAAGCATGGGCCTTCATGAATGAAAAAGATATGCTTTTATTAGAAAAAGATAGTGATTTTCTTCAATACGCTTGTGTTGATCCTTAGATAGTTTTTTTCACGATCACCATTGTGTTGACGTGATATTGCTTCAGCATATATGCTTATATATTTTCTTTAAATGAAAGCCTTTTTTGTTTGACAAAAAATACATAAAGGGGATAAAATAAAATTTTATTTATAAAACTAATAAATTTATATTCAGAAAAAACAAAATTATGTTTGTTTGGTTCAATAAATTTGTTATTAATTTAGATTATATCAAGCTACAGCAACTAAAAATAAATAAAGGACTTGTTGATAAAATTAATATATATGTAATCTCTTAATCTTTTTATACGAAAAATTAATATATAATTGGAGAAAAAAATATCAAAAACTATTATGTTATTATTAAAAAACGGTTAGTCCCAATGAAATACCAAATGTTGGCGATATTTGAAAGCTTTTCTAGCCATTCGTGAATCAAACTAAAAAATTTATCATTTGTGAATGGGCTAAACTAGCCAATTTTGATTGATTTAACTAGAAAATATTTCAAATATCCCATGTCATCCAAATCGGTTAGTTTAGCCCATTCACAAATGGAGAATTTTTCGGTTCGATTCACGAATGGCTAGAAAAGGTTTGAAATATCCCAAAATGCGCTAAACTGGCCGATTTTGAAAGGTTTGGTTATAACTGAAAAACCCCGCAAACGTTTGGTATTTTATTGGAATTAACCCTATTTAAAAATAATTATTATTTCCTAATAATACTAATTAAAACTATTAAAAATATTAATTAATGTAATTAGACCTAAATTTAAATCATTTTTTAAAATCTGTTTGATAGATATATAATTAGTTTAAATTTTGTTAAAAATTAAATAAATCAAAAACTGTCAAATTTATGGAGGATGTTCCTAATCAAATCCGACATTGTATCACCGAAGATATTCCTTCGGCTCCTGAGATTTCAATATAATTTCTCTTTGACGATCAAAAAACAAACTGTCAAATTTATTGATGAATAATAAATTTATAAAATTCATCCTGAAATTTTAGATTACGCCATCCCTCTAGCCGCCCTCTCCCACTTTGTCGCCCTCTCCTAATCCGGCCACCACTTGAGGCCACCACTATTTTTCTTCTCCGAGAGAAACCCAGATGGGCTCTTGGAGAAGATGAACTCCCTTGGAGAAGATGATCTGAGAACAGGGATGACCAGTGAAGATCTAAGGACAAGGACAAGGACGAAGATCTGAGGATATGGACGGCTGAAATTAGCACGAAAGCAATCTCGTTAGCTTAATCATAGTAGCTAATGTAGATTCTTTTTTTTTTTATCAAACTTCGGAGTCCATCGGAATAGAGCAGTAAAGAAGTGCCAATTCTATAAAAAAAACGTTGTCACATACATCATTTTTGCATAATCTTCATTTCCACTTCTCTTCTCGTTTCATCGTCTATATGGTGAAAATATACCTAAACCCTAGATTTTCTTCCATAACTCTATTCTAATTCTTAAACTCTCCAAAACAAAAAACTAATTACAAATAAAACTAGAAATCATACGCATAAATCTCGAATCGACGATCGATTTTTGAGACTGTGGAATCGGACGATCGAACGTCGAGGAGCTTGACGTTTTCTTTGAGGTTTTTTGATTCGATTGATTTAGTGGGGATCGTTAAAATCGCTGAGGTGAGAATTGATCATTGGTTTTCGGTTTATTTAAATTTAACACATTAGCCTGAAACCTTAGGTTCAGATTTCGCGTCGATTTTCCATTTTAACGTTATAAATCGTTACACCTGTTATAGATTGGAATTTTGGCAAAAATTATGATGTTTATTGGCTGTGATTTGTGAGTATCGTTGATAACGCGAAAATCACAATGTTTTGTTAATCGACGATTTCAACGAAAATGTTGACGATTCATCGATTTTGACAAAATACAAGTTAACGTATAAATACATTAACAATTGATTATAAAATGGATTAAGGGATGAAATATGACCTAAAATAAATATTAAAGTATTAATTGAGGAATCAGTGAAATTGCAAAATTTGTACGATTCAAAAAAAATTTCGTCGACGATGAAATTTTGACAAAGTTTTCGTAATACGTGCCTAATGTTTCGATCTAACTTGTAAGCTGTCTGTCACGACCCAAAATCAGAGATCGTGACCGACGTTAGGGTATGGGTATGATAGTACCCGAAACCCGGAACTAGCCTCGCGGATAACCACACAATACAAATAATCCTGCACAAAACCAATGCTTGGGGGCAACCGAGACTCAAACCTCAACTAGCAGTTTATATAAACAATTATGTAACCAAATGCTCGGCTCAAACCCAAGGCTCCCACAGTATGCCTCATATATAAATAACAGGATACAAAGTATAACATGCCAACAACATAAATAAAGAATCGGACCAATCCGACAAACCAAAGTATATAATATAAATGAACCATGAAAGGTAAACTAGGTCTACTGCGCTATAAGAGTATAAAGCAATTTGACTAGTTTTATTAAAAATAAAAGAACCTCCGAAAAATCAAAGAAGTCGGATATCAACCAAAGCTCTCAAAATCATGAAGCTGGAAAAATGAGAAAAACAACGGGTTCAGATATACTGAGATGAGTTCGTAATACTATTTACATTTATTAAGTTAAAATATTCAAAACCATAAATCATTTTATACTAATATATAAATCGCGTTATGGAAGAAGTATTGAAATGAAACCCAAAGTATATCGCAAAGTAAACGGGAATAAATTCTCGTCAATCCCAAAGTAAGCCAGACATCTTGTCAACCGAACCTAAAGTACTTACTGGTGAACACTGTCTCGATAATGCATATCGAGTAGCTCGTTCCAATTCAGTTCCTTAATCATTCAAAACAGTTCAAAAATATTTGTATATTGAAATACATAAGTTACTTAATAAAGCGGTAAATAGCACTACAAACTCACTGCTTGCGAAACCACGTGATAATCCTGGCAAGTAAACTAACCCTGCGCAGACTTCGAAGCACGAGCAGACGACGAGTCTAAAAACAAGGCACATGTTAAAATCCATACAACCCCTAACTCTAAGAATATTAGACACCACATAGAACTAGCATCTCAAGCCACATCCAACACTACTAGGAAAAAATTTAACTCATGATAAAGATAGTTCCAAATTGTTAAACTACAAAATCATCCAGAAAGGCTCTTCTAATCCTTAGAAAGTATAAAGCCCGCAACTACCTACGATAACTAAGCATTGACCACATCCCACTAATATTACACAAACCTAATATCATATTGCACACACAAGAGGTTCAACAACTAATTAAAACGATATTCAAACATTTCACAATAATATCATTAATAAACAAAATCAACCAACCAACCCTTGCTGGCGAAACCTATTAACCGCGATCCTCGATCCTCGAGTCATCTAACTCATATATCCAAAACAAACTCAAATTCTCAAAATCATTCCACCAAATATAACAGTAACCTTGCAAATAGGAGATCACCTAGATTAAAGTCACGCGTAACCGAGTCATTGGTTATGCTCAAGTCAAACTTTCAGGAAAACAAAATTTTCAAAACAAAAAACAATATATCAACATTTTCCACTTTTCTTTTAAAGACGTTAACATCTTATACATATTTTTACTTACAAAAACCAAAATGCTTTATCGTTAGAAAACCTTCAATTTTGTAAACACATTAAAATTTTCCAAACATCCGCATTTTGAATTCGCAATTAAACCTTACTTTGAAATAAGTTTACAAATCTATAAAGTCGTTCAACTAAAAAAATTATTATTATCTTTAATTCAAACTTGATAAAATTTTATCCTTTTGTCAAAATGGGAAAATAAATTTGTATAGAAAATCTCCTCATTCGCACAATATTCTATATGAGTATAGCAAAATATTTAAACTAATCAAATATATAAAAATAAACTTCTTTTAATATCATGGTATATACACATACATGGAGCATAACCAAATCCCTTAGTACGACAACCCTCAAATCATGAATCGAAAGCTAACTCGTAAGCCTTCCAATCCGACCTCAAAATCTTATCACACTTATTACAATAATAGCTCAAGTGTAACCTCATATCCAATATTGATTCCTACGTAACACATCTATTCTAATAACACAAAACTGGTCATTGCAACGCAATTGTAATATCCTCTATTTTTTTAGGCTTTTTTCGTCGAGTTTTCGGTAATTATTTGAGTCATTCGTTGATTCGGTCGTGGTTCGATTCGTTTTTGTTTTTTGTTTGATTGGTTGGGCCCATGAAAACACCCATGCAAAATTGTTAACAAATGTTGGCCACTTATTTGTTTTAATTATCTTAACTTTTGTAAATTATACAAGCCTAATGTAAATCATAGCCATGCATTGAATAAAATTTTCATTCCCATGAATTGAATCTTTGGGCCATGCCCTTTTTTTAATTAACCAGTTCTGTTGGCTGCGTGCTGCAACCTTTCCTTCCTTATATTTAGGTCCTTTTAAACCATTTTAAACCCTAATCTATTTCTATCACTTGCATTAAACTTTAGCCGTCCTCAAGCCCCAATTATACACTGAAATTATTCATCTTTCATTCCTCTCCATTGCTGAAATTGGTAAGTCTTCTCACGTTTTCATTTTCAGTTTCAGTCCTATATATGTCCTTATCGTTTCTTGATCTGTTCTTATTCGTTTTAGCACCGAATTGAGTTTTGTTTGTTTTCCGCCGTAGTTAACTCAATCCTTTTCGATCCTAAAGCTTCGAAATTGAATTCGGTACGTAAACTCCTCTTCATTTTAGCGTTGTAACAGTTTAGGCGCGATATCGTCACATAGCTTCCCTAACTCATATCTTTTTTGTTTTAGCATTGATTTGGGATCCGTTTGTTCGTGGCTGCTGACACATTATCCTTATTAATTTTAAGCCTTAAAATAGTCAATCGGTACGTAAATCTTTCATGTTTAATCGCCGTACGATTTTTGTCACTGTTTTGTTATGGTTGATGCTGCCATGTTCTAGGCTATGTATTTAGGCATGACTCATGATATGTTAGACTTTAATATCATGTTGTTATTTGGTTAACTATTTAGTTCTTGAGTTTACGTTGAATTGATTCGCGTTTATCGTCGTTAGAGGGCTGCCGTCCTTTTTTTTGATTTCTGCAGATGGTTTCATATTGTTACTGATGTTATTCATATATTTCTTAGGAGATTTGATTAACTGATTTGTAAGGGTGTTAATGTTGGTTTCTTTTCTTAATAATCTATTTCAGTTTTGTATTAAATTTGCTGATGTTAGTGTGGGTTCTTCTTTGAGTTAGTTTTATATTGGTTAGATTCAATAGTTGGCAGTATTATTTGTTGCTTCAAATGTGAATATGTCTCCTTTTGTTTATGGGATTTTCATAATGAATTGAAATTTTGGTTAAGTGAAATGATGGATGGTGGGCGGCAAATGTTGTTGTTTGATTTATATGGCCATTTGGCTATGCAAAGTGGTTGGTTAGTATTGGCTATAATTGATCAAAGGTTTGATTTAATTTTTTCTATTTTTTTTATTTTATTTTGAAACTGGACTATCGATTATCGTTTTGATTTCTATATTACTTATTGTTTACAGTATTCTAAATATGAAAATAACATTTGATTTGATTTTAATTGAATGGTTTTGATATTTATTATTTGAAAACGATAATTTTTTTATAATATTTTAATCGTATAATTATTTGGGTAATTATCGTTATTTTAAAATATTAGCTTGACGTGCCAATTTGACTAATTTACGTTTTAACTTTTAAATTATTTTTTTAAATTAATTTAATTAGGTATTTATTTTTAAATATTGGTTACTTATGTCTAAAACTATTGAGTTCCGTTTTAATTAATGAATACTATTTTATTAAAATTAATATTTTTTGGATTTAATATGTGGTTTATATTTTTTGATAAAATGGTTGGGTCGGGTTAGACATTGGTTGCTCGCCAGGCGAGAAAAAACGGAGCGACGTGTGGACTCAGTTGACACTCTACATTGAAATTATCAAATTGGATATAATATTTTTATTTATATTAATTTGGGTTTACCCCTCCGGATTATATTTTTAAGTGAGAACTCAGTAGGCTTGACTTGTGGTTGACGTTATAATTATTTAAATTTTGTGCTCTATTGTGTTTGTCTGTGCCTTGATTTAATGTTTGTGCTAGTCCTATGTGGCGTCTAGTACTCCTTAGAGTTATGATTTATTTTTAACTCTAAATTTATATTTTTTTTAGACTCGTCAGTTGTTCGTGCTCCCGAGTCCACTCAGGGTTAGGTGCTTGCAAGGAGTCCGCGTAGTTTAGCAAGCTGTGAGTTTATATAATCGTTTACCGCTTTATTAAGTAAACTATATTATTTTGTATATCGTAAATGCAGTTTTAAAAGAGTTTTTAACTCATTATGGATGTGGATTGGAACGAGCTACTTGATGGCCATCATCGAGACTGTATGCACCAGTAATATATATTTGGCGGATTATTATGCGACCTACTTTGATTATCGACGGAATTACATCTCTGGCCTATTTTTCTTATGATGAGGATGTGTTCCCGTCTATTTATTATTGATTCAATTCTTATTCCATAATGAATATTATAAATATATCAAGAATGATTTGTTTTAAATGTTTTTCACTCAAAAAATGTAAACGGCAGTATGAACTCGTCTCAGTATATTTGACCCCCGTTGTTTAACCATTTTTTCAGGTTTACAGTTTTAAGCGAGTCATGGACCTCTTCTTTGCTTGATTCTCGGAGGTTTATTTTTAATTGAATAAAAGAGTCGAACTTTATTTAAACTCTTAGACCGCAGTAGTGTTAGTAGATTGTTAATGTTTTACTCTGTTGTTTCGCCAATTGGTCTGGTTGCCTATTATTTTACATTGGCATATGATACTTTGCATTCTGCAATATTTATTATATTGGCATGCTGTTGGAGTCTCGATCTTGAACCGAGCATTTGATTATATATATGTTGTTTATATAAACAGTTAGATTTATGTTGGAGTCTCGGTTGCCCCCGAGCAAGTTCTATGTAGGTTTAATTGTGATGTTCGATGTTCCGCGAGGCTAGCTACGGGTTTCAGTACAACCATGCCCATACCCTAGCGCCGGTCACGAACTCTGAAATTGGGTCGTGACAGCAGTCATCCTAAATTCACCATTGTCATCACAGAGTATTTGTCTAGATACATTTCAGTAAAATTTTAAAACTATATGAAATCCATCTATTTTATAAATAAATTTATCTAAAATGTAGCCCGCTAGTTCATTTCAAAATATTTTTCTCAAAAACACTTTATCGATAAAATCCATTTTTCTCATAAATCGTGACCGTTGCTAGGGTATGGGTATGGTAGTACCGAAACCCGTAGCTAGCCTCGCGGATTTCCACATAATACAAATAATCTTGCACAAAACCAATGGTCGGGCGCAACCGAGAATCCAACCTAAGGTAGCAGTTTATATAAACAATTATGTAACCAAATGCTCGGCTCAAATATGAGGCTCCAACATCATGCCTTATATATAAATAATAGAATACAAAGTATAACATGCCAACAACATAAATAAACAATCATACCAATCTGACAAACCAAAGTATATAATATAAATGAACCATGAAAGATAAACTAGTTCTATTGCAGTGTAAGAGTATAAAACTGTTTGACTAGTTTATTAAAAACAAAAGAACCTCTGAAGAATCAAAAAAGTCGGAGATCAACCAAAGCTCTTAAAATCATAAACTATGAAAATGGGAAAAACAACGGGGTTAGATATACTGAGATGAGTTCATAATACTATTTACATTTATTAAGTTAAAACCTTCAAAACCATAAATTCTTTTATACTAATATATAAATCGCATTATGAAAGAAGAATTGAAATGAAACCCAAAGTATATCCCAAAGTAAACGGAAATAAATTGTCGTCAATCCCAAAGTAAGCCAAACATCTTGTCAGCCGAACCTAAAGTACTTACTGGTGCACACAGTCTCGATAATGCCCATCGAGTAGCTTGTTCCAATCCAGTTCCATAATCATTCAAAACAGTTCAAAAACATTTATATACTAAAATACATAAGTTACTTAATAAAGCGGTAAATAGCACTACAATTCACTGCTTGCGAAACCACGTGATAATCCTGGAAAGCAAACTAACCATGCGCTGACTCCGAAGTACTAGCACACGACGGTTCTAAAAAAAAGACAAAAGTTAAAATATATACAATCCCTAACTCTAAGAATACCAGACACCACATAGGAATAACATCTCAAGCCATAACCAACGTACAAGGCAAAGTAAAGCATACATCCATACAAACCAAACAACAAGTTAAGCTTATATGAGTTCGTGCTTTTGAAACCAAAATCCAGAGTTCTAACATAACTTAGATATATTATTTAAAACCAATTGAAATTCACAAAGTAGTGTGTTAGCCATAAACCATACTATAAGCTCATCACAACATGTCGGGCGACCTAAGTCTAACTCGACTCAAGCATAAACTAAAGTAATCCAAAGCAAAAACCAAAATTCTTTAATTAAAACCAAAGTCATTTGAAAACAAAGAACTCAAATAAAGCTTAACAAACAAAAAATCCACTAGCAACAACATGCCAAACAATTTTCCATCACTTGGAAAATTTCACCCAAAGTATATACAACTTAAATAAGCCACTTTAAATGAATTCACTTATGATTGAAAACACATTTAAACACTCAAACACAGATCTGAAATAATAACTCAATCAACTAGCAAAATAATGGCAAAATCTTACATAACTTTCATTCAACTCCTCAAATCAATAACCAAACAATCTTAATCAAAACCAACATATATAATTCACCAAAAGCAGTCCCAAAACACCCATGGGAAGCCATTGACATGCTCAACATAAAAACCATTTATACAACTTAAATAATGGAATAACAATTACATAAATTACCCAATTAATCACTAAGCAATTGAATAACCCAAACCTGTGTTCTAACAAGCCAAAATAGTCCTAGGTAGCGTATTTCCAGCAACTTACATAATTGATCTTACAACCCATGTAAACAATACAAACTTCAGCAAAACAAACCCTAAGTCCAACAATTAAACCACCAAGCAATTGAACACCCATAGTATCAATCCTAATACATTAAATAAGCCCTAGATATAATATTTCCAGCCACCATAACATACAAAAACCGAATACAATTCACACCATAACAACAAATCAAAATAACCAATCAATTAGACAATAACTCCAATCTCCCTATGCGTAACACTATACCACAAATCCATATTAACGCCCAAACTATGAAATCTCAGATTTCAATCATGCCAAAATAAAGTATTGCAAGCCGAATCACCCAATGTATTAATCTAGCACAAAAATCTAATAAACTCTACAAAAATCAAGGGAAAAGGAATCACATACCTCTTGCTAGCCAAAGTAAACAAAACCCAAAAATAACAATCCAATTC
Source organism: Mercurialis annua (assembly GCF_937616625.2). Taxonomy (NCBI): domain Eukaryota; kingdom Viridiplantae; phylum Streptophyta; class Magnoliopsida; order Malpighiales; family Euphorbiaceae; genus Mercurialis; species Mercurialis annua. The sequence continues at coordinate 36,482,838 of NC_065577.1, read as the reverse complement.
AGCCTACAAACATAGATAGACAAAGAGCTAATGAATTTATATCGATAGAAATGAAGAACTAATGATTAAACCATAAGAAAATGATAAAGAGGCTTACCAAGGATCAAAATAGGACAAGGATTAGTGAGGAATGATTATCAATGTTTTCCAGCACAAATAGTGTTTTCAGAAATGAGAGAAAAGGTTTTAGATCGAAATAAGGTGCTATTTATAGAAAAGTAGCGAACCGCAAAATGTCGCGTCGCGCCCGCTACTTATCCTTTTCGCGCCCACAAGAAACCTACTGCCTACGAGAAATTGAAATTTTTGAAGTTACGCTCGGAATCGCTCCGAAAGTCCGAACCACACCCAAAACATCTAAAAAGAACTTATAAAAGGTAATAAATACTCAAACCATGATTCAAAGAAAGCAAACCAACTAAAACAAACCCAAAGCAAATCGGAAAGTTCATTAGAACGTGTCGGAAAAACACGGGGTATTACAATGCCCTAATGGTGTTTAAAAGCTGAAGTATTAATGATAACACAGAGATGTCATGGTAAGTTACAAAGGTTTAACGTTAACTTGGATTATCGTTTAGGCACCAAATTGCTTTAAAATATCATTTTCGATTAATGTTTACAAAAAGATGTTTGAAAGTGTTTTTATTCGATTACGATATTTGAAGTATCATTAACCGGGTATAGAGAGCAAGTGGACTTGGCATGGTAACCTGGCTTGGAAGGTAAGACCTCATCCGACGAGTTACAATGTTCAATTTAACGTCGAACCTTAATTTATTGAATTCGGTTGATAAAATGATAAAATCTGATTTAACACAACGAGCCTGAAGTTTAAGAATTCGTCCGACAAATATATGAAAACAATTTTTTAAAACGGAGCTAGAATCGATAATCGGTTAACAATACATGAAAAGGGTAAAAGTGAATAAGTGTTACGTGATAACGTGACTGGTCTGGGTCTAGAGTCAATTCTAGAGTTAGGTCGTTATCCCGACTTGCTAAGATATTAACATATTATTAATAATTAGATCCGACGAGCATTAGAGTCTTGAGATTAGAGTTTAAAGATAAGATACAGAGATTAAGAGGTCACTGTGAGTTTATGTTATTACTTTTATATATTGAATAGTGCTTGTTTATTTTCATATATGAAATGTTTTATGCAATATTATATTGTTACACGTGTTTTGAATACCGATATGGATCCAATGAAATGAGCTCCCTATTGGTCGGTAATAGGACTGTATTCGTATAGGTACCAATTGAGAGTAGAAATGTGAAATGATGAATGAAATATGAAGGGACCGATATGAGGCTCTCAGGTGGAAGCCAAAGCTCTCAAGACCCGCATCAATGGATTAAGTGAACGGTCGTGGATGAATTGTAAGAGTCACACTCGCAGTCAGGGGGTGATTGTTAAAGTTGCTCGCAAGGTCTCGCAGTTGGGAAGGTGAATGCTCAAAGCTATGGTTGCGGCCAAGACCATTGGTTATGAAAGATATGATTAAAAAGAAATAGTTATGAACTGGGGAATAAGGTTTCTTTTGGTGTTTGTGTTTGGTTAAATGTATATATGTGCTTTACGAATGAGATTTCAGTTTTATAAACTTAATTTTTATTAGTAATAATATGAACTCACCAGTTTTATAGTGACGCCCACAGTTTTTCCATTCTACAGGAATGTCATGTTTGATAAAGTTGGCTTCCGTTCTTTTATTTTTTTGGATGTTTAGTTTGACAAAAATATGTAAAGAAGATTTGATCTCTAGAATACGCAATAATTTTAATGTTTGACATTTGTACAAAGTTGGTATCTATTTGTATCGTGTTATATTTGTTTTATCATAATGAATGTGGTTTGAAACGCTAGATGAAATAAATGAAGATGAATGTCAAAGATAAATCTCTCATTAATAGGTAAGCTCTCCTACGTGTTCACATGATGGATGACAAGTATAAAAGATTCATAAGGCTTGTTACGGATTTCGAAACTAACACTCTCATTCTCTAGCATCATTTTCGGTCCAAAAATTTGGGCCGTGACAACTTTCCTCCCCACCTTTTGGATTTTTAAAATATTTTAATTTTTTTAAATGCTTATAAATAGCTATGGTATTTACACCTTTTATAATTTTAATGTTTGTATAAATGTGCATGTAGCTTTGATGGATTTTATTTGAATCTTACAAATTTACGTATAAAACGTTTATACTAATGTTTTTGGATCTAAATTAATTTTAATAATATTTAAAATTGTAGGATTTTTAGTTTATTGTTTTAATTTCATATTTTTATACTATATATTTACTTAAAAAGGAAAAAAAAGGAAAATTAAAATTCTATTTAATAAAACCAGTAAAATTAAAATATAGCAAAACAAAGACACTAAAGAATAAAATCAATTGGTAGGAAAAAAACATATAGTTAAGTCCTACAAAAATAAATATAAATTTCATGTAATTACAGAAGAGTGATATATAGTAGAAAAAGACTATTAGAAAAAAGTCTATTAACTAAAAAACAACTCACCTTTTACCTCTATATCAATTTCACTCTAACGTTATAATTTCGTCAATCGCACCCAAATCTATACCTTGGGATTTCAGTTACACGCTCGAGTATTAAAGTGATTTACTTTTCATTTAGAAAATGTTCAAAAAAATCATCATTTTTAATTGTTTGAACGGAAAAGAGTTAAAATAAGTATCTTATAAAGGTTTTATAAATTTTTCCCGATTGTAAAAGAGTCAAATTTGATTTTAAAAATAGAATTGAAGCCCAAAAATATAAATTTAGGTACAATTGATAAAATTGCAACGTCAAAATAAAATTAAAAAAGGTATATAAGATGGGTGGTTTTCTATTTTTTTTTACTAAATTGGCGTCTGGGAAAATATGAAATAACCAATAAATGTGTTAACTGGTTTGATCGTGGAGCAACATGTCATTTTAGCTTTTTCTTAATCAATTATTTTAGTCAATGAAATTATTTGTTTTATCAATTGAAAATATATCAATTCAAAGCATCGAATCCGTGAGAATAAAATATAAATATGTTTTTAATAACATATGATATCATTACAGAAATAACTATATGAAAATAGATGAATACAAATAAACTAATTCCGCACTCAACTTATCTTTAAAATATTTAGATAATCATTCACCCACTTGCATCTAAACTACTCCTCTAAGTAGCACGGAAACGGAAACGGGAAACGAAAACGATACGAAACGGACACGGGGAAACGAAAGTTTTTCAAAATGAAGGACACGAAACGTGGGGGAAACGTGTAAATAACAAAAATTTAGGGATATATTTATAAAAATATTATTTAAATATTTATGATAATTAACAAAATAATTCAATTTAATGTACTAAATATTTAAAATTTTATAAATATATAAAAAATATAATACAATTCAACACAAATAAGTATATTTGTTGTATTGTGGGCAATGCGAATGTAAAATTTATGGGTAACTAGTTAGATTTTTTTATTTGTGGGTAATAATTTTAAATTTTTTACAAATTTTAATTTTTATTATTTACAGAAACGGCCCGAAACGTTTCGTACGGGTGTCCAAGAGTTTCCGGTTTCCGAAACGTTTCCGAAACGGGAAACGCAACTTTATCGAAGTTTTCGTGCTTCTTAGCTACTCCTTTTAATTAGATATGTTAATTAAGATTCGTCTCGATACGTATAATCAAAATATATCTTTCTAAAATAAAAACATATTAGAACAATGCAGATCAAATAATGATACATATATTTGTCAAATTGATTTTAAAATTTTATTGAACTTGGACTAAAGATGTTTTAATTGCTTTAAAAAAGGGATTAATTCACCCCTATATTTTGCACTCAAGATAAAAAAGTAATTTTCAACGAAAACATATAAGACTAGAGCATTTACATCAGTGTTGGTAAATGACAATCATGTGGAACTGATCCGGTTGAGAAGAGGTGTTAGGCAAAGGGACCCAATTTCACGCCATTTACTTGTTATTGCTAGGAGTGAGCAAAAACCGACCCAGACCATAAAACTGACCCAAACTGAACCAAAAATTAGGATGGAGTGGTTAAAATGGTTTTTGTGGAGTGATTTGGTATAGGGAAATTGAAAATCTCAGTTTATGGAGTTGATTTGGTTTTTGTCCTCGGTTCACCGAACCAAACCGAAAAACCGAGACGTCGTTTTTAATATAGGTAAAAGTACTACATAAACCTCATTTATAATCCTAACCCTAATTTTTCCCTCACCCACTCGGTCACAACCACAACCCTCTCAGATACCCTCAATCGTTTTCTTCTCTCCACAAACCCTAAATTCTCTCATTTTACATGGATCTCTCAGTTCTCTTCTCTCTCGCTGACCCTCCATAAAACCTAATAACTCAACCACTTCCTCTCGATGGCTCTATCTTTCTTTCTAAACGATTCATAGTGTGAAGTTTTTTGATTTTCGTTCTGTTTACCTCTCTTCCAGCAAAGTAATAATTTTTTTTTGTTAGCATGGTAATTTTGTGATTCAAAGAGTTTCAATCGAAGAAACATTAAGGTAAAGTGACTGATATAAGGATTTTAAACAATTTTTATTCTGTATTGATTTCTTTTCATATTTCTAACATTTTTTCTTTGTTTTCTCTTTTGTCTGCTGCAGATCTAGTATATCATTACAAAAAGACTCGATTGTAAGGTAAACTGAGTTCCGAGTTTTGATTTGTGGTCTTCTATTCTGAATCTTCCATTTGTTAATTGTTCTCCTCTATTTGATTCTTGTTTTTCATGATCTATTGGTGGTTATTTGGAAACGATCTGGTGTCGAAGTTGTAAAACTTCGATTGTAAGGTAAAACTTTGATCTATATTTGTAATACCCCGTGTTTTTCCGGCTAGTTCCGATGAACTTTCCAATATACCTTGGATTTGTTTGAGTTGGTTTGACTTCTCGAAAACATGGTTTGAAGGTTCATGACCTCTTGAATGATGTTTTATGATGTTTTGAGTGTGGTTTGGGTCATCGGATCGATTCTGAGCTTAAAGTCAAATTTCACATTTTTCCTTCTTGGGCAGAAAAGTTAGCGGTCGCCAACTTTAGTTAGCGGTCGCCAACTACTTTGCGGTCGCGAACTATAGTTCGCGGTCGCCAACTTGCACTGTACAGTTCGCCGTTTTTCTATAAATACCACCTTATTCGACCTAAATCAATTTTGAACTTTTCTTAAAACCCTATTGCGGCTGTCACTCTCAGATTATCATCTTCTATTGATTCCTCAACCTATTTTCTTTAATTGTAAGTATTTTAATCAACTATTTCAACATTTAATCCCTTAAAACTCATTCAATCGATTTCCTATTAATTGTTCTCTATTATATGTTGCTATAGGCTGAATTGAGTTATTATTTTTCTGGGTTTTCTCTATTGGATCATTATTAATCTATTTCAAGAGGTTAGTGGTTCTAATCCTTTGCTTTGAATTGTAGAGATTGTTAGATATTGGTTTACTTTATTACTTTGGGTGATATAGCATGTTGTATATTCTGTTTTGACTTGATTGAAATCTGAGATTTCATACTTTGGGTGTTGTTGTTGTTAATTGTTGATGTTCTTACTTGATTAGCTTGGAATCATTGTTTAGACTAAGGGCTATGTGATTTGGTATGTGGTTATTGTTGGGTTTTATAGGTTCATAACGCAGCGGAATTTCAAAAATTTATCTAAAAACCCAAACCAAGATCCATGTAATTCGAATTAACAGAATAATTACTTACTTGTATGTCGAATTCAACAGCAATGTAGGAAGGAAGGAGGTGGTTCACTTTGGTGATACCTGGCCTCGGATCAGAAACGCCTCCAAAAGAACGCGTCCTCTACGAGTATCCACACGAACAGACCTTAGCCAAAACTAGTGCTTGTGTGCTAGCACTATTGCTTCACAAGCAATTTCGAATTTTAGTGATTTAGTGAATAATGAATTTCGTCATTCTCAAACCAACTGCTTAATGAGTATTTATAGTGATAAATAACACTAGGGTTTGAGACAAATTCAAATTTCAATCTCATTGCAATTCTACAAGTTTATGTTTATCAAAAACTCCTTTTTGATAATTATCCATATATATTAATTACTATATTTATTATCTTCCAAAAAATAATAAATTAAGGAAAACACTTATCCTTAAATTTCGAATTAATATATATATTAATATATATATATATATATATATATATATATATATACATAATTAATCACTTAATCACATTGGGCTTGTACAACCCATAACTGTTTTGGGCCTGTTCTTAGTGTGCGACCCTGTAGGTTCATATAACGTTGGCAGTAGGCTCGAAATCCCTATTTCAGCCCACAAGTCATAAGTGGCCTCTAGCAAGACATTATGACTACCCAAGTTATATGAATATTGATAATCCGATTTAACCATTTACAATAATATTTTAATCCCTTTGTCTCTCGATATCCAGATTGAATATAAGGCATAGTTATGTCATCCTTATAACATTCAATCATTAGTTTCTTGACTCTAAGTAGATTGAAAATGATAACTTCTTATCAATTAGCATGGCCATGCATTTTCTTCAGTCTATCTTCTTCAAGGGGCCCATAGATATCTTACTCAAATAAATGAGGGACAAATTCCTTCTCAGTCACTCACATTTCTCACATAGTTACTTTCATATCCAATGACAATCTATTCCATTATCCTGTTAAAGATAATGTAAGACTGTATCAAAATATGAAATAGCTATGTAGAAATCCATGATGATTTCAAGGTCAAAGGATTATACTAATAGAACTGTAATGAGAATTACTTATGACAGTGATCTATGTAGTATTCTCACAGTGGGTCATCCAGTGCCTTATTTCTCAAATAGCACCTATGATTTGACTTAATATCTCATATACATGATTAGTAAAACATAATCATCAGTCAACATCATACTAGTCTCAATGTTCTATTAAGACTAGGGATAGATGGTATATAATTCTTTTATTAAACCTAAGGGTTCTACTATCAAGTCACATACTCGATGACCTTAGAAAGAATTAACCATTCAAGTATTTTAATCATTAATATAAAATGATAAAAACTGCCAATCAATAAATAATAAAATGATAAAGTCAAAACACGGTCAAACATGATTGACCTAGTGCATATCACTAACAATCTCCCACTTGCACTAGGCCCAAACTACATTAAATCTAATTCCCATGGACCTAGTATGACTCTCATGCTTAGGCTGTGGAAGAGCCTTAGTTAGCGGATCAGCAACATTATCATTTGTCGAAACTCTGCATATCTTCACGTCTCCTCTCTCAATGATTTCTCGAATGAGATGATAACATCTAAGTATGTGTTTGGATCGCTGATGTGATCTGGGCTCCTTTGCTTGTGCTATGGCCCCATTGTTATCACATAACAAGTTCACTGGATCGGATATACTAGGAACAACTCCTAATCCAGTTATGAACTTTTTGATCCAAACAGCCTCCTTAGCTGCGTCTGAAGCAGCTATATACTCAGCTTCTGTTGTAGAATCAGCAACGGTGTCCTGCTTCGAGCTCTTCCAGCTAAAGCACCTCCATTCAAATAAAACACATATCCTGACTGTGATTTATAATCATCAATGTCAGTTTGGAAGCTAGCGTCTGTGTAACCCTTTACAATCAGCTCATCTTCCTGACCACCATATAGCAAGAATGCATCCTTGGTTCTTCTCAAGTACTTAGGGATGTTCTTAACTGCTGCCCAGTGACTTTCACCTGGATTTGACTGGTATCTGCTCGTTGTACTCAAAGCATACGAGACATCAGGTCGAGTGCACAACATTGCATACATGATAGATCCAATAGCAGAAGCATATGGAATCTTACTCATGCGGTCTCGCTCATCCTGTGTCTTAGGACACTGAGTCTTGCTGAGACTGATGCCATGTGACATTGGCAAGAATCCTCTCTTGGAGTCTTGCATACTAAACCTGTTTAATACCTTATCAACATAAGTGCTTTGACTTAGGCCAATGAGTCTTCTAGATCTATCTCTATAGATCTTGATGCCTAATATATAAGCAGCATCGCCCAAGTCTTTCATTGAAAAACACTTTCCTAACCATGATTTAACATTTTGCAGTATGGGAATGTCGTTTCCAATGAGTAGTATGTCATCAACATAAAGCACTAAGAAAACAATCGCGCTCCCTCTAACCTTCTTGTACACACAAGGTTCATCTTCATTCTTGATGAATCCAAACTCTTTGATTGCTTCATCAAAACGAAGATTCCAACTCCGAGAAGCTTGTTTTAATCCATAAATGGATTTTTGAAGCTTGCAAACCTTTCCAGAATTCTCTGGACTGGCAAAACCCTCAGGTTGTGTCATGTACACATCCTCAAGTAAGTTTCCATTAAGAAACGTTGTTTTGACATCCATTTGCCATATCTCATAGTCATAATATGCAGCTATGGCAAGGAGAATTCGAATGGATTTGAGCATAGCAACTGGTGAAAAGGTTTCATCATAGTCTATACCATGTATTTGTCTGAAACCTTTTGCAACTAGTCTTGCTTTATAGGTATGCACATTGCCATCCATGTCAGTCTTCATTTTGAAGACCCATTTGCACCCAATGGTTTTTACACCATCCGTTGGGTCAATCAAGGTCCAAACTTGATTATCATACATGGATTGCATTTCAGATCTCATGGCTTCGAGCCATTTTTCAGAGTCAGGACTATTTATAGCCTCTTGATAGGATGTGGGTTCTTCTTGATCCACAATCATCACATCATTGTTCTCAGTAATGAGAAATCCATATCTCATAGGATTATGACGTGTCCTATCAGACCTCCTTTGGCCTTGTGGTACTTGTACTGGTTCAACAATTGCTTGTTGATTCTTTTGAGGTTCCATACTTGGTACAATGCTATTTTGTGGTTCTTGAATTTCTTCAAGTTGTACTGTACTCCCACTGGTTCCTTTGGAAATAAATTCTTTTTCCAAAAAGATACCATTTCGAGCAACAAACACTTTGTTCTCATAAGTATTGTAGAAGTAATATCCTTTAGTTTCTTTAGGATATCCTACAAAAAGGCATTTGTCAGATTTGGGTGCTAATTTATCTGAAATTAGTCGCTTCACATAAGCTTGACATCCCCAAATCTTAAGAAAAGACAAACTAGGAGTTTTTCCAGTCCATATCTCATATGGTGTCTTTTCAACTGCCTTTGATGGAACTCTATTCAAAATGAATGCAGCGGTTTCTAAAGCATAACCCCAAAATGAGATTGGAAGATCAGTTTGACTCATCATTGATCGAACCATATCCAATAGAGTTCGATTTCTCCGTTCAGACACACCATTCCATTGTGGTGTTCCAGGTGGAGTCAATTGAGAAACGATCCCACAATCTCTTAGATGATCTACAAATTCTTGGCTTAAATATTCACCACCTCGATCAGATCTTAGTGTTTTAATATTTTTACCAAGTTGATTTTGTACTTCATTCTTAAATATTTTGAACTTTTCAAAAGATTCAGATTTATGTTTCATCAGATAAACATAACCATATCTACTGAGATCATCAGTAAAAGTAATGAAGTACTGAAATCCACCTCTAGCATTTGTACTTAATGGACCACATACATCTGTATGTATAAGGCCCAATAAGTTTTTAGCTCTTTCACCTTGTCCAATAAAAGGTGTTTTTGTCATTTTGCCCATTAGACAAGATTCACATGTTTCAAATGATTCATAATCAAATGAATTCAAAAGTCCATCTCTTTGAAGTTTTGATATGCGTTTCTCATTTATATGGCCTAAACGACAATGCCAGAGATAAGTAGAGTTTAAATCATTTGACTTAAACTTCTTAGCATTGATGTTATAGATTGATTTTTCATTAGTGTCTTCAACATTTAAAATATAAAGACCACTACTGCGTGGAGCATATCCATAAAGAATGTTATTATGCGAAATACTGCATTTATTATTCCTAATAATAAATTCAAAACCATCCTTGTCCAAACAAGAAACAGAAATAATATTCCTACACATGGTAGGTACATAATAACAATTGTTCAAAGATAAAATAAGTCCACTAGGCAAAGATAACTCATAAGTCCCTACAGCTAAAGCAGCAACTCTTGCTCCATTGCCAACTCGTAGGTCCACTTCGCCTTTTGTCAAACTTCTACTCCTTTTGAGACCCTGCACATTAGTACAAATGTGAGATCCAGATCCAGTATCTAATACCCATGAATCAGAAGTAGAAAGATTAATTTCTATAACATGAATACCTGAAGTGGTAGTCTCACTACCCTTGTTCTTCTTCAGATCATCCAGATATTTCTTGCAATTCCTTTTCCAATGTCCCGGTTCCTTGCAGAAAAAGCAAGTTCCTTCCTTTGGCGGTTTTGCTTTGGGTTCATCCTTGGTCTTGGGCTTGGACTTGGGTTTAGACTTCTTGAAAGCCTTTCCCTTGCCCTTACCAGACCTTTTCATACCCTTTCCCTTGTTGACCATAAGAACATCCTTAATCTCATTCTTGATGTTCTTTTCAGCAGTTTGAAGCATCCCATGCAACTCTGTGGTGGTCTTCTCCATATTATGCATATTGAAGTTCATGATGAAACCATCATAAGCCTCAGGCAAAGATTGGAGAATAATGTCTGTAGCCAACTCTTGGGCAATTGGGAGACCGAGCCTGTCCAAATGTTCAAGATGACCCTTCATCTTCAAAACATGAGGACTAACTGAGCCGCTAGTAGTCAACTTGCAAGAAAGCAAATCCTTGATGGTATTGAACCTTTCAATTCTTTCTCTCTCTTGGAACATTTCCATGAGATCAGTAATCATGGTGTTCGCATCCAATTCCATCATTTGCTTTTGGAGTTCATTCTCCATGCATCCAAGCATAATGCAAGTGACATCAGTAGAGTCATTGAGATGCTTCGTATAAGCATCCCTTTGAGCTCTAGTAGCAGCAGGAGCTGGTTCCTCAGGGAGGGGTTGATCAAGGATATATTCCTTTCTTTCTTGCCTAAGAACAATTCTTAGTTTTCTGCACCAGTCCAGAAAGTTAGTGCCATTGAGCTTATCCTTCTCAAGGATTGATCGCACTGATGAAGTAGGTGTAGTGTTTGTAGCCATCTCTACAACAATAAATATACAAGTAGCATTTAATAAAAGGCACAATAAAATTCCCACAACATATATCCATAATTCATATAAAAACCCTTAATGTTAATTTCAACAATTGAAAAATAATAGTGGGACAAGATCCATATTTCACCCTACTTCAAGTAAGCTTTGGCTTATCACTTTAAGTGTGGTTTATTTAGGTAGGTAACACTTTACCAATTACATCTCATGCAATTCTTGAACATAGAATATTAACATCACATGTAGTCTTGATATTCTATCTTATACCCTAGGTTCAAAACTATTTTGATAACCTAGTTAAGTCTAACCAAATCAAACATATGGATATCACTTTTATCCAACTTATCTTACTTAGATGACTTTATACATCATGCTTTGGCATAGCCTATACATAGCAATCTAAGTCTTGATAAGTGTTATTACAATGGGAGGTATATTGAAGACTTAATATTAAATAAGGGTTTGTTATTTATCCTATTTAGTTATCCTATCTTATCACATGTAAAATAATCATGCAAAGCATATAACCAATAAGATAAACATTAAAAACATATTATTTTACTATTTTAAATCATATTTAACAACAATCATATAAATATGTTATTCATGATATTTTAAATAATATTTAAAATTTATCATTAAAGTATTAAAATAAAATACATGACAAAAACACGCCGGCTTAAAAGGATAACGGTCCTTAATGGGGTGTATCAGCGGGGTCCAAGGGGCAGCGCCCCTGGCGGGGCCCGGGGGCAGAGCCCCAGGCGGTGGTCCCGCTATGTGATTTGGTATGTGGTTATTGTTGGGTTTTATAGGTTCATAACGCAGCGGAATTTCAAAAATTTATCTAAAAACCCAAACCAAGATCCATGTAATTCGAATTAACAGAATAATTACTTACTTGTATGTCAAATTCAACAGCAATGTAGGAAGGAAGGAGGTGGTTCACTTTGGTGATACCTGGCCTCGGATCAGAAACGCCTCCAAAAGAACGCGTCCTCTACGAGTATCCACACGAACAGACCTTAGCCAAAACTAGTGCTTGTGTGCTAGCACTATTGCTTCACAAGCAATTTCGAATTTTAGTGATTTAGTGAATAATGAATTTCGTCATTCTCAAACCAACTGCTTAATGAGTATTTATAGTGATAAATAACACTAGGGTTTGAGACAAATTCAAATTTCAATCTCATTGCAATTCTACAAGTTTATGTTTATCAAAAACTCCTTTTTGATAATTATCCATATATATTAATTACTATATTTATTATCTTCCAAAAAATAATAAATTAAGGAAAACACTTATCCTTAAATTTCGAATTAATATATATATATATATATATATATATATATATATAATTAATCACTTAATCACATTGGGCTTGTACAACCCATAACTGTTTTGGGCCTGTTCTTAGTGTGCGACCCTGTAGGTTCATATAACGTTGGCAGTAGGCTCGAAATCCCTATTTCAGCCCACAAGTCATAAGTGGCCTCTAGCAAGACATTATGACTACCCAAGTTATATGAATATCGATAATCCGATTTAACCATTTACAATAATATTTTAATCCCTTTGTCTCTCGATATCCAGATTGAATATAAGGCATAGTTATGTCATCCTTATAACATTCAATCATTAGTTTCTTGACTCTAAGTAGATTGAAAATGATAACTTCTTATCAATTAGCATGGCCATGCATTTTCTTCAGTCTATCTTTTTCAAGGGGCCCATAGATATCTTACTCAAATAAATGAGGGACAAATTCCTTCTCAGTCACTCACATTTCTCACATAGTTACTTTCATATCCAATGACAATCTATTCCATTATCCTGTTAAAGATAATGTAAGACTGTATCAAAATATGAAATAGCTATGTAGAAATCCATGATGATTTCAAGGTCAAAGGATTATACTAATAGAACTGTAATGAGAATTACTTATGACAGTGATCTATGTAGTATTCTCACAGTGGGTCATCCAGTGCCTTATTTCTCAAATAGCACCTATGATTTGACTTAATATCTCATATACATGATTAGTAAAACATAATCATCAGTCAACATCATACTAGTCTCAATGTTCTATTAAGACTAGGGATAGATGGTATATAATTCTTTTATTAAACCTAAGGGTTCTACTATCAAGTCACATACTCGATGACCTTAGAAAGAATTAACCATTCAAGTATTTTAATCATTAATATAAAATGATAAAAACTGCCAATCAATAAATAATAAAATGATAAAGTCAAAACACGGTCAAACATGATTGACCTAGTGCATATCACTAACAGTTATGAATTAAATTATGTTTCTCTTTCTATAAAAATCTGGAAATACGTATATAAATTGGTAATAGGTGGCTAGTTAAGAATCTTACATTGGGTGACTTGAGATCATTGGCTAGACTTAAGTGTGGTACTAAATTGTAGGTTTCTATAAGTAATCCGATGTTTTAAAGGCATATAAATGTGGCTGGAAATTATCTTTTCAAAAGGGTTATTTTGATAGTTCTAATACGTTGGGCTAATTGATTGAATTGGAAATTGTTGGACAAATCGTTTATAAGTTAAGATAAGTTACCATTGTTTTGATAGTGGATTAAAAAGGTAATTTCAAATCTGAATTGGTTGGTTTATAAGTGTTCATAATCATTGTTGTATCTATTTAAAGTGATTTAACACGCTGTGTTTATTTGGGTAATCTTTTGCCAAATGTTGGCTTAAGTGTTGGCATGTTGTTACAATTGGATTGTTAGTGATGTTAAGTGTTGAGTTCCTTTGTTTCAAGTTAATATTATTATAAAGATATTCCGGATTTTTAAAGTTGGTTTATACATTGGTTTTGGATGGGTTAGACTTTGGTCGCCCGACATGTGGGAAGAAATTGAGCATAGTGATGACTCAGTTGACTCACTACTTTGGAATCGCTTATTTGAAATAAAGTTGATTTGGACTTTTTCCCACTCCGGTTTATGTTTTAAAGATCGGGAACTCAACTTAACTTGACTTGTTGTTGGCTTGTTATTTTATTGAGTGTTGTGTTTATTTTGATGGGCTTTACCTTGACTTGTCGTTTGTGCTAGTCCTGTGTGGTGTCTAGTACTCTTTAGAGTTAGAGTTTGTTTTTAATTATTATTTATACCTTGTTTAGACCCGTCGACCGTTCGTACTTCGGAGACGAACCATGATTAGATTGCTTGCGAGGTTGTCACGTGGATTAGCAAGCAGTGAGTTTGTACTTACTATTTACCGCTTTATTAAGTAAATTGTTATTTTAATATTAAATATATATACTGTATGTATATTTCGAACTGTTTTTATATTATGGCTCTTAGTTGGAACATGCTACCTAATGGGCATTATTAGGACTGCGTGCGCACCGGTATTGATCTGGGTAAGATATATATGGAAATGTGGTAACTCGGTGTGAGCATAGCTCTCGGGACCAGGTAGAGTAACTCGGTGTAGTTCGGCTCTCGGGACTCTGGTATAAGTGTGGTCAGTGGTAACTCGGTGTAGCTCAGCTCTCGGGACCAAACCTATTGGATTACGTTTATTATTTAGAATTATGGATTAGGGTTCCAACTATTATTCGTAATATCGTTATTAAATGTTTTAAACGGTTTTAAAGGTTTTCCACTTAATAAATGTAGATAGTGGTATAAACTCATCTCAATATATCTGACCCCGTTGTTTTCCCAATTTTTCCCAGGGTTATGATCTGAGAGAGTCTGGTGATCTCCGCATTTTACTTTTCCTCGGAGGTTCCATTTATTTTTGATAAACTGTAAAACTGTTTTATTCTTAGACCGCAGTAGTAACTAGACGTCTTTATTGTTATTATTATTATATATTTTGTCGGATTGGTTCGACTGGTTATATTGCTTTGGCATGTTATATCATTTACATTGATTTATGATAAATCTATATTAAACTCGGAATTGGACAAGCATGTTATATTAACTGTTGAATATTATAACTGCTAGATTTAGGCTGAAGTCTCGGTTGCCCCCGAGCATTGGTTTTCTGCAGGTTTATGTGTTTATATGTTAAATGAAAGGCTAGCTACGGGTTTCGGTACTACATTACCCATACCCTAGCGCCGGTCGCGATTCATGAAAATGGGTCGTGACAATATTATATGTTGACTTCGAGTTTTGAATTTAAGTTATGATTTATGGCCTTCTGTGGTGGATGTTCCATTTGTTAATTGTTATCCTCTATTTGATTCTTATTTTTCATGAACCATTGCTGGTTATCTGCAAATGTTCTAAGTGTGGAAGCTTTAAAAATTTGATTGTAAGGTAAAAATGTGATCAACATTACATTCTTACTTCTGAGTTTTGAGTTCTGATTTATGGCCTTGTGTTCTGGATGTTTCATTTGTTAATTATTGTCCTCTGTCTGATTCTTTTTTTTCATGAACATTGGTGGTTATCTGCAAAAGGTCTGGTGTTGTAATACCCCGTATTTTTATAAGCCACGTGTAAAGTTTTTATTAGCCGGGAATACATAAATTAAATTTAAGCGTAAATTTGATTTAAGCGTAAATTTAATTTATAAGTATCCCTAAAATTATATCGTAATAATAGAAGTTTAAAATTTAAATCGGAGATTTAAATTTTAATAAAGGGATATGAACGAGACTAATCGAATAAGAAATACGACTGGAGTCGTAAGATAAAAATATATTGATAATTAATATATCAATATACCACTCTAATTGGAGAGTTTAATATTTCGGACAAAACCCCGAAATTAAAATGTCGAAACTCGGAAGTCTCGACGAGTTATTAACGAATATAAGTTATATATATATATATATATATATAAATATTAAAGAAATAAAAAAAAAAATGAAAGATAAGAAGAATGAGAGGCGGTGTGAAGTGGTGAAGAAGTAATAGAAAAAGGGCTATTTTAATCCCTAAACTTTTACTTCAATTAGTTTTCAATTATTAACTAATTAAGTATTATTCGTTAGTTCAAATTAAAATAAAATAATTTATAAGTCCCGAGCGAATAATTTTAGTGTCAATATTCGCGAAATAATTTGACGAAGTTACCGTCAAAATTTTATGAAATTTGGACGTAGAAAGTTTAATCAAGTGGGACTGATTTGGACCCAATAAATCTTCAGAGATTTATTAAAGATAAAATATAAGTCGGATAAGAATATATTTTATTAGATTTATGGGTAATTTTTCACGAAACTCGGAAGTCGTTTCCGTTTGAGCTACGGACGACTAGTTTAGAAGTTGGTTTAAAGTGCATGATTAAGCTAGTACTAAACGGCACTTTAACCAAACTTATATAAATGATTTCATTTGAAGTTTATAAGACATAAACTTCATTTGGTAAGAAACAGAGAAAGAAATTGAGCTGCTTGAGCTCTCAGAGGACGCGAGCTAGGGTTTTGGATCGATTCGTCCGTTTCTCGATTCTAACTCCATTTCTTCGACGATTACTCAAGTAATCGAGGTATTAAACCCCTATTAAACGTTTATTTAAATATATTTCGATATATTTCGAATATATATTCGTTTATAAACGGTTACCGTATCGAACGATTAAAATATACGTTCAAATTGTGATTGGATTGTGTATATGTGAACTAGAACGTTAAAATAGCGTTTTTCCAGCGTTTTAAAATTCAATAGCACGTCGGAATGGCCCGGGGATCGATTTTCCCCGGGGCTGGCCTGCTGTGCGCCCGCACAGCAGAGGCTGTGCGAACGCACAGCACTAGCTGTGCGAACGCACAGCTAGTCAACTGTGCGAACGCACAGCTGGCTGTGCGAACGCACAGCCAGTCACGTGCGGACGCACAGTGACTTAGAGGGACGTGTGCGTAGGGACTTTTCCGGACTTTTTCGACGGACTTTCGAGGGGCGATTTTGAAATGTTTTCGCCTAGTAACTCGATGTGTTGTCTGACCGAAACTAAAATATTTTAAATAAATATTTTTAAACATAAGTCAAAGACTTTTAAAATAAGATTTTAAAAGTAAAGTTA
Organism: Mercurialis annua; assembly: GCF_937616625.2. Lineage (NCBI taxonomy): Eukaryota > Viridiplantae > Streptophyta > Magnoliopsida > Malpighiales > Euphorbiaceae > Mercurialis > Mercurialis annua. Next base: position 36,465,632 of record NC_065577.1, on the reverse strand, counting down.
AACGTTTAAAAAGGACTTTAAAAGAGTTAAAGTCGACGTTTAACCGGTTTAAAAGATTTAGCAAACGATGTTGCTAAATAATTAGTAGTCGACTGTGAATGGCTTTGGCAATCAAGTCGATGCTAGTAAATGATTTTAATTAGGTATTGTTATACCTAAAATGACTTCTAGAGTGAAGTCTAAACGTTTTCTCTAGGTGAAAACGGTTTAAATGGTTTTTAAAGAGAAAGAGACCATACGTGCTATGTGTTATGTGAATTGATTGATTTGATCAAACCTAGGTTTCAGGACCTAGATGTTTATACCAGAAATGAGTATTGATGTTTGGCTTGTGTGTTTTGTATGTTTGATCCGACTAGCTGTCCAGCAGTCAGACCAGGACTCAGGGGAGTCTGTCACACCTACGACGGTGCTAAGTAGTAACTTAGCAGCACTGTGAGTTTACGTGTTTACTTTTGAATATCAGTATTCAACTGTTTTAAATCCATAATCGCAATAGTATAAACTAGCCAAGGGAGGTCCATTGGAACGAGCTACCTATTGGGCGGCAATAGGGTTGCGTGATCACCAACACCGATTTTTAGATGTACTTCTGTCGAGGTATAGAGGTATGCATGTCGTGTAAGTCATTGGGAAAGTAGATGCCCTGACTTCACGGGTAAACCCTGAGACGACAGTAATACAGTTACGGTCGCGGGTAAGACCGCGATGGCAGTTTCATGATTACGGTCCAGGTACCAGAGATACAGAATTGGACGGCAGTGACTCGGGTCACGGTCTTTATTCTGTTGTCTATAAGCTCGTGATAAGAGTGTGTCTGTAAGGAAAATTGTGGACTAGGGTTTCATATGGATCAACGTATTGGTAATATTTTATATATATAACTGTTTTATATATATTATGCGATTTTGGTATTTATCTGTAAACTGTTTACTCACTCAGAAATATTTATATTTCTGACCCCGTTGTTGTTATCCCATTTTTCAGGAAACGAGCTTTGAGGTTAGTCGAGCTTCCAAATCCCTTCTTCAGGAAAGCTCTTCTTTGGTAATATACATAGGATTTTGTACTCTTAGTATGCTGCAATAGTATAAGTGTAATATGTCAGCAGCCGTGCCACTAGTCCTCTGTTTAGATACTCTGATAGGATCTAGTGCATGTGTATACCTTCTGGATGGCTGCTTAGTGGCATATTGTATCTAGTTACCGAGTCGGCCTCGTGTGTTTTTGTGAGGGTCAAAAACAGTATGTTTTAAATAAGCCGGCTATGTGTAACCGGTCCGCTGTGTATTTTAATATGTTTAATACCACCGTTGCGAGACCCAGAGGTGTCCGCTTTATTTTATTAAACATATTAACGGTGGCGTGGGATCTGGAACGGGGCTGCCTATGTGTTAAGGCAGTCGAAAGATAAGTCCCCGGTTTCCAGTGATCACCACGCCAGGTTTTCAGAAAGAAGCGAGGGTTGAGATAACGAGGTTATCCAACCAGTACTTCTGAAAACCAGATTTCGCATATATGTGTAATTTCAGAAATGTGTTTGAGTTAAACGAGAAAAGTTTTAACGGCGTTTTCTGAAAACGGATCGTACGCGAGGTGCGATCATTTAATAATATTTGCGAAAAATTTCTAGAGATTCTAGGCTTGCTACGGGTTTCGGAACAACCATTCCCATCCCCTAGCGCCGGTCGTGACTTGGATTAGGGTGGAATTCGGGTCGTGACAAACTTGGTATCAGAGCAACGTTTTAAGTACTCGACCATCCGAAGTACTGTTGCTGATACTATTAAGTAAGTTGTGTTAGAAATTATGGGGATTCCTAGTAGACTATTGCAGCAACATAGGATTCGAGTCATGTCTTGATCAGCTTTCAGTTGTTGAAAACATTCAGCTATAAGTAGCAACTCGTATACGTCTGTAGAGTATATGTGATGTTTGATCAGTAACATATGAGATGTTCTTGTGTTTGAAACACGATACTAACAAGGGAACATGTGAGATCTTCCTATGTTCGAGACGCTCTATTAGAGTAGTACGCAATGGTCAGATCAATTGACCAGTATTCAAGGAAGTTGATTCTGTTCGAATACAGAACAAGGCGAAGATTCCAGAAGAATCGTTTGTTCGAGAAAATAGTTAGATTTTCTCTGAACTATATGTGTGATTGCTATGTGTTTTATTTTATATGTGTTTATAAGGTGTTATCTGTTATATGAAAATGTATTTTTCTATAACTGTTATATCGGCTACTTGCGTTATGGCCACATGTGTTTCAGCATGTCTGGGCCTAGTCGAGCTCAGCCGCATGTCGTGCCTGATAATCCATTAGAGGCTGAAGATTTTGCTTCAGTTGATGAGATGGATACGGACGATGATGTTATCGAATTAGAGAATCTAGAGAGATCAATGGGAGACATTGATGTTATTGACGACAGTATTGATTCAGTGTCTGAATATACTGTTATATCAGCCTATATAAGGTTTAGGCTGGGGGAGGATTTAGAAAAGATAAACTATCTAAGGATAGTTCAACAAAGGATGAGTCATTCCCCATGTCAAAGGGGGGAGAATGTGTATGCTAATGAGGAGAAAGAGGAACAAAGTTTGAATAGAATGAGACGCTATGTGAGAATGTTCACGCGGAAGGTAAAGGAACACTTATACGCCGATGCGGACGAGGAAAAAGGTCTGATGATTCGAGAGGCACTACCGCCTCAACAATCATCCTCAGGTATCAGTTAGATATGTGTCTTACGTTTAAGTAAGTACATTTATGTGTTTTAGTATGAGATACTAAAACTAGAAAACATAAAGTACAGATAATGAATATCCTTAAACAAGAATACACATACAAATGAACAATATATGTTAATAAACATCCTGACGATGAATAATAACATAAAAGGTAAATGTTAAATAAAGAATGATAAATCCTAATGTGAGGATTAGGAAACCTTGAAATGGCACAGAGAAGTAGTTTGAAAGAAACTTGTTAAAGTTTTGTTTTACAGTTTGAACGTATAATTGTGCTCAGATGCATTAAAGATGCATGTTGCGAAACTCACTATAGAAGAAGCATACCTGAATTTTATATATATACATATATATACATAAAATGATTTTGATTAGGGCATGCATCATATATATTGATAATCAGTATATCAATGAAAAGTGAATTGAAATAGCAACTCTTTGGGGATGAGAGATGTCATCACCCTGAAGCACAATTGTATGAAAACAGTTTTGAACCGTGAATTTGCGAATTCGCCATTTGTTTGAAAAGAGGGATTTAAAAGGCCTGCGCAGGCATGACAAATAATAATTATCTCAGACGAGATCAATTGTATTTGTCTGACAAATTGATTTATATTTGTTAAGCGTCAGTGTACGCGAGACAAAACTGTATTTTCTCAAACGAAAACTCTGTAATAGTGACAAGGTAGATAGGAAAAAGGGGATAAAGAATAACAGTTTTTATTATAAAAGAATAAATAATAAAGACCTAAATTCTAATGTTTCATACCGAGACATTAGAGATTAATGAAAGCATGGGAAGATTAGAGGAAGTGAGAATCTATATTCTTACTCAGGAATAGACTGATACAAATCTAGTGATGAACTTTTATAGTAAATAAAAGTTTGAGAGTAGACAATAGAAAGATTGTCACGATTAAGATAAGAGAGTAGGATTTAATTGAACATGACTCGGTTAGTTTGACTTCAAGTAGCTATATGTGAACAAAGTCATACGCACGTGTTTAATAAAACGGATCGGAGATCAGTCCTACAGACAGAGCAGATGTCAGTAGTGGACATATCTCTTGAATCCATACGAGTGATTAGATAAACCAAAATTTATAAGTCTGAGAGGAGTAAACCTCAGCACTCAAACAATAAACAACAACGAAATGTCTAAAAGAAAGATAGTAAAGAAAGTGTGAATATTCTCAGAACCGAGTAGATACACTACTAGTTCTGATATGAATAAAGAGGATCAATAAATCTGTTAACGACTAACGGAGTTGTTGAGTCATGTTAACAGATATTTATTAATGAAAATGATTATTAAACCATAAAACGAATAAATAATATACTTAAAAAGTATATCAAACCTTGAACCAAGATAAAATAAAGATATTATCAAGGTATAAATGAGATGGAGATAGTGAATTGGACAAATGAGTTTCAGATATTGTCGGGAAACTAACAGGGTATAGTAAAACCCTAATAACTGATGATTGAACCGTTAGATCGGTTTGATATTGGGATATGACAACCCCATGACGGTTATCTAAGTTTTAACCGTTGCGATCGTCGAACGGAGAGGTAAACAATGCTCGATGATGAAGATATTGTCGTGGGACTTGCACGAAATTTTGGCGGTAAGCCAAAAGTGCAAGTGACAATGATGAGAAGTGTAAACTTTAATTAACTTGAAATTATCAACATAAGCTCCATATATGTATATAAATGAATTTGAAAACTGTGATGAGACAGTAATTTCAAAAGATGAAAATTCCGAGAACCGAGCCTTGTGACTGTGAGGTCTAGGCTGGCTGGTGACGGAATATACATGTGATGTACATGTATTTTCAATGTCGGGCTAGAAATACGTTAAGTATGGCCGACTAAAAGTGGAAAATGTTTAATGAACATTTTTGTTTCCAAAGAGAAATGTTTTGAAAACGGAGCTAGAGTTGATAGTCAGTTAATTAAACACGATAGTAACAGCTATAGTACAGTTATGATAACTGTTAGCTGTGAACAAGGAGAGTATGTGTATAGAAAAGAGGTTAAGAAGTCTAGTTAACCTTGGAAATACCGAAAACTAGTAACGAGTATAGTTTTGTGTGATTGTGGAGTAAGTGAGAAGGTGTTTCACGGTGAGATAATTAGGTTATAACCTACCCTTACACCTGTACAACCACATCATTAATGAGAGGAAACCAGTAATTCAATCTGTAACAGGAAGTTACTATAGATTGATAAGGAATTAGTAGACATTCTATACAAGATATAGAATCATGAGAAGATAAAAGACATTCTACACAAGATATAGAATCATAAGAGAGTGTAAAGGATGTTAAGGAAGAGTAGTCTGTTTATGGAACAGGAGTTCCAACAGATGAAGAGGGTAAGGTTAGAGATTGAAAATACTTAACCAATATTACCCTAAAACGAGTAAAAGATGTGAAACAAATTTATAATAAGATTAAAAATCTTAATTATAAAAGGTATTATAAAATGTACAACCAATAATTAACATTGAACTAGAAAGTTCAAAGAGTAAAAGAAAAGTGAATTCAAAGGTGATATCATAAAACTTAGTAATAAGTTGATATCACAGAGGTGAGTTCAAAGTTTGTACTGTCTATAAAGAAGTACAACGAAAAGAAAAAATAATAAGATGTATAAAGAATACAAGTATGGCTAGTAGCCAACTTCAAGGGCGATTTTGGAAACCGAAAAGAGGTCGGATTAAGTTCGACTCTTCATGGAAGTTGTAGATTTCATGTCAAAATATAAGAATATGAAATAATATTTGGAAAAAGACTGGTTTAAATGCTTGGTTCATTGGCTTTAATAACAGCCATGACAGTAGTTTTACAGTCTTTCAAAATTTTCTCGAAGAAGCAACTTCGAGGCCGATTTCCGATACCTTCGAGAAAGAATCTTAACTCGAAGTTTAAACGGAAGTTGTTGAACGCATTGCCGACTATAAGAATACCAAATTTATTTGGTAAACGGACGCTTCAGAATAAGCGATCTGGGTAGCCAAAGTAGGCCCAAAAAGAAGTATAAGGAAATAACCCGAAGTTAATGAGTACCAAGACTTCTGATCACAGAAGTCAAGGTTATAGGTTGAAAACCTATAAGTGAAAGTAAAGTGAGATGAAATAGAAAGTTATTGCGAGATATAAGATGCAGTTAAAGGAGAACTGCAAAAGGCTAATGTAAACTTTTGTATACTAGTAGTAGAAAGTATACTGTCTGTAAGGACAAGTAAAGTAGAAGTGTAAAGTGAATATAAGAAAGGTAGTAAGTTGATATTAATGCACAGTTGTGCAACTATGCCATAGACGGCAGTAATTTTTATGATGTGCAATTGTGCCATAGACGACATCAACTGTGCCATAAATGGCAGCAGTTATGCCACAGACAACAACAGTAATGTATATGCTATGAGAAGCATAGAACAAGGAATAGAAAGAATATTGTTGGCTATATAAGAAAAAGAAAAAAGTGTATGTAAATTCGAGGACGAATTTATATAAGGGGGAGAGAATGTAATACCCCGTATTTTTATAAGCCACGTGTAAAGTTTTTATTAGCCGGGAATACGTAAATTAAATTTAAGCGTAAATTTGATTTAAGCGTAAATTTAATTTATAAGTATCCCTAAAATTATATCGTAATAATAGAAGTTTAAAATTTAAATCGGAGATTTAAATTTTAATAAAGGGATATGAACGAGACTAATCGAATAAGAAATACGACTGGAGTCGTAAGATAAAAATATATTGATAATTAATATATCAATATACCACTCTAATTGGAGAGTTTAATATTTCGGACAAAACCCCGAAATTAAAATGTCGAAACTCGGAAGTCTCGACGAGTTATTAACGAATATAAGTTATATATATATATATATATATATATAAATATTAAAGAAATAAAAAAAAAATGAAAGATAAGAAGAATGAGAGGCGGTGTGAAGTGGTGAAGAAGTAATAGAAAAAGGGCTATTTTAATCCCTAAACTTTTACTTCAATTAGTTTTCAATTATTAACTAATTAAGTATTATTCGTTAGTTCAAATTAAAATAAAATAATTTATAAGTCCCGAGCGAATAATTTTAGTGTCAATATTCGCGAAATAATTTGACGAAGTTACCGTCAAAATTTTATGAAATTTGGACGTAGAAAGTTTAATCAAGTGGGACTGATTTGGACCCAATAAATCTTCAGAGATTTATTAAAGATAAAATATAAGTCGGATAAGAATAAAAATTATATTTTTATTCTTTTTATATTTTATTAGATTTATGGGTAATTTTTCACGAAACTCGGAAGTCGTTTCCGTTTGAGCTACGGACGACTAGTTTAGAAGTTGGTTTAAAGTGCATGATTAAGCTAGTACTAAACGGCACTTTAACCAAACTTATATAAATGATTTCATTTGAAGTTTATAAGACATAAACTTCATTTGGTAAGAAACAGAGAAAGAAATTGAGCTGCTTGAGCTCTCAGAGGACGCGAGCTAGGGTTTTGGATCGATTCGTCCGTTTCTCGATTCTAACTCCATTTCTTCGACGATTACTCAAGTAATCGAGGTATTAAACCCGTATTAAACGTTTATTTAAATATATTTCGATATATTTCGAATATATATTCGTTTATAAACGGTTACCGTATCGAACGATTAAAATATACGTTCAAATTGTGATTGGATTGTGTATATGTGAACTAGGACGTTAAAATAGCGTTTTTCCAGCGTTTTAAAATTCAATAGCACGTCGCAATGGCCCGGGGATCGATTTTCCCCGGGGCTGGCCTGCTGTGCGCCCGCACAGCAGAGGCTGTGCGAACGCACAGCACTAGCTGTGCGAACGCACAGCTAGTCAACTGTGCGAACGCACAGCTGGCTGTGCGAACGCACAGCCAGTCACGTGCGGACGCACAGTGACTTAGAGGGACGTGTGCGTAGGGACTTTTCCGGACTTTTTCGGCGGACTTTCGAGGGGCGATTTTGAAATGTTTTCGCCTAGTAACTCGATGTGTTGTCTGACCGAAACTAAAATATTTTAAATAAATATTTTTAAACATAAGTCAAAGACTTTTAAAATAAGATTTTAAAAGTAAAGTTAAACGTTTAAAAAGGACTTTAAAAGAGTTAAAGTCGACGTTTAACCGGTTTAAAAGATTTAGCAAACGATGTTGCTAAATAATTAGTAGTCGACTGTGAATGGCTTTGGCAATCAAGTCGATGCTAGTAAATGATTTTAATTAGGTATTGTTATACCTAAAATGACTTCTAGAGTGAAGTCTAAACGTTTTCTCTAGGTGAAAACGGTTTAAATGGTTTTTAAAGAGAAAGAGACCATACGTGCTATGTGTTATGTGAATTGATTGATTTGATCAAACCTAGGTTTCAGGACCTAGATGTTTATACCAGAAATGAGTATTGATGTTTGGCTTGTGTGTTTTGTATGTTTGATCCGACTAGCTGTCCAGCAGTCAGACCAGGACTCAGGGGAGTCTGTCACACCTACGACGGTGCTAAGTAGTAACTTAGCAGCACTGTGAGTTTACGTGTTTACTTTTGAATATCAGTATTCAACTGTTTTAAATCCATAATCGCAATAGTATAAACTAGCCAAGGGAGGTCCATTGGAACGAGCTACCTATTGGGCGGCAATAGGGTTGCGTGATCACCAACACCGATTTTTAGATGTACTTCTGTCGAGGTATAGAGGTATGCATGTCGTGTAAGTCATTGGGAAAGTAGATGCCCTGACTTCACGGGTAAACCCTGAGACGACAGTAATACAGTTACGGTCGCGGGTAAGACCGCGATGGCAGTTTCATGATTACGGTCCAGGTACCAGAGATACAGAATTGGACGGCAGTGACTCGGGTCACGGTCTTTATTCTGTTGTCTATAAGCTCGTGATAAGAGTGTGTCTGTAAGGAAAATTGTGGACTAGGGTTTCATATGGATCAACGTATTGGTAATATTTTATATATATAACTGTTTTATATATATTATGCGATTTTGGTATTTATCTGTAAACTGTTTACTCACTCAGAAATATTTATATTTCTGACCCCGTTGTTGTTATCCCATTTTTCAGGAAACGAGCTTTGAGGTTAGTCGAGCTTCCAAATCCCTTCTTCAGGAAAGCTCTTCTTTGGTAATATACATAGGATTTTGTACTCTTAGTATGCTGCAATAGTATAAGTGTAATATGTCAGCAGCCGTGCCACTAGTCCTCTGTTTAGATACTCTGATAGGATCTAGTGCATGTGTATACCTTCTGGATGGCTGCTTAGTGGCATATTGTATCTAGTTACCGAGTCGGCCTCGTGTGTTTTTGTGAGGGTCAAAAACAGTATGTTTTAAATAAGCCGGCTATGTGTAACCGGTCCGCTGTGTATTTTAATATGTTTAATACCACCGTTGCGAGACCCAGAGGTGTCCGCTTTATTTTATTAAACATATTAACAGTGGCGTGGGATCTGGAACGGGGCTGCCTATGTGTTAAGGCAGTCGAAAGATAAGTCCCCGGTTTCCAGTGATCACCACGCCAGGTTTTCAGAAAGAAGCGAGGGTTGAGATAACGAGGTTATCCAACCAGTACTTCTGAAAACCAGATTTCGCATATATGTGTAATTTCAGAAATGTGTTTGAGTTAAACGAGAAAAGTTTTAACGGCGTTTTCTGAAAACGGATCGTACGCGAGGTGCGATCATTTAATAATATTTGCGAAAAATTTCTAGAGATTCTAGGCTTGCTACGGGTTTCGGAACAACCATTCCCATTCCCTAGCGCCGGTCGTGACTTGGATTAGGGTGGAATTCGGGTCGTGACAGGTGTGGAAGCTTTAAAACTTGAATTGTAACTTGTAAGGTAATATGTTTCCTGTTTATTATTGTTTATATTAAGTATATATTAGTTGGTTTGTTCATCTTTGAGTTGTTTATTATGCTCTATTGCCAATGTGTAGGGGTGAGCATAGTTCGGTTCAGTTTGGTTTGGTTTAATAAACTCTAAAACCAAACCATATTTTAAGGGAAAATATAAAAACCAAACCACGCCAAATATTTATGTATAATTTTGGTTCGGTTAACCAAATTTTAGCATCGGTTTCGATTCAGTTTGGTTCGGTTTGGTTAATATAGATTTAGATAAAAATTATATATAATTATACATAATAAATAAAATTATGCATAATAATTTTTACTTATATGTGTATATTAATTTATATGTTTTATTTTCATATATATATATATATATATATATATATATATATATACACACATATTATATTTATATATAAATATTTCAATAAATAAAATTTATATTTATTTATACAAATATAAATATTAATAAAAATAATATTATTATAAACTTCGGTTTTTCGGTCGGTTCGGTTAACCATTAGTTAAAACCAAACCAAAACCAAAAACCATACTTTTTTATAATTTGAAAGCAAACCAATCCATTTTAACCAAACCAAAATTAATTTTGGATTGGTTTGGATCGGATTAATGGTTTGGTTCGGTTTTTGCTCACCCCTACCAATGTGGGCCTATCTTGAATGGTTAAGGCACCTCTAAGTGAATCAAGAGGTTGTGGGTTCGAACCACGCCTCCGTAACTAACAAACTAACAATTGAGACTTGAAAGAGTCGATTTCCATCTTTGAAAAAAAAAACATTATGCTCTATTGTGCTTAGATGAAGCCTGATGGTGAACCCATTGTCCTAGAGGCGGCAGTTGACGGTCAACGCATGGTTGGCAAAGAAACTGCTCCTGATGGACAACCTATGGATGTCGAAGTGGAAGCAAATGTTGACCCTGTTGCTGATCAAATGGATAATGTGGAAGCAAGTGTTGAACCTGTTCCTAAAAAAGGAAAGAAGGTCAACAAAGATCAGCAGTATGGGAGCATTTTGACACAATTAAGGACATCAAAGGTATTATTATTCAAGCTAAGTGTCGCTACTATGCTCGCATATATAGCTGTCATGCTAAAAAGAATGGTATATCTACTTTAAAAAGTCATTTGATTAGATACACTAAGCACCCACATAGTATAGAAACTAGGCAAGCTTTGTTGTATTTTCAAACTGTTAATGTGGAAGCTGGACCTTCATCTGGTCATGATTTGTTTTCTGTTGCTACATGGAATTTTGATCAAGAAGTAGTTAGGCAAGCTATATCATGCATGATCAGTATAGATGAATTGCCTTTTAAATTTGTTGGGAAACATGAGTTTAGAAGATTAATGAGTCTTGCTTGCATAATATTTAAAATGCCCTCTAGATGGACTGTTATAAGGATTATTATAGCCTATTTGTTGAGGAGAAATGAAAACTGAAACAATTCTTTAAAACAAATTCTCAAAGATTCAGTCTTACTAGTAATCCATGTACATCTAATCAAAGATTGAACTACATGTGCATTACTGCCCATTTTATTGATAATGACTAGAAGTTGCATAAAAAGATTATAAACTTTGTCCCTTGTTCTAGACATAACAGTAAGTATTTTTCTAAGTCTTTAGAAAGTTGTTTGCATGAGTGGGGGCTGAAAAATGTTTTCTCTGTTACATTTGACAATGTTGAAAATAATACTGTTGCTATGGTGTTCTTTATGAAAAAGATGTTGAGTTGGGGAACTACAACAGTTAGATGCAAGTATGCACATATGAGATGTATTGCATATATTCTAAATTTTATTGTATTTGATGGTTTGAAAGAATCTGGTCCATCCTTTGAAAACGTTAGAGCGGCAGTTAGATATATAAAGAACTCACCTCTTGGGCTAAACAAATTTAAGGAATGCAAAGAATGAGTTGATATTCAATGTAAAAAGTCTTTATGCCTTGCTGTCCCAACTAGATGGAATTCAACATACTTGATATTAAATACTGCTTGTATGTATCAAAAAGTATTTGAAGAATGGGAGGATGTGGAAGCGTCTTATTAAAAGGATTTGGGTGATAATATCCCAGATTTACTTGATTGGGAAAATGTTAGATAATTATGTCGCATGTTAGAATATTTTTACAAAATGACTTTGAGAATTTCTAGTTCTCTCTATGTGACTTCTAATAACCATTTCAATCAAATTTCTGACTTGTCTACCATTTTGCAAGACTAGATTGATTCTATTGATGAGTCGGTAAGGTCTATGGGAATTAAAATGAAATCAAAATTTGATAAATATTGGGGTGATCCATTAATAATGAATAAGTTGATATTCTTTGCTAATATATTAGATCCTTGGGAGAGAGTTGTCCTTATGGAATATACTTTGACTCAAATGTATTGTTCTCACCAAGGAAAATATATGTATATTTGTGTAATACCCCGCATTTTTTATAAGGCACATGTCAGGATTTTATTAATCGGAGTACGTACGTAAATTTAATTTATAAGTGTCCCGAAAAGTGTCGTAACGATATAATTTTAAAATTTAAATTTGAGGATTTAAATGTTAGTAATCGGATTCGGACTAAACTAATAAATAAATATATTGAATATTAATATATCGATATATCACTCTAGTTGGAGAGTTAAAAATTTCGGATAAAACTCCAAAGTTTAAATGTCGAAATTTGGAAGTTTTGACGTTTAATTAAACAATATAAGTTAACGTATATATAAAGATATATATATATATATATATATATAAAACATATATAAAGATATATATATATATATATATATATGTTAAATGTTAAAAAAAAAGTCAATGGTGGTGGTGTGAGTGGCTGCCAAGTAAAAAAAAATATTTCCTTTAATCCCTAAACTTTTATTCCAATTAGTTTATAGTTATTAACTAATTAAGTATTATTAGTTAGTTCAATTTAAAATAAAATAATTTATAAGTCACGAGCGAATAATTTTGGTATCAATATTCGCGAATACTTTGACGAAGCTACCGTCAAAGTTTCATGAAATTTTGACGTAGTAATTTTAGTCAAGTGTGATTTGGACCTAATAAATCTTCTGAAATTGATTAAAAATAAAATATAAGTCGGATGCGAATAAAAATTATATTTTTATTCGTTTTATATTTTATTGGATTTTTGGATAAAATTTCACGAATTTTAAATTTAGTCTCCGTTTGAGATACGGACGACTTATTAAGAAATTGTGTTAAAGTGTATGATTGATCTAATACTAAATATTATCTTTTCCATTTCTATATATATGACACTCCATGCACATAATTGTGCACAGAGTCAAATTGTGTTCGTTTGAAAGAAGTGAAGAGAGCTACTTTGGTTTCGTCGCAGCGCAATTCGTTTCACGATTCCGACTATAATCCGCACGTATTCGAGGTAATAACCGTTAATTTGAATTCGGTTATTAATCATTTTGATTATGTCACGACCCATTTTCATGAATCACGACCGGCGCTAGGGTATGGGTAATGTAGTACCAAAACCCGTAGCAAGCCTTTAAGAAAACATACAATCACATAAACCTGCAAGAAACCAATGCTCGGGGGCAACAGAGACTTCAGCCTATTTCTAGTAGTTCATAATATTCAACATTATATAACAAGTACTCGTCCAACTACGAGTCTCCAAAATGGCATACATATAAACCAAAGTAAACATTATAACATGCCAAAGCAAATATAACTAGTCGGACCAATCCGGCAACAATTGAAATAATAATAAAGACTCCTAGTTACTACTGCGGTCTAAGAATAAAACAGTTTGACAGTTTATTAAAATAAACAAAACGTCTGAGGAAAGTAAAGAACAGAGATCAGCTGACTCTCAAAATCATAACCCTGGGAAAATTGGGAAAACAACGGGGTCAGATATACTGAGATGAGTTCATACAACTATTTACATTTATTAAGTGAAAACCTTTAAAAACCTTTAAACATTTATAAAGCAATTTATCATTAAGCATTGAAACCCTAAACCACAAAACAATCTAAATCCAGTTGTCGTGTCGGTAAGACGTATCTCCATAACCGATCCCCGACAGTCACTCAAATAAACACGTGAGTCCCAGGAGACGTATCTTCCACCGGCGCCCTCACTAGGTGAGGCGTATCTCTGACCTACTTCAAATACCATATGATCATATTCCGGAGCCCACGCAGTCTCGATGATGCCCATCGAGTAGCCTGTTCCAGTTCAGATCCATAATGCCGAAAAACAGTTCGAAAGCTGTTTATACAATATATATATATATATGCAAAAATACAATTTACTTAATAAAGCGGTAAATAGCGATATAAACTCACAGCTTGAAAATCCACGTGAAAAACCTGGCAAGCAACTAAACTTGTTTCGACTCCGAAGCACGAGCAGTCGACGGGTCTAAGAACAAGGCATAAAACATAATTAATATCATCTCCTAACTCTAGAGAGTACTAGACAAGAAATAGGACTAGCACAAATATCAACCAATCCAGAGTACACACCATCAATATGTAACTACACATATTTAGCCAAAATGGCAAAGCGTAAACCAAAGTAGAGTAATCATACATACTCAACATAACCAAAATCATACGATAGTCAAGTCAAATTGAATTCTCTTGTTTAAAACATAATTCGGAAAACCATTTCAATAACTTAGTTAAATCATAAAACCAAGTTTTAACCAAAGTGCACTACTAGAAAACTGCTTAATCGCGACGAAATCCGTCGCTAAAATGAAGATTGCCGACGGATTTAGCGACGGATTTTATATCCATCACTAAATCCTAATAAAAATTGGTGGGATTCATCCCGCCAAATTTAGCGACGGAAATTCCGTCGATAAACTGGCGGGATTCAAAATTGCACTTTTAGCTACGGATTTTTGAATCCGTCGCTAAAAGTATATCAATTAGCGACAGATAGTTTAATCCGTCGCTAATGTATCACTTTTAGCGACGGATTAAACTATATGTCGCTAAAAGTCCTATTTTATTAAAAAAATATCAATTAATAAAAAATATTTATTAAAAAATATTTATTAATTAAAAAATAATTATTTATTAAAAATAATTAATTATTAAAAATGATTAATTTATTGTTTTTCTTTAAAATAATTATTAAAAAAAGTTATTTGTTAATTATTTATTTAAAAAATAATTAGTATGAAAAATAATTATTTTATAATGCAGGAGTAAATTACGAGAGTAAATATTTGTTCATTTTAGTTATATTTAAATATAATATACATACATATGTAACAAGATTTTGTGTTGGTTAATATGGAGCTGCGCGCGGGGGAACTCCAAAGTTAAAAAGCTTTGGATGGGAGCAATTCAATGATGGGTGACCTACTGGGAAGTTGGGTAGTTTGCGAGAATTGTGGGTGGGTGACAGTGTGTGGTCTATCGCGGGTGGGTGCTAAAATTCGTCGCTAATTTTTTTTCCTGTTAGTAAAAAATTTTGCGACTAGAAATGTCGGTAATCCGTCGCTCATTGATTTCTAGTAGTGGTGGTAAGCTAACCGAGTTATCACAACTGCCAAGCCTATACTCACAAATTGGGCGACCTGATTCTAACCCAAACCAAACATCCAACCAAAATAAAACAATTCGTTTAAAGTCCGGAATAATTTAAATATACCAAAGTCTCAATTTAGAGAAATAAGGGAACTAAAATTAAACATTAAAACCCAAGTATAGTATCATGATTATAAAGTGTTTGATAAAAGTCCCCAAAGGACAAACACAACCAAATAAGCCAAACACCAATATACAATAGCCCTAGCATGCTTAATATTCACATTTTATGTAGCACATGCCATAGCAAAACATTTGGAATCAATTAACATATTTTTCTCAACATCAAGCCAATTAAGAATTCATGGCACATACCCAAAACGAGACCAAACATGAATCGCCAAACCAAAACACCTTAGATCAGTTCATATACATGCCATAATCAATAATATGAAAGTAATTCAGATCTTAAGTCATTAAAAAGCATCGAATCCGAAATCAAAGCATTTTAGCGTAAAACTAGCTAGTTTGCAAACTAAGCCAACACGTACCAAAACATTTATGATTTAAACTCCCAAACTTATTTAGATCAGTAGTAACCAACTCAGATCTAATGGAGGCTAGGGTTTGCAACTTAAGGGGTCTATTTATAGACTCCTGCGGGCTTTACTGGGGCTGCAATTAAAGCCACGGTTTAAAAGGTATTTTTAGAGTTAGAAACCTTCAAATAACAATCCAACCGACCGGAATTTAGTACATCCTATTAGGAACAACATATCCAAATATGAGCTCGATCCGACCGTTCAATTGTGAGATAGCAACGTTTTACTAACACGTGACATTTTCGGAAAACATGGGAAAACAACTTCAATAAATACCCGAAAATGAATAGAATCAATATCTAATACCCACACGATACATGTGAAACATATAAGGTACAAAAAAAAGGTTCAATTAAGTTGTCTCGATGCAAGAACCAATCCGAAATCAAGTCAAAAACATAACGAGAAAAATACGGGATATTACAAATTATATTTAAAGTTATAACATCGACCGTATTGAATCGATCGAATTCGTATCGGTTTAACGTTTAAATTGCGAAATTGGATTGTTTGGATTGTATGTTAGTATTCAGAGTGGAATGAGCACATCGGAAATCAGCCCGGGGAGCTACCCCGAGGCTGCACGTCGTACATCCAGTTGGGTGCTCGAATATGCAGCAAGGCTGCACGACCGTGCAGCATAGGAGTTGCAAGAACGTGCAGCACTGAAGCTGCACGACCGTGTAGCACATTACACGAGCGTGCAACGTGCTTTTGCACGATCGTGCAGTCTTCTTCCGATGATATTTTTTCGTGAGCTTTTCGGGGCCCTAACGCGATGCAGAAACTCGATTATTAGAAAGTTTCGAGTCGTGTAATTAATCGTGATTCGATTGAGTTTCAAAATGTAAATAGGACGTTTAAAAGGTATGAAAGAACCTGGACGTTTGAGGATAGTCAGTTTATTAAAACGACGCGATGTCTTAATAAATCCATATATTAATCAAAGTGATTAATGTTAAAGGACTATATGTCTATACCACGAACGGTATTATAAATTGAACGAGTAGTTCGATGTTGAGATTGACTATGTGTTTGTTTATAGAGTCGTCTATGAACATTAGTTGTTTGAGTCTATCGTTTATACGATAGGATTAGAGTTAAGAATTCAATGTCTGATATTGTTTTGACATTTGAATTCTAATTAGATCCGACGAGTAGTCAATCTAGCGAGCCAAACACCAGGTGTTTGACTGACAATTGCTTGGTGCATACGTTTAGGGGGACATCGGTTTTGTAAGTTTACTTTGTGGTTTTTACTTTTAAATATTTATATTTATATTTTTTTTAAATAACAAATCGCACTAGTATAATTACACCATGAAAGATCCATTGGAACAAACTTCCTATTGGTTGTCAATAGTACTGTGTGATCACCAGTAGTACACTAGATATAAGACTATGTTTGACGTAGAGGTCAGTTAAGTCATTGGGCGTTGGAAGTGCTAGCGATCTTGACTTAATAGTTTAATACGGCTGAACGGTTACGGTCACAGATAACACTGTGATGGTACTTTCACGGTTACGGTCCAGACACCCGGCTTAGACGGCAATGATTCAATTCACGGTCTTAGGCCCATGTTGCGTAGATTGAGACCCATACAATAGTCTACCTTGTAGGGTTTCATTTGGATCCAGTAATTGTTAATATTTTATATATACAAATGTTTTATATATATGCTTTGAATATTCAATTGTAAATGTGTACACTCATTCAGAAATATTTATATTTCTGACCCTCCCCAATATTCACCTTTCAGGTTATCAAGTACGAGGTCGGACTTCAACAATAATTCCGGAAGTCAATGTCAGTCATACCTCTAGAGATGCAAGTAGTTGGATATTGGGAAGTCTGTCTTTCTGTTTATAGCAATTCAACTTATTGTAATAAATTCTGATTGAATTATAATAGAACGAAGGATCATTTTTCCCCCTGAAGTTGGCACAAAGTATCAAAAACGTCCAAATTAGCGAAACAAGATCACTTTTACCCTGAACTTGTCAATTTTGGTACAAAATCCCCCCTCCCCAATCTCAGTTTTGCGCGTGTAACTCAAACAATGGTTTTGACAAAACCACCAATCAAAAAGCTGATTTTTCCTAATTAATTGAGGGGGTAATCTGATCCATGTTTCCTAATTAAAATTCCCAAATTAAAAGAAAACCTAATTTCCCTAATTTCCCCAATCTTCAAATTGAATTCGTCAAACTCAGGAACCCTAATTTCCCTTCTTCTTCAAGATGTCGAGTGGATCGAATTCCCAGGGTTCTTCAGCTAGATCTGGGAGACAATATCGCCCTCGACAGAGGCGTGCTAGCAGACCTGATTACAACTATCAGGGAAGAGCTAGTTACTGTAGATGTGGGTTTTCTGTTAAAGCTCCGGTTTGGGTTTCATGGACAAGAGAAAATCCTGGAAGAAGATTTTATGGCTGTAAAAAGGGTGCGTTTGGATGTGGTTTATTTGAGTGGTTTGATGAAGAACCGTTTACCAGTCGATCCAAGGATGTAATTAACGAATTGTTAGATGAGCTTGATGAAATGGGGATGGGTGAAGGGAATTTCAGCTACATTGAAGATCGGGAAGGTCAGAGGTATGCTGCTGAATTGGTTAAATTGGTTAGAGAAGAAGGGATGAAATACAAGAAAAGATTCTGGTGTGTTGCTGCTGGATTTGGTTTAGTGATCTGTGTGTTGATGCTTGTAATTTTTTTTGTAATTGCAGCTATTATATGAATATGATGAAAATTGGCTTGTAACTTGTATCGATCTAAATGAAATTTCTTTTGCTTCTGGTCTGAATTTTCCTTTGTTCTGAAAATATGAGAGTCTGTGTGTGTATGAACTTGAACATGAACATGAACATGAACATGAATTTGGAAGGATCAAAAACCCCCCTAAACTTTGTTAATTAGGATAAACCCCCCCGCCCCCCCCGAACTTACTTAATTAGGATCAAATACACCCTTCATAAAATTTTGTGATTTTGAACCATAAAAACAGAAGATAATAACTTAAAATAACCTATTTGTAATGGATCTAAACACCACATTGTCACAAACACTTGATTTTAACAAACAGTTGAATTTGACAAAATGGCACAAAACACTTGTATTTAACAAAATAACCAACTGAGGTTACAAAATATGTCCTTCATTCACACCACATTGTCATATAATGGCAGAATCTGCATACAAACTTTACAAAAAACACATAAAAACAGTTCTGAGACACTAAATTATAATATAAAATAAAGAATAATAGTTCATGGCTTCCAATTTGGTTTAGGAGCTGGCTGCTTGAAAGGGGTATTCACTCTCTTCTTTGGTTTTTGCTTCTCTGCTTGTTGTTGAGGTCCCATGTTGGGCATCCTTTGCATTGGAGGCACTTGTGAGCTACTTTGTACCCCTGAGTGGCCATCTTGTGACAGTTGAGATCCCATGGAAGTAGACTGCTGCAAATTGGAGAAAGGATTTGGTGCATTGACTGAGTTTGAATCAGTTTGGGGAAGTGACTGGCCAGATACTGTCCTTGAAAAAGCCTGGGGACCCACACTGCAAAATGTAGGAGGAGTAGGCCTTGAGAAGGCTGGGGTAGGGGCTGACTCAGCAGCTTGCCTTTTCTGCTGCATCTGTCCAATCCTCTTTTGAACCTCAGCTTCCAACTGGTTAGTTGAGACACTTTCATTTCCATTCCACTGAGGTTCAGTTGCTCTAAATCTCCCATAGAATGGTCTCCCCTCATTCTGGACTGTGGTTGGTTTATGGTGTATTTTCCTTTGTGCCTCACTTGGTACTGGATTCTGTGAGTTTGCCATCCTCTTCCCAAGCTCACCAGGCTGCATGCAAAGAACACCATATTTTTAAAAATGGAGCAACATAATGAAATACAACAACTATTTGCAGTTTTTAAAAACCTTACATTAAATGAGACTTGTCCAGTACTTGTATCGCGACATAGTCCTGCTCCGACAGAATTAGTCGGGTGTTTTTTTGCTTTTCCTTTCTTATTTGCCACAGGTGGTGCTTGCTGCTCAAGGTTTGGTGTAGGAGTTCCAATCTTAATGCCAGCAGCAGACTGCACTTGTTCCTGATAAAAAACATATTTTGATCAAAAACACCCCTGAACTTACTTAATTATGATCAAACCCCCCCCCCTGAAGTAGTTATTTAAGTATCAAAAAAACCCCTTGAACTTAGTTTTATAAGAAAAACAATTAGCAATAACATAAGAAGTAGAACTAACCATGTTAACTGCTTCTTGTTCATCTTCATCCTCATCTTCAACAGGGACTTTACCCTTTCCCTTATCCATTGCAGGAACTGGAATGCCATTTTTCTTCTTACTACACCCTCTAGCATTGTGCCCTTTGCTATGCCAGTAGCTGCAAGACATAGCATACCCTGCCTTTGACATTTTGCCTGAGGGTTTGGGTTCCTCTCTGTCCTTTCTTCTAGCTCTTTTGGGTCTGCCAGCTGACTTGTATGCCACAGGTGGAATGAGAGGCTCTTTTCCAGTTCTGGGCCACATTGCCTTACCTTTCACTGGCTGCATCACATATGCATAACTAGCCAAGTATTTTTCCTTAGAGTACCAGGGGTCTATCCCAACCAACAAATCACCATATGGATCACTATGGTATAAGGCACATATGGCATGTGGACATGGGATTCCAGTCAAATCCCATGCCCTACAAGTACAACTCCTAGTTCTCATGTGGACAGTATGCCTATTCTCATTTTCTGACACTTCATAAGCATCATCCCCATTAAACTCTACATGACAGCCACATGCCCTATTCATGTTCTTTTCTAGCAACATCACACTACTAGGACTGACTCCAGTGAACCATTTTACACACTCCATTCTTTTCCTGTGAATCCTACTCATTGCATATTTTCTAATCCACTCCAAAAGAGACAATACATGCATTTTCCTAGCATCTAACAAATCCCCATTGAATGACTCACACATATTGTTATCCACAGCATCACACTTAGAATGGAATGCAAAATATGCTTTGCACCATGTGTGTGGTGGATATGTAAGGAGGTGTTCTACAGAGCCATTACCTAAAGCATCCATTTTCTCTAGCTGGTCATGGAAGTATTCTTCAAAGCTGCTCCTGGCACACATCCAAAACTGTTTTCTGAAGTCACCTCCTCTCCATCTTTTCTGCCACCTCATGAATATGTGTTGTGCACACCATCTGTGTTCTGCCTCAGGTAAAGTATCCTTGATAGCTGGAAGCAGGCCCTGTAACAAAAGAAAATAAAATGCAAATAAGGATCAAAAGCCCCCTCAAACTTTGCAAAGAAGGATCAAAACACCCCCCAAACTTTGCAAAAAAGGATCAAAACCCCCCCTAAACTTTACCAATACATATCAAAAGACCCCTTAAGTACAAGACAGTAATAAAAAGCATAACAACAGAACACTAACCTTTTGCATATCAGTTATCAGTGTTAGATTGCTTCCATCTCCAAGATCAAGATCACTGACCAGGTGTTTCAAAAACCACACCCAAGTAGCTTTGCTTTCTGATTTCACCACTGCCCAAGCAATAGGGAATCTTTGATTGTTGCCATCCCTTCCAACTGCAGTAAGCAACTCCCCTTTGCAAACTGTCTTCAAAAAACAGCCATCAAGTCCAATCACAGGCCTGCATCCAGCCTTCCACCCTTTCTTCAAAGCATCAAAGCAAATATAGATAGCTCCAAACTGGTTTGTGTTACCATCAGTCAAGAGGTCAACTGTTGTTCCAGGGTTGGTTGCCAGTAGTTCTTCTCTGTAATCCCACAGCAAACCATACTCCTCTAGATAATCACCTTCTAACTCTTCTAGCAGAATTCTCTTCACCCTCTTGCATTTGATGTCAGTCACATCAATCTTCAACTCCCTCATTGCCCTTGCTTTTAACTCCTTGGACTTCAAGTGGCTGAAACTTGTAATCCTGTCTCTGAAAATAGTCCACTAAGAAATGTTGAGTTGCTTGTCTAATCTTGAACTCTCTGAAGCATTTGTGCTGAGGAACATAAGTTTTCACCACAAAGTCTCCAGTGGCACCAATCTTACTAGCCAGAATGTGCCATTCACACCCCTCCTTCTTGCAGTGGCCCCTAACCCTGGTTGGTTCATTCTTCACCATCTTAACCTCCACACCCCTATTGACAGCATACTTCCTAATAGCTTCCCTAAACTCAGGTGCATTTTTGAACACCATGCCCACAACAAATGCAGGGTTAGGGTTGCTAGGATCATACACCACTGGCTCTGAACTCTGGCTATCAACGTTTTCCTGCACATCCTCACCCACAGGGACTGGTTCACCTCCCATATCACCCAGCACTGCAGCTCTTTGGGCTCTTTCCATCCTTTCTTTTTTTGCTTTGTAATTTTCCCTAAGCTTGTTTCTTGCTTGGATCAGTTCTTCATCCCCCACATCTGAGAAATAATCCATCTCATTTGTATAGTCAAAATCCTCCTCACCACTGCTCAGCTGTTCCTCATCATCCACATTATGAGTGATTTCTCTTCTTTCACATAGATGTGCCCACTTTGAAACCTTCCTCTTCCCCTTGTCAGTAATTGCAGTCTTGCTCCTAGCTGCAGTCTTCTGCTTTTTCTTCCTCTTATTATTTTTTGGGGCTTCTGCAGGTTTCTGCATACCCTCATTTGGTGCTCCACTGCCTGTTGCAGCTCTCTGAGATCCTTCTTCACTCACCACCTCATTTGTAAAGTTCTCAAGTCACTCCATATCAAACATGTGGGCAGCTTCCCCAGCCATGTTATCTTCCCAAGCAGCCCAATCTTCTACTAAACCTTCAACTTGCTCCTCAGGTACTGGGTCATTTAACCCCCCCTCAGCTGCAGGTTCATTTAACCCCTCCTCCTCAAATTGATCATCTACTGGATCATTTAACCCCCCCTCAGCTGCAGGTTCATTTAACCCCTCCTCAAATTGATCATTTAACCCCTCATTTTCCCCCTCTACAACAGGATCATTTAACCCCTCCTTAACTGGATCATTTCCCCCCTCCTTAACTGGATCATTTCCCCCCTCCAAAACAGGATCAGTTCCACCCTCCAAAACAGGATCAGTTGCCCCCTCTATATCCAATCCCTCATCCCCTCTATCTGAACTGCCCTCATCCTTTCTCCATTCTAACAGCAACACCTTAGATTCAGTCTCACATAGAAACTTTGGTTGATCGATACTATGATCTAAAAACACAGCCAATGTTGCAGACCCCATCTCCTCACCCTGTCCTATCAAAGTCTTCACACATCTATCAAAATTTTCATCCAAAAGTGCTTTAACATCCTCATGCATTACACCTCCAGTTGGTAGCCAAAACATTTTAGGGATATGCCCATACCCTAAACTCCTAACTATGCCACACAACACACCATAAGTTATATCTTGAGCATCTTTAAAAGTCTGCCTATAATACTTTCCCCCACTATATCTTAATTCAGGATCACATATAAATATCCCTCCATGCTTAATTTTCAGACAAACCTCTATATTGCAATCAAACATTTCCATCATTCTGCCATCAAAGAAATCATACCAAAACATTAAACCAAACAAAACTAACATACACACAGACAGCAACAACCCAACATTCAACTTTTTCTTAAAGTGGAAAACACACAACATTTCCAAACCAGAAAGAAAATCAAAAAAAAATTAACCTAAACATCATACAAACAGCAAACATGCCAAAATCCAATAATCACATATCAGATAACATATTAAACCCAAAAACAGACAACTGATCAAACAACCCCATTACAACAAAAAATCATGGAAAAAAAAAACCACCCATTAATAACAATGCAAGAGGGTATTCAAGTTCAGAAACTACATACCTACGAAATTCATCCGACACCATTTTTGCCGGTTCCACCAGAATGATGTGTGCTCAAAAAAACCCAATGCCTCCACGCTACTGACAGGATCAAGCAAATTACACTTCAAAATGGTCGAAGTCAGAAGAGTAAGGCTTTAATTTGAAGGAATTGAAAACCCTAAATTTTTCTCACAACAGTTGAACGTTGGAGAAGACGAAGACGAAGGAAAATCAGAAGAAAATAAAGAAAAGAAAATAACGGGAAAATAATTAATTGTGTCTTAATTTTGGCGGTTGGAAGATTAATTAGATTTAATCTTGCATGTTTTCAGCCACGTGGCATCACCAGGGGCCCCAGAAATAATTCACTCTCTTTTATCAGCGAGTGAATCACAAACGAGCGAGGAGGGGGTGTTTTGAACCGGTTTGGACAAGTTCAGGGTAAAAGTGATCCTGTTTCGCTAATTTGGACGTTTTTGATACTTTGTGCTAACTTCAGGGGGCAAAATGATCCTTCGTTCAATTATAATATATAATAGTATATGTTTGAAAAGTTGCGTGTTTTCTAAAATGCCGGAAAAATATTTTTAATGGAGTCATTCCTCCAACCGGATATAATACTGATCAACACAGACATAAGATGGATTTTACTATTCGCCGCCTCATTTTACTTAACACCGTCCCTGCAAAAGACATTTTCGCCCTTTTAGCAAAACCAAAACCAAAAAATTCTCTCTACTCATTCGAACAAATACGTAAAAAGTTGATTAAAATGACGGACAACAATTATAATTCGTCGGATAATAATTATCGACATTCGGAAATAAAGTTTTCCGGCTTTTCCGAAAGAAAAAACATTTTTTATTTTATTTTTTAAATTTTTCCGGGAACGTCACAAGGAGGGACGTCCCCGAGGGACGTTGAAGTCCCTCCAAAAGGGACCCTCCATATGGAGAGACGTTGAAGTCCAACGTCCCTCCATAAGGGAAGTCCCTCCATATGGAGGGATGTTGGACGTCCCTTTTGGAGGGACTTCAACGTCCCTCCATGAGACGTCCCTCCTTGTGGACGGATGTCCTTCCGGGACGTCTTCGGAAAAATCTAAAAAAATAAAAAAGAAATTTTTTTTTCGGAAAAACCGGAAAAATTTATTTCTGAACGTCGATAATTATTATCCGACGAATTGTAAACGTAATTATTTATGTTGTTTAGATTCGTTTAGAAAATTTGGACGGTGACGAAATTAATTTTAGCGATCGATCTTTTTTAGTCACAGATTCTGATTCAGCCGTACGAAAAATATTAAATCATGCTACTAATATTCAATAAATATTAAATCGATTAAGTTTCTAAAATAACTAAAATTACAAAAAAAAATTAATTCTATATTTTTTTTTAATAAAAAATTCCGGCTGCGACGTTTTCGGTCGTAGCCGGAAACAGTCCCTTGAAGGGGGACTGCCACGTAGAATATGATTTTAGTTTTAATGGATTGAGAGATTTTAATTTTGTAATAGGGAAAAGGGCAAAAAGGTAAAGTGTGGGGGCGGTAGGTAGTAAAAAAAAGACGGTATTTAGTAATCCAGCATAAGATTCCCTTCCAATTACCATTCCTAAACCCTTCGAATCCAAAATAATTAAACTTGTAGATCTGCGCTGGAGTTTCAGCTAGCTGGTGATCAATACGGTAACTTCGTTTTCAATATAATTGTTTTTGCATATTTCAATATAAACTTTTTTTTTGCCTGTTATTGGAATATATATTTATTTGACATTCAAAATTAATAGAAAAACCCAAATGCATGTGGTGCTGCAAATTTCAAAAAAAAAAATGGCTTAATACATCTGCGTGTCCCTGCACTTTTCTGTTTTTGCACATAAGATCCCTGCACTAAAATATCCATCATTAAATCCCTGCACTTTAACTTCCATCATCCCCAGGTCCCTCTATTGAGGCGAGTGTTGACGCCGTTAACGCACTTTCAGTTTTCTTAATTTTAGATCCCTGCACTTTTAATTTTTTAATGTTACGTCCCTACACTTTTAAATGTTGAGATTATGTATAAATATGCATTAATTTTTAGTTTAATAAAATTAAATTTAAGTATAAAATATTAAAACTAATATTTTTTAAAGGGTACAAATTTAACATATTTAAATAATAATAATGTCAAAAATTATATCTTTTAGCTATTATTTTATTGAAAATTTCATTCATTCTTACTGAATGTTTAATGTATTATTATTCATCTATAAATAAAAAAAATTAATTAATTATTTTATTATGTTGAAAATAAAAGTGAATTTAATTTTTTTTAACAAATAAACATTAACTTAGAGAAATAAAACGAATTTAATATTTTTTATTAAATAATTAAAATAATATTCTATACCGATAAATTTTATTTTTTAAATAATATGATAACATCGCACTTAGAGGTGTAAACGGACGTTGATCTTGATATATGTCAAATTCGAAGTTGAGTATGTTATATAAACTTACAAGTTCGAGCTATCTACTTCCATTTTTAAAGGAGACATATCAAGCGGAAGTCTGAATGAATTTCTAATTTCTTAATAATTTTTTATGTTACCTTTAATTTTTTTTTTTAACTAATGTTGAATATTTCTTGAGTAAGGGCCCCATTCACGAAATATACTCTAATATTTAAATCATATTTATTTTGATAAAATGATTGTTAATATATTTTATTAAATCTTTAAATTATAAATTACTTTACTTTAAATAAAAAATAAAATTAATTAATTCTTTAATTATATTAAAAAATAAAAGTGAACTAGATTTTTTATTTTTTATAAGTAAATATTAACTAACCTAAATAAAACTAATTTTAATAGTATTTATTAATTATTAAAATGATATTTTATATCAATGATTTTTTTTAAATAATATATAACAACATTGCACTTACAGAAGTAAACAGACGTATTCTCAAAAAAAAAGTAAACAGGCGTCGATCCTCATATATGTCAATTTTGAATTTGAGTGTGTTATATAAACTTACAAAACAAAGCTGACTGCTTCCATTTCTAATAAAAAATAATAAATAATAATATTTTTATAAATTTAAAAAATATTTTTATTGTTAATTTAAACATTATAAAAAGTTAATTAAATTGCATTAACATCTTATATTATTAATTAAAAATTATATATTTTTTAAAATATATATATTAAAATAAATTTTTATATGAAAACAATTACAAGGACTTTGTTTACATAAAATTAAAGTGTAGGGACCTTATTTGTATATATTAAAAGTGCAGGGACCTTATTTGTATATATCAAACTACAAAACTGAATACTAGTCTCATTAACGGCGCGTATACTGCACGCGCTAACAGAACCTTAACAGAGGGACCTTGGGATGATGGAAGTTAAAGTGCAGGAATTTAATAATGGGGTACTTTAGTGCAGGGACCTTATGTGCAAAAACAGAAAAGTGCAGGGACACGCAGATGTATTAAGCCAAAAAAAATTAGGACACATTCAAGTCATGAGGAATAATTAAATATGTGACGCCATTAATTTTTTGGGTTATTTTATTTTTATTATTAAACTTTTATTTTGTTTTGTTTTAATGATTAATTTCAAATTTATTTTTTTGAGATTTTTTTTATTTTGATTCAAATATATATATATATATATATATTTGAATCAAAATAAAAAAAATCTCAAAAAAATAAATTTGAAATTAATCATTATATATATATATATATATGTGCACGCGCGTGTATATGTGATAATTAGTTTTTGATTATTTATGTTAAATTATATTTTATAATTAAATAAAAACATATACTCCGGCACACTATTCATTTTTTTGACAATTTATAGAAACTTCAAATTTTGAATTCATACCTCCGCAAAGACTACATCTATTTACCTATATTATAATATTTATAGTAAATAAAAAAAAAATATATTGTATTCTATACCTCATCATTAGACTTTCAACACATAAAACAAGATTTGTCTTACATGTATAAAGATTCAGAATCATTGAAAATTCAACGAATAAATTGATAAATACCACTACACATGATTTAGTAAGATTTGGTTATAAAATCATCTTCTTTTATATCAGAAGAATCATATAAATAAATCAGTTTCCTTCCATTGCTAGTGATTCTGCTCCTTAATGAGAACTGATTTATAAGGTGTACTTGTCACCACGATGTCATTTTTCTCATTTTTAATTAATGTGTGATTCACAAATGATATTGTTTTTGGTACACGATTTTGATAGGTTTTAATATAGTTTTATCAATGTTAGTATTGCATTATGTGTGGCTCATAATGGGGTAAATTATTACATTAAGGCAAAATCAATTTTGAGGTCCCTTTATTTGACATTTGTTTGTTTATTTTGTCTATATCCGATTTTATTTCGTCCCTCTATTATCAAAAATAGCACTAAAACATTCCTAGATTGGAAAAGACGTGGAGAGTAAGTTCCATTCGTCCGGTGGCGGATTCAGAAATTTTATATGGTGTGGTCTATATATATTTGAAATTAAAATAATTTTTT
This sequence comes from Mercurialis annua, assembly GCF_937616625.2. Taxonomy (NCBI): domain Eukaryota; kingdom Viridiplantae; phylum Streptophyta; class Magnoliopsida; order Malpighiales; family Euphorbiaceae; genus Mercurialis; species Mercurialis annua. The sequence continues at coordinate 36,437,421 of NC_065577.1, read as the reverse complement.
TAACTATATCATATTAAAATATAATATTATTCTATTTATCTAAAAAAAATATAATATTATTCTATAATTATCCTCGACAAATTTTTATTTTCTTGAATTTTTAGTATTTCATTAAACTTTAATTGATAGGGACACTCGGCAAACGGATATACTATATGTTTTCCACCAATTTTAAAACCTTTCCGACTAACCGCTTTGGGGCACTCGTTGCAGAGTCATTTTCTACTGATTATGAGAAATGTTCCATATGCTGCTTCGAGGCACGGGGCAAACATGCCATAGGCCCTCCTTGCGCACACACAAGGGGTAGTTTTTTCCTAATCCGTGCAAAAATGTTACATCTAATATAATTTAAATTGTCCACTAAAATATTTATTTTTAAGCATTAAAAGTTTGAGAAATCATAAAATATATATATATAATCACCAAATTTTTAAGAGACATAACAAATGTAATCAAATTTTAAACGAAGAGTCTTCGACAAAATTATATATGAAAATGAAAAAATAGAAACGACATGCGAAGAATGACGAAGTAAATAAAAAGTGAAGAATGAAATATATTTAAAGTAGAGGGATGTTAAAATATATTTTGTTAATTCTAATTTGTATTTTTTTTTTCGGAAAATTTTGTATTTTATTGGTTCATAATATTTTTTAAGAAATTTGTTGTTCATGCTCTGAGTTTTTCCTAGCTCCGTTAATTTTTTTATGTTGTGTCGCTTGATATGATAATCAAGTTGGAAATATGCCAATCATTTTGGATCTTATTCAATCCATAAAAAAATCTCAAAATTTTCATTGAATCAATTAAAATCTCAAAATAAACCCTAGCCGTCTAGAATTTTCTTTTTATTTTTTCTTCAGCAACCGTCAATGGTTTAATTTTGCTGTTGACGGTAGTCATCCCTTTATACATGTTATTGTAATTTCATAGATATAATAAATAGCCAACTCTTTTTCATTTTTTCTTGACGGATTGAGATTTATCAACGAAGCGCAATTCAATTACCAATAAGCGAAGATAAAATTGAAGATCATCAACAATAAAATGGAATCATTTATGAGCTATATTAAATTTATTTATTTTTCATTATTTGTTTTTTTTCTAAATGTTTTATTTTGTCCTTTATTTGTGAAAGATTTGTTGTCCTTTATTTGTGTAAGGTTGCTATCTTTTTTTTTTACGAAGGGGAGTTATCGGATGGTGATTGAATCGGATGATGTGACTTTACGGATGATGGGTGAAATTTGATCAAAAATTGATTGAAGACTGCTCTTAATTAGCAAAACAGTTAATAATTTATTTTCGTTTTCGTAAGTAAGATTTGCGAATCAGTCAACATGTTGTCTGTTCCATGTTAGGTTATTGGGTATAATTTTCGAATTATCTCGAATTTCTTACAAATGTAACTGTTTCATATTCGATTTAATGAGATTTAATGAATTCAAAATAAAATAAAATTAGAATCTCAAAATTTTAAAAGAAATTCGCATCGTTGGAGATTTTTTTGAATTCAAAAAAAATTAAAGATTTTATTGAGTCCAATAGAAGTCCACTTAACTTTTCATGTATTTCAAGCTTCCTAGTTATTTCTATATTTTGACCCTTGTATTGTAATTTGAAATTATATATGTCGTTACTTGTATAATATAATTTTTATATTTGGTATATACCGATAAATCGATTAAATTAATAAAATAGCATATTAAAAGAGTTAATTATGTTCATAAATCTTGGTATTTTGGTCCGATACATTTTATCTTATGCATCTATTAGTGACTGAGATATGCTAGTTGGTATAAAAAGTATTTCTAGTACTACTAGGTGGCAGTCTAGGTTACTTAGTTGCCACAAGTCTGAGTAAAATCGAGTACATCAAGTTTGCAGACAGCTCAGCCTCTCCAACATCCATCTACAGCTCCTCTCAGTCACATCTTTCATAATTGCATATGCTATGTGGAAGTTTTTGTTGCATGAATTCATTCCAATAATCTCAAAAAAGGCATGTGGTACTTGTTGGTTTTGTAGGTGGAATCCATACCGATAACCCAGTAGTAACCTCAGAGTAATTTCACAGAATCAGGATGCGCAATGAAAATGTGAGTCAACGTATTTATATCCTGATCAGTAAGCGGCCAATGTACATAATTGCTCTCCAAAGCCATATGAGAAAACTAACTCACCACGTCTCTACTATTAAAACTAGACTTCCTCAGATTGTCTCTTTAGTTGTGCACTTCTCTTCTAACAAGGTTCTCGGATGGATTTTTCTCTTGCATTTCAGCCAAAATAGCACACGGCTTAGCTTGTGCTGCATTCATATCCCGCACAATCAGTTTGGACGCAGGACTCAGTCCACTCATCTGACGATATCCCTTAGGATACACAGATAAGGCATGGTTGTGCATACTCGTAATCCCAGGTTTTACAACGACAATCCATGTATTTCCATACAATTTCACCACAATCTTGAAAGCACATTGACACGTTTTTGTCTTGGTATTCTTCCGTGTAGAGGAATCTGAATCTGTGAACGATCCTCTATACCTCTCATCCCGGGCACATTTTAGAATCTTTCGTGTCCCCCCATTTTTGTGAGAAGAAATAACCAATTCGAACCCAATACGAATAGTAATTCGTTTTGCCCAGTTAATGGCTTCAGCATCACTTTCAAACAGTTTTCCAAGTGTCACGACCCGATTCCCGGATCGAGACCGGCGCTAGGGAATGGGAGTGGTTGCTCCGAAACCCGTAGCAAGCCTTAAAATAAAATCCATTTTCCCTTTTAAAATCATTGAACTTTTCTTATAAAAGTTTTTCTCACATTAATTCTTGTTCCGAAATTCACTATAAATTTTTCGCGGAATAAAATCATACATTTTAAATTCCAAAACATTTTAGGGTGAGACATGCAAATCACATTTATGCCACGTCGGGCCCACATAGACATTTCGTCTCGATGCCAACAGTTTCATTACTGTTTTCCACATTTATCTCGGTATCTCAAATACCCGAGAGGCATCGCAAAATAACCATAACAAGCATGCATACATATACATAATAATAAAGCGATGATAATTAAACAGAGTAATAACGTGGCAGTTCATCGCAAATAAAAGCATGCTAAAGAGTTCCGTCTATCTAGACATTTCTACTGCAGCGCTAAGATAGGAATATGTACAAAATACCACAACGCCAAAATAGAGACTTCATGGATCAAGAATATGAAGTCTCACCAAAATGACAGTCTACGTACCTGAAAAATTGGTACAACAACGGGGTCAGATTAACTGGTGAATTGACATCTTACAAACACACATTAAATAATTTAACACGTTATAAAATAGATATATTTAAATAGGGATTAATGAACTTTTGGTGTTTGAACTTTTTAAAAAATGACAATATGCTGTCTCAACAAAAATTTATATCAATATGGTGTGTGAATTTGTTAAATAATTACAAATTAGTTGTTTTAGCCGGTTTCGTTTCGGTAGCAGGTAAAAATAAAGGTTAGTAACCAGTATTTTTCAGCCACGTCATACGCTATATCATCTTTTTCTCACATAAACCGGCTGGAACAACTAAATTGTTATTATTTAATAAGTTCATTTACCGATTTGATATAAATTTTTGTTGAGATACCATATTGTCATTTTTTAAAAAGTTCAGACACCAAAAATTTATTATTCCCTATTTAAATATTTACTACCGGTTCAATCACAGAAACGTAAAGCTTTTAAATGAAATGCCCCTTTCTAATCCATTTTTCTCTAAGTCTCCTTTCGGACTTAGATTAATAAACTAGTCGGCTGAACCCGTACATTCACTCGACTCTAGTTTATTTTCCACTATCCTTTACAGTTCTAAACCTTTCTTTAGACTGTTTCCAACTTTTCTCATGGACTGAACGACCGATAACATTTAATGTTCCATGACGCCGTTAGTCCTTAAATCAATCGGCCGAACTCTATCGTTCTGTCGCCGTTAACTTGTTCGGGGTTCTAGTACGTCGTCTTAGAAGCTCTCCCGCAATGTCTGGACCGTCGTCTCAGACTTCTAGACCGTCGTCTAGATTTCCACATCCACTTTACATAAAAATAAATATGCATGCAATAACTAGTGATCACATAGTCCTATTATAGCCCAAATAAGATGGCACGTTTCATAGACTCATTCCATAATAATTTTATTTACTCAAAATAAATATACGATATATTTAAAATGCTTTACGATATTAATTTTCCACATTAAAGTAATAATAGTAATTTTATTACTTTAATGTATGCATGTAATAATGCAAACTCACAGACTGTCGTTCCACAATTATTTTTGTCACGCTAATCCACATTTAGCTCCTCGGCGATTATTCATTCATCGCCCCGTGAATGCATCACATTCCGAGATTGACCTTTCGTCAATTCGATAAATGTTTGATAAACAAAACGTTTCCCACTAATTCTCACGATCGCAATCGTGGCCCGCACATACACTACGTATCGGTTTCAATCTTAGGAATCCAATTAAATTTCATAATTTGGTCCATTCTAAATTCTTAGGTAAATTTTACCATTTTACCCTTTCGGAAAAATTCCCATATTTTAAAAATATATTCGGACCTTATTAATTTCCATATTCCAAAATACCCTTATTTCAAATCCTCTTTTATAAAAATAATATATACATATATACATATATACATCCTTTAATTAAAATTTTCCAATTTTAATTAAATAAAACATTAATTAGTTTATATCTAACTAATTAATTCTAACCCATTTAAAAATATAAATCTTTTGGGTCTAAGCCCAAATTAAAAGTTTTAAATCTTAAAAACTTTTAATTTAACAAATCCAAGGCTCCACTTGCCTTTCAAGTCCACCAAAATTCCATTTAGGACATATTAGTCCTTATACTTTTAAATCTTCCATTTTAGTCCTTTTAACCAATTTTTAATTTATTACTTACCTTTTAGTTTTTAACTTTGGGTCCAAACTTATTTAGTCAAGTCTAAATAAAAAGTCCAAAGTTCTAAGTCCGGGATCTAATTTACGGTTTTGGCCCCACTTGGCCCCGGTACATATTGGTTCGGTTTCAACCCGACCAAATCTTGGCTCGGTAAAACAGAGACACCGTGCTCCGTTTACCGGCCGGTAGTGGTTCGCCGACCACCACCCCATTCTCTACCACCTATACCAAAATTTAGCCAATCAATTTCAAATAAAATGAAATTTAACTCTACCAAAAATATTTAATCCACACTTGATTAAATATCACAACACTAATCACATCATTAACAATTTAAACAATCATTCACCAAATAATCTTTTCTACCATTTACCAAACCATTCGGCCAACACACCAAATCACCATTTAACAACTTTTTCATCAAACAAACATTTCTATGGCATGCTTATTAACTCAACATTTAATCAAGAAATTTAAAAGTACATTTTTTTTTAAATCATGGACTAATTCGGCTTCTAGCCAAAATTTAGCATTTCAACATTCAATCCACATAACATGTAAATATAATCTCAATTATCATTTAATCATCAAATAATCATGCCATCTATACAATAAAAATTATTTATTTTTATTTCTCATTTATTCGGCCAACCAAAACATATCATTCAAATACATTTTTAAATATTTGCATCCTAAGCATATTTTTGCACCATTTCATGCAATTTACTATCAACACAATTTATCTAGCATTTTTCATACCAATTACATTCAAATTTTACATGTAAATCACAAACACATAATTTCAACAAATACCCACTAAATAATTTTCACAAATTAAACATGCAATATTGAAGACATATTCGGCCAAACCAAAATTTTACTAACATATTTTATAAATTCCTACTATCAAACACATTTCAATATCTCATCTAATACAACACATATAGCATGAAAATTTCTATAAATCATATCACAATAATCATAAAAATCACATATTCAACAAAATATCAAACAATTTCTGTTTAAAACTTCCAATTATTTTTCACACATTTTTAACCCATATATTTCGGTATCTCCTTTTAAATTCTCAAAATTTAATCATTTCATAATTAAACTTGTTTTATTTTTATCTTAATATTTTCGGTTTCTACAAAGTTTAAAATACTCAAATTATATACAACATAACCTTAAGAAAAGTTTTATAATTTCCGAAAATATTAACTACCCTTTATTTATTTTGGTTTTTAGTTAAAGAAGCAAAATTTATTATAATCAAACCATACCCATAATTTTGATCATTTTAAAACACATTTCTAAAAGAATCAAACTTTTCAATCATACATGAAATTTTATCAAATGAAAAAAAATACAAACTTTTCAAGTTCAAAGCTTAGCAATGGCCATTAAAAATATTCGGTCTAGGTTAAATAAATTTTGATCTTGGATTTACTCATAAGTATGAGAAATACTTTGATTTTTCTTTAAACAACTCTTACCCAAGTTTTTGATCATCTTTGTTAGCTCAAATGTACCATTGCATGTAGATTTAAACTTCTAAAAATCATATTTTTGTTAAAAACCGAATATTATCTAACAAAATAACCACAACCCATTTTAAAATCATGCTAGGTAACTTATCTTTAGTAAAAAGCTTTAAGTAAAAGGAAATTTTTTTTTTTTTTTAAAAAAACTAATACATTTAACATCAAGAACACAAGCTTCATCATTTGAGTTTAAAACTAAAAGAGTGTTAAATACCTTTTGCTTATGTTTTTATACTTGTAGAGAAAAGAAAATGGAAGCTCCTATTTTCTTGCTAGGGTTCGGCAATTAGGGAGCAAAAATGGAAGGTTTTGAAGTTTTGTCTTCTCTAAGAAAGAAGAAGATGAGAAAAAGAGAGTTTCTATTTTTAGGTAAATTTTTTTAAATTTAACAAAGTGCTATCTTTTGTCTTGGAGGGCAATTAATCCCCAATCAAGTGACACCTTTGTGTCATGCATAATGACATGTGTCCACCCCCATGTGCAACTTACCCACTCAATCATATATTTGTCTCTTCAATTTCTTTTGTAGAGATTTTTAAATTTTCTTATTCACAAAATAAGATCATTAATACTTATTTTGACGTTTTTTGAAATACTACAAAATCTTTCTTGGAAAACGTTTCCGTACTAATTAATCTCTTATAATGTCAAACCTTTTGTATAAATACTTAAAATTTATTTTTTTTAACGTTTTAATAATTTAAATCGATTTTATCATTTAAGGCCGAAAATTACAAAAATGCCACCCATGCACAATAAATCGATTTACGTAGCCATGCACACGTAAACATTTAAATAATTAATCTGACATCACAAATAAATCAATCACATGCATTTAAACACCGAAAATTAATTTCTAAGTCGGTACTCTCCCGCCGCTAATTTCCGATTCATCGCATTTTCAAAAATTCCATATTTTGAAAATTAGGGGTATTACACCAAGATAGAACTGTCCACTATAATCGGGATATTAAACTCCCCGAGTCACTAAACTTTGACCAAATTACAGAAAGGTCACTAAACGGACTTTCGTTACAAAAGTGTCACTGAATTTAAAAATTTGTTACAACGGGATGTCACTCATACAAAATCCACCGTTTTTGATGACATGTCTTGCCGGATTTGTTCACATCATACATGTCTCATTTGCCACATCAGACAAAATTCAATTAATAAAAGCTCAAAAATTATATTAATTCGTAAATACAAATATAGAGACCTAACTACATAATTTTCAAAGTTCTTAAACATAATTAACAATTAAATCTGATTAACCCTAAATTTATCTCATCTTCCTCATTTTTCTTCGCCACCCTTTTCCTTCTCCATTCACCGCCACCGTCTGCCATCACCTCCATGTGCAGCAACTCCATTCTTCTTCATTTCTTAAATTATTTGAGATTATCTATAGCTTTTGATGGGACTCTATGACAACGAATTGAGTTTCTTGTAAATCAACACGAACGGCCACTTGCCGCTGCCGCCTGCAAACCCCTACTTGCCGCCTCGAGATCGGCAAACAACGAGCGAGCTTCTGGACATGAGAATGACGAGAGAGCTTCTGGAACAACGAGCAAGTTATAGTGACAACGGATTGAATGTTAATTTTTTTTTCATTTTGTTGATTTTATATGGCTTAATCTGAAATGGGTTTTAAAAGTTTTCTATGTTTATTTTTAACCCATGAATTAAATTGATTTACCCACATTTCAATTATTTGTTCCTTACTTAACTCTATTTGCTGCCATAAATTGATTTACCCAGATTTCAATTATTTGCTCCCAAACCCCACAATTTCTCTAGATTTTAGCTCTGATTGTTTAATTTGTTTTGGTGGTGGCAATGTTATTGTTGGGCGTAGTGGTACGGTATCGGTGTATGATTGTATGTCTTTGTTTGGTTATAGGAAGGAGATGGTAAAGGTAAAGAGTTCAAAATAATCCTTAAATTTTTACTAAATTTATATTTAATTAGAAACTTATTGACTGACGAGGCAAATGAGACACGTATGATGTGGACAAATCCGGCAAGACATGTCATCAAAAACGGTATATTTTGTAAGGGTGACATCCCGTTGTAACAAATTGTTAAATTCAGTGACACTTTTGTAATAAAAGTCCGTTTAGTGACCTTTCTGTAATTTGACCAAAGTCTAGTGATCCAGGGAGTTTAATATCCACTATAATCGATACCGTCACCGCCAAAAACTTCAAATTGATCATGTAAAATATATATAACTAATATTAACATTTGTATTAATATTAATAAATAATTCTAAACTAATTATTTTTTCTTATTAAATAAATATATATAATAATTTTAAAAAATCTGGCGGCGACAACATTTCCGGTCGCCGCTGCCGCTTGGGGAAACATTTTCCCATAGGGGGAATGTTTCCTAGAAACGTTCCCCATCTGGACCGACGTCGTCGGTATCCGTCAGTCTAGACCGGAGACGTTAACCAGGGACATCTCCAGCCTGGACCGACGCGATCCGGGGGCGTCGGTCGACAATTTTTTTCGAAAAAAAAATTAAATTTCACTTCTAAATCGATGAGAAAAAATAAAAATTACCTCAGAAAAAGTTTGGATACTCGTTTCCGGTTTTTGATACTTGTTTCTCGACGAATTGGAAGTGTTATCAGTCATTACGGTTTTGAGATTCGAATAAGATTGAGGTAATTTTTTTTTTGGTTTTAGTGTGAGGAGCGAGAGAGTAATTGAGAAGGGCGGTGCCTAGTAACTAGAGACGGTGTTCAGTAATACATTTTGTTTATTTAATATTCATATTTTGTTTATTTAATTTGATTCTAGCTCTCTTTAATTATTTAGATAAACTCATTTCTATGGACTTGCGTTAGAGTTTTAATATAGTATGGCCCATTAGCGTTTGATAATTGAGAAAACCACAAAAATATTACTATTTAAATAGAAAATAACAAAAATACACATCAATCTAATAATTTACATTGATACCAAAAAAAGATAAAAATTTACATATTCTAACCAAACTACTAAATAGAAGACACATGGCACACAAAAAGCAAAAAAAAAAGGTCAAAAACGTGTCATAACTGGTCAAAAACTCGTCTGACAAGCATCAGAATCGCGTCTGACACGCGTCAGCGCGTGTCAGCGATTCTCAGCATGTCAAAACAATTTAAACATGTATCAGCTATGTATCACCTATGTATCTGTTATGTATCTGAAATGTGTCACTGATTCTTTTTCTTATATTTTTAAAAATAAAAATAAATAAATAAATATATGTGTGTATATATATATATAAATTATATATATAAATTGCTTCTAATATGTATTCGATATATGTATTTATAAAACGTCTTCTTATTAAATATTTGATGCTTGCTCCGTCCTTTTATTTTTTCCATGTTGCACGAGATTTTGTTTTTAGCTCAATTTATTGTTTATATTTATAATGTATTTATGATGTATCGCCATGTATTTACAGTGTATTGTAAGATATAATACATCGGTAATGTATTAAAATTCTATTATTAATTTTTCTCCTCTCTATCTATGATGTATCGATGGTGTATTTATGATGTATCGGTAATATACTACGATGTATCAACAATGTATCAGTCATTTTAAAATTTATTTCGTTAAAATAATCCAATAAAATTTAAACATGTATCATCTATGTATCTGCCATGTATCAGAAATGTATCATCTATATATCACTAATACACACATGTATCGATCATTTTGAAAATTATTTTGTTGAAAATAATCATTCTACGAAATTCATTTCGTTTAAATAATAATAAAAAAAAGAACATGTATTAACAATGTATTAATGGTGTATTTTATGATGTGTCGACGATTTATCTACAATGTATCGGTGGTGTATATATACGATGTATACATCATGAATGTATCTAATATATATAATAATGTATAGACAATAAATTAAACCGATAACTGTATAATGCTTTCACTAAATTTGACACTAGTTTAAGTTAATCTTAAAAAACAATCTAGATACGTCTCAAAACAACAGGAGCCGACGCAAATTTATAATTTTTATTTTGCATAAAAATCAGATTTTAAAAATTGTTCTATTACATCTCGAAAATATATCACATACATCTCTGATACATTTTTGATACATCTCTGAAACAGTTGAAGATAAATTTCAAAAACAACATGGATACAGAAATAAGCAGTCTCACTCATCGATTCCAAATCCATGATCATCATAATAATATAAATCACTCAGAAAGCATTTTCATAATCTCCTTTTTTTTCTTACTATATTCTTAACTATTCAACTCCAAGTTAAGCTCTTCAAGAGCTGCCAGATCACCAAACTCAATTGGGATAGAACCACCGAAAAGAATATGAGCTAAGGTCTAGCTCGGTAAGCTTAAAAAGATTAAACAATCATGTGGGTATTAAAGAGTAGAAAGAATATTTAGAAACATTAAGGACAGAAAGTGAAGTAAAATTAACAAAAGGAAGAGTGACAAGAACATCACTAAATTGACATTCATGTAAATGAAACTCCAACAAAAAAGCATCATATTAACTGCATTTAACCAAGACCCATATGTGCTATTGATTTGTATACAATCCATGTCGAAATGCTTCAAAAATGATAACTTAGAAATCCATTTCGGTTTCCAATATACAACCAAGTACCACCAAAAATATTACTGCAAATTGGACAAATGCCCAAGATTAGAAGAAATTAAGCCAATAAATGAAGCATATGATAAGTTCAATTACCTTATATTCTTGAAAGAACCAAGAAACTCAAGGAATTATTAAAATCAACAGTGCACAATGACAAAAAAATACAATTAAAAAAATAAGAACTCAACTAATTACAGAGAAATGGAACAAACTCTATTATTTAGATAAAAACACAACATTACTGTAACAAAATTCAAAATAAAAAACCCAAAACTTTAATTTACAACAAGCCAAAATTAAATTACATGAAAGAACAATTCTTTGAATCCCTATGCTATATTCTATCATAATTCACACAATGACAGCTAAATTTAACCCAATAACCAAACTTTGTTTAATACCCATCTTATAAAAAGAATGAAGAACATCAAAGCTTGACAACAACGACCCCATGGCCGACGGTATGTTTCAGATTTTTTCAAACTTTGACGGCCGATTTTCTCGGAAGATACTATCTTCATCTACTTTATTTGGAGAAGGCGGTCATTTGCGATCTTGCGCTTCACTTGACGACAGCGGCGATAGTTTAACGGAGGCGGACAGAGAAAGAGAAGATTTCTGCTATTTGGTGTTTCAATTTCTGGTTGATTGCCAATATAAGAGGAGAATGAAAGTGGGTATAAAAAGTAATAATTATGCCAGCTCATCTATTTATTGTAAAATGCTCTGGGTAGAAGAGAAAACTTAACAAACTGTTGGTATTTGAGAAATTTTTTGCCGCAATAGAAATTAATGTGTAATTATCTCTTGATAATTTTATTATATACCATTATTGATTTATAATTAATTATTTAATATACATAATTAAGTGTTGAGTTAAAATTATGATTAATTTATTAGTTTGATCAAATGATATAAGCGCTAAGTTTATTAGGCTGTGGATTCAATTCATTCCACAAATCCATATCCGCCACTATAAAAACAAAATTAATAGTTTGATTTTTGAAAGTGTAAAATGAGCCAAATTGAGTTTTAAAATTCTAATTTTAGCATTTTTAAGCTATTTAATCTCTTCAATTGAACAAAATCGACCTATTAACCTCTTCTTTCTTTTTTTTGAATAAATACATAAACAATTTATAGATAATGATAGGAAGAAACTATAGATAATGATAGGAAGAGTTTTCTTCTCACCAACAAAAGCATACCGTAGATGAGGTGGTAAAGGTTTCATCTCGACACTTAGAGGTACCTCAAAGGATGGTGGTGTTAGAACCTTGCTCTTGTTTAAATCCTCTGGTTGAGGCTCATTTTCTTCGGTATATAATCATAACTTGGATCATCGGATTGAAACGTGACTTGAGCGACCCCAAAAAAGTGTGTTTCCCCTTTAAAATCAAGGGGCTCGATCGAGCTCTTCATTAACGAGGGAAGGATCGATCGAGCCATGAAGCCGAGAGGCTTCTTCCCCTCAAAAACCAGAGGGGCTCGATCGAGCAAGGGGGGAGTTCGATCAAGCTCCTCATTTGAGAACTTCAATTTCGCAATAATTTCCCCCGTTCCTTGGTTCAATGCTTCTATGTTCGATTCAAGTTGATCTTTCACAAGTTCATTCACCAAATCAATCCTCATGCACTCTTCCTCCTCGATGGTACTCCTAATTGCCTTCTTCATATCAAACTCAACCTTTTCATCATCAATTCTCAAAGTCAATTTGCCAGCGTGCACATCAATTAGGCTCTTCGGGTATTCATGAATGGTCGCCCTAAGATCATAGGGCATTCTTTGTCCACCGCATAGTCTCAGATGACAATATCAACCAGAAATATAAACTTATCCACCTTCACAAGCACATCTTTAAATATTCTGAATGGTTTCTTCAAAGAGTGGTCGGCTAATTGGAGTACCATCGAGGTGTTATTCATGGGCTGGTCTCTAAAAAGCGTCCAGAAAAGAAACAAAGGCATAAGATTGATGCAAGCACCCAAATCACATAAAAAATTTATAGAATTCATGTTTCCAATTGTGCAAGGTATAGTGAAACTCCCTGGATCTTTCAACTTTGCCGGTAAATAGCTCAAGATGATTGGGCTACAACTTTCCGGAAGAGGAATAGTTGAATCTTTGTCCTAACTTATTTTGTTGGTGATGATATCCTTTAATAACTTCGCATAATGAAGCATTTCCCTCAACGCATCCTCCAAGCTAGGGTTGATCTAAAGCTTCCTAATGATCTTAAGGAACTTGTGCAACTTGTGGTTATCCGGTGCCTTTCTTAACCGACTCGGAAATGGAACCTTAGGAACAAATGGAATAAATGAAGGTGATCTGACATAAGGCTCCTCTACTTCAATCACAACCTCCTCACTAACCGTGGGTAGCTCTTGACTAGAGCTAGCAACATTTGCCTCAACATTAGGCTCCTCTTCTTCCACTCTATGCCTCTTGCCATTCGATTTTTCAAGGTTTCTCCCACTTCGAAGTTTAACCGCTTTGAGTTGCTCCCTTGGATTGTTTTCCGTAGTGGATGAAAATCCACATTGAGTTCTTCCTTGGAGTGCAATTGCCATTTGCGAAATTTGAGTCTCAAGGTGGTGGATAGTGGAGGCTTGATTCTTCTCTCTTTGCTTATTCATAAGATCCATTTTATAAAACTTCTCCATTAACCTATCCATCTTGCTCCCCTCATCCAAGTTCCTTTGTGGTTGAAACCTGGGAGGGTGTTGAGGCCTACCACCAAAATTTCTCCCTTGATTTTGTTGTTGTTGTAGTTACCTTGTTGTTGTTGAGGAGGTCTATTGAACATTGCCTTGCCCATCATTGTTTCTCCATCCAAAGTTAGGATGATTTCTCCACCCGCGGTTGTAAGTGTTTAAATAGAGGATCGTTTGTTTGACGTTTCCCACCAACATAATTCACTTGCTCACTCCATGCTTGTCGCGTGGCATAACATTCTCCACTAGTATGGTTGTAATCCCCACAATTCTCACAAACACTTGCACTTGGTCAAGTGTCATCACCAACTTTTGGGCCGGTGGTCTTCTCCTATCAAAGGACTAATTACTACTAAACAAGGCCAACTTCTCAATCAACTCATTTGCTTCGTCATAGTCTTTTGCATCAATGACCCCCCCCCCCCCCCCCCCCCGACGCCGAATCGATGGTGGCCGTTGTTGTCTCACTCAAACCGTCGTCGAATATTTGCACGACATGTTCTCTTTTTAGGCGATAGTGAGGGACACGTGTTTGGAGATCCATGAACCTCTCCCAAACTTCATAGAGGGATTATCCATCGTATTGGTAGAAGTCAATAATATCCTTTGTCAATTTGGCGGTCCTACCTATCGGAAAGTATTTCGAGAGTAAAGCTTGGGCAAGATCCCTCCAATTGTGAATCGAAGAGTTGGGTAATGAGTGAAGCCACAAGCTCGCTTTGTCTCTTAAAGAGAAAGGGAACATTCTAAGCTTGATTTGGTCGGCGGGGACACCGTGAATCTTGAATGTGTCTAGGACACTTAAGAACTTCACGATGTGGGCGTTTGAATCCTCACTTTACAATCCATATAAAGAGCACCGATTCTCTAAGAGTTGAATATTGCTAGGTTTTATCTCGATTGTGGCCACTTGGAACGGAAGAGCAAAACATCCATACGTGGCATTATCCACATACGAGAGGAAGAAGTCTCCCAAAGTTTGCCTTGGCACGGGTTGAGCTTGATGCGGTTCTCCCCTAGGAAATTGTGGCCTAGGTTGATCCCCATCCTCAATTGGAGGAATGAACCTTTCATCCTCATAGTCATCATTATCACCCTCCATAATTAAGGGCCTCTGGGTTTCTCTTCATACACTTATTTCGAATCCACCAAGGTTATCATGAAACGGTTCGAGCGTGAGATTAGCACGACGTGTGTTGTGCATACACGAGAGGTAATACCCTACACAAACAAAAACAACACACCAAGCGTAAATCACAAAAAACTTGAGAAAAGAAACAAAAGTAAAACACAAAAATAAAAGCTAATTCGACCAAGATTTAAAATACTTTCAATCTTATTAATACAACACTATCCCTGGGAACGGCGCCAAGAACTTGGTGGTAAAAACACTCACGCGCTAATGCCAACTCGTAGTACTCGATAAGTCGAGGTCGATCCCACGAAGATTGAGGTTAAGTGAGAATGAAATTTCTTTCAAATCCTAATTCGCTTAGCAACGAACAGAGATGTTTTTGTTTAATCAACTAACAACCAACCAATCAATTAAAGTAAACTAAACTTGCAATTTAACAAACTAATTAACAATTGCTACGATTTAAATGATTAACAACTGATATCAAAGGATAAGGGGTTTGGAGGTCAATATTCCACAAAGGTCATGCAATCTCGAGAATCGGGTCTAGGGCTATAAATGCAAACCGAGCGTTCCTAAAGCGTATCTCCCACTCTCGCGAGCCTCAAAAAGATACAAAACTGCAATACAAACCTACTAATCACGCCTAACTTACTCTCATGGCACTAAACAAGATTGACAAGAAAGTTCACAATTAATACTCAACGGTAGGGTCTCCTAATCTCTAACCCACTCTCATGGTGTTATCATTAAGATTCTAATCAACCTAATCCAATTAATTAACCTTCTCTCAAAATCTAAATTATTCTAGAATCATGCTTTAGGTAGCTAGACTAAAACAAGCATTAGGAGCATTAATTAGAACAACACAACAAGTCTAAACCCTAACCCAATCATGCATTTATCTAAGCTTACATATCAACTCCCAAACAAGGGAGCTTAACCAATCATGGCTAAGTCAACAGCAATCACAAAATAATAATAATTAAGCGTTAAAATGAGAGAATTAATTACCTTTGTAGAGACAACTAATGAGAACATTCAATAAAAAAGATAACTCCTTAATCAATAATAAAGAAACACAATCTTCAATTAAAAGCTTCAAATATTCAACAATGGAGTAATTTCTACTTGGAGAAGATGGCACAAAGCCTTAGAATTACTAAAAAAAAGGGAATATTCACTAAGCTAAAAAGAGTTATGTCTAGAGAATGTTGCATAACCTAAAATAGAGATAAAATGTCTTATATATGGCTTACAAAAGAGGAAAGAAAACAACTAGTACAATAGGTGTGTTGGGCTAAATCCAGAAGTGGGCCTCATCTTGTGTCTTGTAAACATTCTGAAATTGATCACCCCTATTTAGCTTGGGCTCAATCAAGCTCTTCATTAAAGAAGTGGAGCTCGATCGAGCCCTCTAACCGAGAGCTCAAGATTGAGCTCAAAATGCAAGGGCTCGATCAAGCCCTTCATTAAACCCTGGGACTCGATCGAGCCCTCTTTCTGAGGGTGGGGGAGGGGATCTTTGCCGAAAACGCTCCAATACTTCGCTTCTTTTCCGATTTGCTGATTATTCCTTCTTTAGCCCAAAAAGACTGCGCTTTGCTCCGTTTTCCCTACATCACACACACACACACACACATAATAAGGTATACAAAGCAACCGAAAAGCTTGGTAAAATATGTAAAAGTATACGGATAACAACTAGAATACATAGGAGAATTTTACTCCTATCATCCTCCGATCATTTGATCTTTTAGACTCGATAAATTTTGTATTATTTATATCCAAATAAAGAATACCACCTCCATATTTCATTATTTTATTTCTGATAATTTATTTTTATAAATTTTGGTTAGAAATGCTCAATTTGGAATTTGAGCTAAAACGCTTATTTTCTTACTTTTTCCGTTTATATTTTTCCTTAATAATTATCGATATCCAAATAATCGATATTATTTTTATAAATACCAATTCACGTTAATAATCTATTTAAATTATATTTTCTGAGAATTAAAATATTATTTTCCAATTTTGGGACTTAAACTTATTTTATTCCAATTTTCCATACAATCTTCTTTACTCCCGTTTCCATTTCTTTTATGGATTATAAATATTGAAATTCTCTTATCACAATTTCAATATCGAAATTCTCGCATCCTCTTTTATTTATTTTCTTTGATGAATTTCTTATTCTTTTCATTTTGACGATTCAAAATGAAACACGTTGCTTACTTTTACAACGTCAAATTTTCAGGGTATTACAACATATAAGCCAAAACGATATAACGATCAACATTCCCGACCAAACGTTACTGCTTTTGTAGCAACTGCTCTTGATGCATATTCTGATTCTTTGCTTGAGCTGTTTGCATAGCCGCAACTCCAGTTAAAAACTAGTCCAAGTTAGAGCCTACGGGATTCGCTTGTTAAGGCATTCCTGGTTCCTGCACTGGTTCTTGTACATTGGCAGCTTGGATTCTGCCTCTGCCTAGGTCTCTACCTCTTCCGGCTACTCCAACCGGTTCTCATTGTCCTCCCTGGAAAAAAGACTCATCTTGAGCCTCCTCGGCTGCCTTTTGTTGTTGTTGTTGTGCTGCTCCTTGTTGTGCGATAGCAGCACAAGTCCTAGGTTGTCTTTGATCAGCCATCTGATCAAAGCAAACCACGTCACAATCAATAATCATAGGACGAGTATGTAAACAACTTAGTGTATATCTAAGCACAAAGCCAATCGTATTTGCATGCTCGTCTAATCACATAATCTCGATCACACGCATAAAATGGACTCGCATCCTATAGAGGAGAGTTAGAAGTTTTGAAAAATAAAAGAGGAAAAATCAATGACATGACTCGATTCATATAGATGTAGTAGTTCCTAACTTATCCTAGTGACATAGTCAATCATAGGTACCAACAAACATCCAATACATTCAGGCAATGGTCTGCGAATCTAAACCATTTCTCTGTTACCAACTTTGTCACGACCCGAAATCTCGAACCGCGACTAGCGCTAGGGAATGGGAATGGTAGCTCCAAAACTCGTAGCAAGCCTAAAAATCATTAAAAACTTTTCGTGATTTAATTAAACATACGATTATTCATAAAACGTTTTCAGAAAAGCATTAAGCGATTACTGATAGGAGTATAATACTCCTAGTATTTGAGTCGGTTTTGCATTGCTTTTTTATTTTTTAGCATGCGTTTATAAGTTCTTTGTTGCCTTATTACGAGTGTGAGTGTTCCAGGTGAATTAGAGAGAATGCGAGGCTTTTTTGGGCTAAAAGTGCGAAGAATTGATGAATAAAAAAAATGAAATTTAAGCAAAAAGGGAGTGCCAATTTAATGCATGTCTCGATCGAGATGGCCTAGGTCTCGATCGAGACATTAAGTGGTTTTTTGGCAGGTTTTGCAAGCCTATGTTCTCCATCGAGAAGCCCCCATCTCAATCGAGATAGGGTCATTTTTGTTAAGATCTCGATCGAGACACCCTTGTCTCGATCGAGACCTGATCTAAAATGCTGATTTTGAATTGCTTTGGAAGACAAAACACAAGGGACCACTATTACTTTAATCCAAACAAGGCTTGTACTAGGTGTTTTATTTCCCTCTTTTGTAAGCCTATATAAGGCATTTTATCACATTATAGAAAAATAACAACTATTACATTTCAGCAAATAGAATATTCTCTCTAGTTTTAGTCTTAGCATCATTTTTGGATTTTGTGCCTCCATCAACAATTTAATTTCCATCAATTTGTTATTCACCATTGTTGAAGGTTTTTAAGCTTTTGATTACTGTAAGAACAAGATTTATCTATTAATGCAAGCTTTCACTTTTGGGTATAATCTTATTAGTAAGTATTTCTTAATCTTATTTGGTTTATGTTCAATAGTTATTGCTTTTTTAGCTAGTATGAGTAGCTAAACCCCCCTAGTTTGGGGGTTGATATGGACTCTTAAATGTTGCCATGAATGGGTTTGTATGTTATGGCTTGAGTATCATGTATTAATCATTGTTCTTAATGCTTGTTTTAGATTGATCTCCTAAAGCATGATTAGTGTTTGTTTAATGCATTGGGAGATGGTTAAATTGATAAACTTATGTGGTTAAAAACCTAATACATAACGACGTGAGTTGGATTAATCATTACTTATTGCATAATCAATTATGTTTAGTATCACGAGAGTGAGTTAGGAATTAGTTGGTTGCTCGAAAAGTGGTTTGTTGTTCTTTGAGGTTCGAGAGAGCGGGAGCAATGCCTTAGAAACGACTCGGCTCTCTTTTGTATGCCCTGATGTTCATTTCCGTTTATCGTAATGTTTATTAGCTAGTATCAACCCTTGAACGCTTTAATCTTATCGTTAACTCAGTTTTACTTTATCATTGTTATTTCAAGTTGGTGATTAGTTTTGTTAATTGCTTTTGTTGAGAAGAATTCGATTTCATATTAGTTGTTTAATTATTTACAATTCTCTTTCGTCGTATGCTAACTGAATGAACGATTAGTTTGAAATCATTCTCATTAAGCACCATTGTCTCTGTGGGATCGATTTCGTACTTACGGATATTACAAGTTGTGATACTGTCACTTGCGGTAAATGACCAACAATTACAAACAGCAAACATCGTCTGAAAACGATATATGAAAACTAAGGTGTTACTATGCGATATCACACATCAAGCATCGCCCCGGT
Organism: Mercurialis annua; assembly: GCF_937616625.2. Classification (NCBI taxonomy): domain Eukaryota; kingdom Viridiplantae; phylum Streptophyta; class Magnoliopsida; order Malpighiales; family Euphorbiaceae; genus Mercurialis; species Mercurialis annua. Next base: position 36,417,702 of record NC_065577.1, on the reverse strand, counting down.
TCACACATCAAGAAAAACAGTTTAAAGTGCAATTTAAAACTTTACATACATATCAAAGTATAGACAAAACATTAAAACTGTTTGACAAAGTCATATGTACAACAAGAACTTGACTCTAATGCAGCACTATTGATCGAAATCTTCCTCTGAACATACTTCCAAAATGTAGACATATGAACAAGGATAGAAGTATGTCACATCAAAATAATTTTACCTGAAAGGAAACACTATGGGGGGTGGGTTCAGTCGACACTGAGTGAGTTCATAAGTTTACAACAGTTACTACTTTTTCGTGGTAGTCCTACGATGTCTAAGTGATGGGATGGAATTACATTATTTGGCTAATTTAAGTGATTAGTTCTTTAACCGGTTAATTGATATGCTTTTGGAAAGCGGTAAACATAGCAAGCATGCTCAGGGGCATTTTGGTATTCATACAAGGTTAGGGATACTTTTTAAACCTCGTTGACTTTTTGAGTGTTTGGCACTCGTTCGAATTTTGACCATCGGTCTGGTCGGAACAGGTTCTCGGTCAGATCCCGAGATTTGTGTGTCACGTGGTTACGGTTCTATTGGTTTTATCCGGAGTCAATTCCAACCCGGAATCAGCTCTAGAAGTTGCTGATTTGTTAGGCCTCGGGCTCGTGGGCCCGGTATATACACTATGTTACACTTTGGGACTTCTAAGTCCGTTTTACATCGGGCTTGGCCCGTTACAAATCAGAATCACAAAGCACATAAAAAAACATTAAATTTGTGTCTAAACGGAATCTAATTTTGAGCTCAAACGAGCCTGGAAACCTGAATTGAAGATTTGGGAGTCATCTGGAAGATCTGGGAAGCAATCTGGAAGCAGGAGTCATCAAGAACACGCCGGCAAGAGGAGATGGCGGTGCCGCCAATTGTAGTTGGCGGCGGCGCCAGCAGCAATGGCCGCGGCGGTTCTGGGCAGCAAGTCCGGGGATTCATCTTTTGATCCATTCTCACTCGTTTCAGCTCCATTTTTCATGCAAAAGTAGTCAAAAGCGCATAAAATTGAACAAGGAATCCAAAAACGATAGTTTTAAAGTGTTTTAAGGTTACTTGGATAAAATTTAGTACGTGGACAGCAACTATCTTTAGGGTGTTTTTATAGCAAAAACACTCTAAAAACACCTAAAAACATGCATTCTAAGGTAGCAATTAATTGAATTTCTGTATTTAAGCATAAAAACGATTAATTATGGCTAATTATCACACCTATCAGCGATTTTATGGCATAGACATAAAGTTTAATTATGGCAATTTGATAGTAGTTATGGCAAAATAAGAGCTTTACATCTAACATGCATCCTAATTAATCATAGAAAATACACTGACAAAACAATCAAAGTATTTAATTAGAGGGTCCTCAAAACTACTTATCTAAGTCCTTGGCTCATTTGCTGGCGAAGTGGATGTGGAATCCAGCTTCGAATTTGATGCTTGCGCTGCGTTCTTAGAGAATTAACACGTACAAGGGTGCTTTAGGACTGGAACTGGGGTGTTTTGGTGTGTGGTGTATGAAAAATTTGGATATGGAAATTTTTAGGGGGTGGTCGATTTTAGCTTGTCTGATTTCTAGGGTTTGTGTGTTACCTCTAGCTAGGCTGGCTTAAGGTTGAATTTAGGATATTAAACTCCCTGGGTCACTCAAATCTCATGAAATTTCAAAAAGGTCACTAAAGTCAATTTTCTTACAAAGTGGTCATTGAACTATACCTTTTATTACAAAAATATTTCTATTGTTACGAAAAGAACACTAAACTTTTTGTGAACTACAAAAAAATCATTGGGTTATTCCTTTTATTACAAAAGGCCATTGAACTATGTTCCTTTTTGTAATTTTGGCTTGTCACGTAAGCTAAAATGTTAGGTTTTTACGTCGTTTTATATGGGTGAACCATTTTGTAAAAAAGGTATAGTTCAGTGACCATTTTGTGAGAAAATTGACTTTAGTGACCTTTTTGAGATTTCCTGAGACTTGAGTGACCCATGGAGTTTAATATCCGTTGAATTTATAGCGGTTTAATTAGGGTTAGGGTTTGCTTAGGTGTATTTATGGGCTTGTCCTTCTAGAGTTTGGATTAGGCTTAAAGAAGTGTTAAGTGATATGCCTAGAGGTGCTAGGATTAGGTTTAAATTACTATTATTTTAATTAAATGGATTTTGTCTTGCTAGACAATTAAAGAGATGCTAAAAGTCAATTTCGGAGCCTAAAAGTGTTATAAAAAGGCTACTAAGACCCTATAGGTCTGGTTATGGTCAATTTCGATCCGCAAAACTTACAAAGTGGCCCATAAACTTTTAACATATTGCAATTAGTCCAATTTCTGGACTTAAACTACAATCTCTTTGGATTTTTATAGGCTAGTTACACCTAATTGCATTTTAATCCTCCAAGTTTACAGCTGTGCATAGATTACGCCTGCTTAGATTCTAGCAAGCAAATCGATAGCTCGTCACCCGGACATATTTCTCTGGAAATCATCATTGGACGCTTCAGTCCCTTATCATTTTTTACCTGTCCGGAAAATAGGTGTCTACAAGGACATTTTTCATCTATGTCATGATTCAAGATTTCTTCGATTGGCATCGTTTCGAATGATTCCTTCATTGAGTTTTCACAGCACTTCCTGGCCATTATTTGGCTTCCTTTTATCGTGATGATTTCGGCCTTGGTTGGAAATTTTATTGCATGTGCTTTTATGTCGGTGATGGCCGCAGAGTCGTGGATGAAGGGTCACGCTAGGATGGCATTATACGGCAGATCGATATCCATTATACTGAATAGTGTTGGGAGCTCCTCGTCTTCCCTCTTTCATCCTATTTTCACGTCTAGGCTTATTGTGCCCACAGGTTTTATGGGCATTCCGCCGAATTTTGCCAGTGGGGTGGCGGTCCTCTTTGAATCTACTATTATTTGGGTGAGGCCTTTGTAGGATTTTTTGGTCATCAGATTTATTACGCTTCCCTTATCCATTAGGAGTCTTTCCATGTTCCAATGATCGATAATCATCACAACCACTAGAGCGTCATTATGTGTTTTATTAATTCGTCCTAACTCTTCCTCATCGAATGTTATTGCTGTTAATTCCCTTGAATCTCGCAGCTCCTTTCTCTGCCTTTTTCCCGGTGGGTAGTTGTTTGTGCCTTTTATCATGTAAATTTCTGGTGAAGTTTCTTCTTTTTCATATTCCTTTGCTTCTATTTTTCTTGTTTCGTTTTCCTTCATTGAGTCTCTTTTTCCAGTTAGTTGTTTGTTCTTGAGATTTAATCCGTCATAATTCTTCCTACGATGAAATTTGTTTGACTTCAAAAAATACTTCTTCAATTTTTGAACTTTTCAAACTTCTCCCACAGACGGTGCCAATTGATATAGTCGGAGCTTCTTGATGGTGATTAAACCTGCAAAACAGGGTAGGTGGTCAATCGGACAGTGGTTGTCCGATTAACTCTCCGATGTTTAAGTTAGTACTGAGCTCAAACACGTAGATTCTTTATTCAATGTAGTTGTGCTTGTAGATATAATTCATGTTTTTATATTTGAGCATATGAATATCTTTTAGAGTTGGAATAGGAAAGGGTCTGTATTTTGTTATATGAATCTGAATAGGAAAAAGATTCCTTATTCAATAAAAGTCTTATTTAGAAGTGTCTTCCTAAATAGGACTATCTTCCCAAATAGAAAAATATTTACAAGTAGGAAAGTGATTCCGCAAGATCTAGTCTTCTAAATTTTTGTATTCTGTATCCATGTGATTAGGTCCTCTTCCAACGCGCTTTTAACACGATCTGATTACCGAATCCTATGGGATTCAGCCTTGTTGGGAATATAGTGAATCATCTTGAATAGTCGTTAGCCACCGCGAAATCTTTAGGACTCGGACGCCATTAGCTCTGGGTATTCACCTTGGACGAGTTCTTGAATTTGCTTTGACGGATGAATCTTATACGACTCAGTTTATTATACTTATTTTGCAGTTCGGTTTTCTTCACAAACCTTCACTAAAGGCCGAAGTTCTCTGAACTTAACTACCAAACAACCATGAGGGAATCTGGGAAAAATACCCCTCCAAGCATCAAAGACAAAAGAGGAATTAAGAATGATGCCACCAAAATTATTATTGTTAGTTTAAATAATAAATTAGTTGATTTAGTTGGTACTAAATTCATTTTCCGTGAAATCGATACTCTATTTTTATTATATTATTTTATTAGAGACATTTTATACTCGCAATTTTGTTAATTTTTTAACTTAATATCATTTAACTAATTATTTTTTTTATAATTTTAGTATATACATATTTATATATTTATTATCTATCGTTAAATGCTAAATTTTTCATAATTTTAGGATGTCATACTAATAAAATATAAAAAAATTATAAAATACTTAATGTCATAAAATTCACCAATTTTGCATGTTTTTTTAATTTAATCACGCTTTTTTAAAGTGTAATATTTAGACACCAATTTTTTTTCAAATCGATACATCGGGTCATGGTGTAATTTGCTAATGTGGCAGCTAAAAAATAACTTCCACCTCGGCAAATTACAACAGAGAATGGATGTCATCTCAATAAATTATACACTCATGTATCGATTTGGGAAAAATGAAAGTTGATGTTCAAATATGACAATTTTAAAATACGTGTTTAAATTGAAAAAACTTGTAAAGTTAGTGAAACTTTATAGCATTAACCTTAAAATTTATATTCAATATTTTTTCCATTTATTTGTTATAATCATAATTTATTATATAAATATATTTGTTATACAAAAACACACATTATCGTAGGCAGAGAAGAAGGAGAGAAACTATATTTCCATTTAACTCATAAAGAGAAAAACCATATTTCCATTTAAAACATTTTATCATTTTCATGGCAATTAAGGACATAAATCTCCTCTCCTCTTCCCACCTTTATCCTAGCCTCGTTTACCTTGCTATATCATTTTCCTTCATCTTCTTCCTCGTCTACACAAGAAAACCAAGCAAATCCAAGTTTCCTCCGGGAAGTAGAGGATGGCCGATCATCGGAGAAAACTTGGAATTCGCCATGGCTGCTTGGCATGGAACCCCAGAAAAGTTTGTCAATGATCGAAAAGGAAAGTATAAATCGGATATATTCCAAACATCAATTCTTGGTGAACGGATGGTTGTTTTCTGCGGTGCAGCAGCAAACAAGTTTGTTTTCTCCACTGGAAATCAGTATCTCACCGCCTGGTTGCCTCTCTCAGTAAAGAAAACCATGATGTTCCCTGAAACTCTGAGAAACTCTTCGGAGGATGAATCTGACAATATGCTTCATGCTCGGAGCTTGATACGCGAAGGTCTCAGGGCAGAAAGCCTAAAAAATTATATTCCTGTAATGGATTCTATGGCCAAAGAGCATTTGCAGGAAAATTGGTTTCCCAACAAACAAGTCAAAGTTGTTGAATTAACAAAGATCTTCACATTTTCAGTGGCTTGTAGATTATTTCTGAATATCACAGATTCTCAGCTCGTCAAAAGACTGACGGGTCCATTTGCTATTCTTTTCGCGGGAACCTTATCGCTGCCCGTAAATTTTCCGGGAACCGCCTTTTGGAGAGCTCTCAAAGAAGGAAGGATCATTCGGAAGGAGCTTCTGGGGATTGTCAAACAGAGGAGGAAAGATGTAAAGATTTCAGAAACAAATGAAGACTTATTATCTAGAGCGATCCTTGCATTAGGCGATGATGATGGAGATGAAATGAGCATCAAAGAAATGGAGATTGGGAATATTGTTATGTCCTTACTTGTTGCAAGTTATGATACAACAAGTACTTCACTCACCTTTTTCGTGAATTATCTTGCTGAAAATCCCCATGTCTACAAAGAGGTCTTTAGAGGTATGGCAAATTCTGATCCCCCAATTTTACAGGCCTATTATTCATTTTATATCCCAACAAAGGGTCAATCCAGAATTTGTAACCAAATAAGTTATTTTAAGGATTGTGAAACTTGTGTTTTGGAGTTAGTTTAACTCTTTCGATCATTTAGATTCCGAACTCTTTTAATTTACAGGTCATCAAATAACCCAAAACCCGTAATACCCCAAACGCGTGATTTATTCGACCCCGAAACACAAATTTTGTAGGTCTAATTGACTAATAAAAGTTAATTATTTATTATTTATTATTTATTATGAGACATAAATTCAAAAACTAGATTGACCCTTTGTTTTTTTATATCCACAACTATTTTGTCAAATATATCTGTAAACTATAATTTGGAAATTATTATGAATTAATTTTACGAGACTGGAAGAAATGTATCTAAATCTTAATTTAAACCTTTTTTTGGACACATAATCCTCGCTTTAAACTAAAATAATCCTTCCTTAACTGAAGTTATATATCAATTGTGTGAAATAATTATTCATGAAATCAGAACATATGAAGATTACTCTCAATAATAGATATAATTTGGGATTTGGATGTATTTGTCACAATTCGTAAATACATAGCAGAATGTACAATTTATAATTTGAAGCTATATTTGATAAAATAGTTAAAATTGTGGATCTTAAAAGTCATTTTTCCGTCAATATTTTATTTTCACTATAATTTTCCAGAGTTGGATAATTAATTTATATCAATCTTTTGACTACAACCAATATTCATCCACACCTGTCACAAAACTCTTTTACCCTTAAATATCACTATAAATTAGGTATTGAACCCGGTGGTTCATCAAAGTTTCAATTTATTACAAAATTGGTACTATGCAAAAATTTAGGTCCAATATATTATCAAACTGACAAATACATATTTACAAATGTGCTATAACAATTTATCCTATAAGCAAATAAACATAATTATCTATATTTTAATAAGAAATTAGTCCATATATAAAGATATGTTTTATAAAATTTTCTATTAGTTAAAATTTGGAATATTGTCTGAATAAGATTTTAATGTCTAAAAAGGCATTGAACTGTTACATAATTAAATTTGATAAAAAAAATTGTCTTTTCAGTTAGTTTAATTTTTTATTTAAAAATAAAGTTAAAATCTAATGTAAATCGGACCAAAATAAATGAATCAAATATTTTTTTTTTTATCAATTAATTAAGTATTTGAGTGGGCAGAACAAATGGAAATTGCAAAATCAAAAGGTCCGGGAGAGCTATTGAATTGGGGAGACGTTCAAAAGATGAAGTATAGCTGGTGCGCATGTTGCGAGTCAATGAGGCTATCACCTCCTGCTCAAGGGGCGTTTCGAGAGGTTACAAATGACTTCACTTTTTCAGGTTTTACCATTCCTAAGGGGCTTAAGGTACGACTTATCTCTATTTAATTATCCAAAAACATTAAAATTTAATCTAAAAACTTTATAATAAATGCACATATGATAAGAATCCAAATAAAAACTAGCAAATTTTAATTACTACATGGAAAAATCTTGGCGGCCACGTATTCATTTTGGTCGAAAAATTCTCATTTAAAATAAGATCGAAATATTTAGTAATTAAAACGATACAAATAATTTTGATTACCCGGATTTTTAGAGAATCAACCGGAGATATTAAAATTTTCATATCTATATATTTTTGACTTGTTTTGATCTTAATTTGACTTAAATGTCAATATACCCCGTCCACTTATAAGCAATAGGCAATTAACACATAAATTAACTTTGTGGGAAAATCAGTACACGAACTTGATGATTATTGGCAATTTACCGCCCAATTTGTAAATTAATTGTCTCTTAAATTGGCAATTAGCCCTTTAATTTATAAGTTAATTTGCCAAAATGGACTAATTGTCCATAATCACCAAGTTCGTGTACTGATTTGCCAATAAAATTAATTTATGTGTTAATTGTATATTACTTACAAGTTGACGGGGCAAATTGCTACTTAAGAGACTTGAATTTATATGAACTTGCAGGTACATTGGACTGCATATTCAACACATAAAGATCCGAAAATTTTCCCAAATCCAGAGAAATTTGATCCATCAAGATTTGAAGGGAATGGTCCTCCACCATATACTTTTGTACCATTTGGAGGAGGTCCTAGAATGTGTCCAGGCAAAGAATATGCTCGGTTTGAGATACTTGTTTTCATTCATAATTTGGTCACCAAATTTGAATGGGAGAAAATTATTCCAGATGAAAAGATCGTTTACACCCCATTGGTTACACTAGCAAATGGCCTTCCAGTCCGTATCAAGCCTCATCATCAAGACTGATCGGTATAATTCTCAACGTACGTATTATTTTCATGAAAACCTAATTTCATCATACGCATGAGAATTAATGATTTAATCACAGTTTGTGTGATAATTTCAAGAATATGTCAATACTCTCGCTAATTAGATCACATCTTGATCTAATGGTGACTATCAATTTTAATAAATTCTCTTTTTTTTGTCAAGAGTTCATTCAATGAAAAAGAATTTTTCTTTTTAACAAAAATAATATATTTTTAGTGAGGCATAATCGTCTAAAATATCCCACTTTTTCCACCATTTTCGCTTATATTGCAAATTTTCAAAATTGTCAATAATTTATCTCATTTTCAATTTAAATTGTACCAAATTTTTCAAATTTTTCCGTTTGATATGTAGTTTAAACAACCCTAATATATTTAAAAGTACGAAAAATTAAAATTATGTGTGAAATATGAACATATTTGAACCTTTTTAAGTGAAAAATTTCAATTTGAAAATTTGGACATTTGAAACTAAAAATTAAAAAACATAAGATTGACAATTTTAAAAGTATTTTTGAATGATTAATCCTTTTAGTAAAAAAAGTCTAAAAGTAATAGATTATCTCTAAAATTTCTAGATTTATCTCTTAAATTTTGTAGATTCTCTCTCTAAAATTTCTTATTTCATCTCTTTATAAAATTTAGGGAACTCCAGAATTTTTTCCTTTCATAAATTTCTCTATATAAATTTATTTCTCTAAAATTTCTAAAAAATTTCTCTGATCTGTCCAAAAATTTATGACTTTTTCTCTCCAAATTTTTCTATTTAAAATTTTATGGCTTTAAAATTTAATGATCTTTTTTTCTCTAGAGTGTTTTTTTATCAAAAATTGTCTATTCAAATTTTCTCAATCTAATATTTATCTATTTTCTCTCTCTAATATTTATGAAATTCGCTCTTTAACATTTTTTATCTAAAGTTTTATTTTATAAGGCAAAGGTACAAAAAAAAACCTTTTAAATTATTTAAACAAAATACATAAGTTCTTTAAGTTATTTTTTGGCCACTTAAACTCTCGGAGTTTTTCAAATTGTGCAAAATAGTTCTAATTTTTTTTTTGAAAAGAGCATTTAAGCCCTTCTAATTTACTTTTTAGATAATTTTCTCCTTAAGTTTTCGATAAATATTTTAAACATAAAAATTATTTTTGAACATTTTTTCTATATGGTTAAAAGAGACATGTCCGCAATTAGCAGTTATTTCGGATGGTGTTGGACGAAATAAGTTATTTATTCTACTTAGAAAATAAAAAGGTCTTAATTGTTTTTAAAATTATAGTTTAAGGGTTAGTGTGTACTTTTTAGAAAACTACAAGAATTTTTTATATCTTTTATTAACATATTCGTGTAATTTATTGATGAAGTGGATAAATGTGTGAATTAGGGTTAATTAGTGCTCGAAATGTATGAAGACTCACATAAAATTTAATATAGGTCATAATGGATAGATGACCTATTTATAAACCTACTAATTTACATGTCACTCTTATTTATCTATTTTCCACCTCTGTTAGTATATATACCAATATTTTTAAAACCGGACAGGAACAGAAACCGGCTTCATCGGGAGTTCATGGTTCAACCGGATTGGATCGGATTTTTTAATTTTAATAAAGTTAAAAAAAAATCAAATTAAAAATATATAGTATTAAAAAAAATATGATAAAATATATATAATATCATTTTTTAGATTTTTTTATATAAAAACTAAAATATAATTATAAATAATTAATGTTTAAGAGTATAGCGAATAATTATATGTGAGAAATAAAAATTAATTTGAGTAAATTTTATTGAGTGAACTATAATAATAAAAATTAATATTTAAAAAAATGTAGAATAATTAATTTGTATTATAGAGAAAAAAGAGCATTGTATATGTAAGAAAAAATATGAGTTATTACAAGAGAGAAAAGTGTGAAAGAGAGAAAAAAAAAGTGTTTGTAACCAACGAGCTGTAGCTTAAATGGTATAAGCGCTGGGCAGCAAATGCCAAGGTCGTGGGTTCAAATCCTCCCACAAGCGCTCCCCCCTCCCCAATTATCAAAAAAAAAGTAAAATGTGTATAAGGGAGAGAAAAGATAAATACATGAGATGTAGACATCTGTTAAAAAAGGACCACATAAATATTCTTTCAACAAAAAAGGTTTTTTAGTGTAATTTTTTTTTGAAAACCGGATTTGATCGATTTTGGTCAAAAACCGGATTTTTCCGGTTCAGTCCGATTTTTGACCGATTTAAAAAAGTTAACTTTTACATCTAACCGGACCGAAAAGGAGTCCTGTTTCCAATTAACCCGGTTGGACCGGCCAGTCCGGTCCGGTTTTAATAACATTGATACATATCAAAACTTAATTCAATATTTACAAAATTTTATAAGTGTTAATGAGAAAAATGTCAAAAAATATGACTCATAACCCTAAACCCCTACTCCACAAAAACCACCAAATCACCCATCTCCATCGCTCAGCCACCTCCAATATACATTAACCCCTCCAAACCACTCCTCTACTGTAATCTATTTTGAGAACTTCCTATAATCATAGATTTATACAAGCTTAGAAAGGGCTTTTATGCAAAATAGCATACTCTTGTGCTTCACGATGCGTTGAAATTATTGAAGATAATCAATACGGATATCATGATGATATTTTAGAGTTCTATTTGTTTGCATAACGGAAAAAAAAATATTAAAAATATTTGTTAAACGAATTTCGGTTTTATCATGATAATTAAATGTAATGATATAAACTCTCATAGCCTCGACTACCCGGCCCTAATTGTTTTCCCTTTTTTCAGGTTTTATTGGTTTGTGTGGTGTGCTGCTTCCATAGTCCTCCTTCTCGGAAGCTGTTTCTTAAAGTATGTTGTAATACAAAAGACTCTGAAGTAGTTATAGAGGTGTTAGTTGTACCTCAAAAAATGTCCGATAACTTTTGTTAAATATCTTTGTTCAATGAAGTTTATGCTAGTATGCTATAACGTTTGGATATTTCTATATGATTTGGAATCTCGGGTTGTTACCGAGTATTTTGTTAAATGTTAATATGCTTGTAGTAAAATATCAGTTATCCTTGTGCATGTGTCGTGTTTTGATCTATTTAATATATTTTTATTAGCTTGCTACGGGTTTCGATATAATGGTTGTTTCTCCATGTCATGTTACATCCACACCTAGGAGAAAAACTAAGAAACTTGATCATTTAGGTGCGGTATTTTCTTATTCTATAGGAGAAGGGGAGTCATTTGATGACTTATCAGATGCGGACATAGCTAATATGAGTAGATTGCATGGTATTGAGGTGGAGGTTTCGGATACTCCAACACATGAGGACGAGGCAGATAAGACATGGAAAATCGGGCATGACCTGGGTATTTTCCAAAGAGAGACCAGATCGGACACATTGCGTAAATTGGCGCAAACACGAGCGGATAGCCAGCTTAAGGTTCTTTTTCCTTTTCGAGGTTTTTTTTCATGTCCATGTCCATGTTTTTTTTTTTGTTTCGTGGAACTGTAGAGGGGGTTTATAAAATAGCGGAAAGCATAATGTTATTCGTCGCTTAGTATCGACTCATAATTTATTATTGATTGGTTTGGTGGAGTCTAAAAAGGAAATTGTTGATAATTTTCTTATTAGAAACCTATGGCCTAATTTGGACTTCGTCTTTGATTGGATTTCGTCCATTGGTGCTTCGGGTGTTTTAGTTCTTATTTGGAATTTGATTATCAAGGATTTAAGATGGTTTTCATTTGATTTTATTTTTGATAATGTCTGATCATATTCTTATTTATGCGAGTAATGTGGCTTCAAATAGAATTTTGTTATGGCAGGACCTCGGCCATCTTCTGGGTATCATGGGCATTATTTTTATTAGTGGGGATTTTAATGAAACTTTTCTCCTTGAGAAGAGATGAAATAGCATGGGTTTTTCTAATTACATGTTGGCTTTTTGTTATTTTGTGAATAATTCTGGGCTCCTAGATCTTCCTCTTCAAGGACGAATTTTTACTTTAAAAAATTCTCACACAAAATCACAGATTTATAGATGTTTGATTTCTGCAGCTTCAGGTTCTATTTGGCCCCATATGTCCTTAACCGCTCTACAGTCAAACCGAGACAATTGAGTATGATTTGTCGGGTTTGGATTTTTCAAAAATCACGGGTTCGCAGGCTGATAAGTTGGTACAGAATTTTAGTGAGAGCGAAATATTTAATGCCCTTTGATATTGTGGGGAGAAAAAGGAACCGGGTTCAGATGGTTTTAACTTCCTTTTTTTTTTACAGAAGAGCTTGGCCTTTTATGAAAGACGCAATCGTTAATTTATTTTATGGGTTTCACAGATTTAATATCTTGCCTAAAGATGATTATTCTTCGTTTATGGTTTTGGTTCCTAAGGTGGTGGGTTCGTCTAATATTAAGGACTATCGTCCTATTAGTCTTGCTAATGGAGTTTTTAAGCTGCTTTCTAATATTCTTTCCAGGAGATTAGCACCGTTGTTAGCTAATGTGATTTCTGATAGCCAACATGCTTTTTTCAAAGGCATGAGTATTCTGGAGTATTCTATGATAGTTAATGAATTAGTTCATTCAGCTACTAGGAGGAAGGAGAAACTGTTGATTCTCAAACTTGATTTTCAAAAGGCTTTTGATATTATTGATTGGGATTATCTGCTATTTATTATGTGTTGTATGAACTTTCCAGTGAAATGGATTGATTGGATTTCCTACTGCCTTTCTACGGTGAGCACAACAGTTCTGTTTATTGGTAATCCAATGTATGCAATTGCCTTGAAGAGAGGTGTTCGCCAAGGAGATCCAATTTCTCCTTATTTGTTTGCTATTGCTATGGAGGGGCTAAAGCGGATTTTTGACAAAGCAGGCACTTTGGGTTTGCCATAGGGTTATCATTATTCTGAAGATCATGAGCCTATTTCTCTACTTCAGTTTGCGGATGACACAATTTTATATGTTCCTTTTGATATTGAGAAGTTAAGGAATTAGATCTGTATTCTTCGTTGTTTTGAGCTGATCTTTGGGCTGACAATTAATTTTCATAAAAGCATTATTATGAGAATTAATGTTAGCGAGGTTGATTTATTGCTAGCTGCACAGATGGTTGGCTATAAGATTGATTCTTTCCCTATTAATTATCGAGGTCTTCCCATTACTAATAGGAGGCTTTCTGCTAGTTCTTGGGATGATGTGGTGGAAAGTTTCAAATCTCGTTTAGCTCTATGGAAGGGTTCTATGCTTTCTCCTGTAAGAAGGTTAATTTTTATCAACTTTGTTTTATATAGTGTCCTAGTTTATTACTTATCCATTTTTAGCATTCCTAGTCTTGTTCATAAACAACTTGAGTTGTACATGATGCGTTTTCTATGTAAGGGTGATGGATCTTCTAGAGCACTATGCAAGGTTTCTTAGAAGGCTATTTTTCAAAACTTTGAAAAAGAGGTCTGGGTATTTCTAATCTTCATGTTAGAAATCAAAGTCTTTTATTTAAGTGGATTTGGAAGTTGATAATTAATAATGTTGACTCTTTGTGTTATTCGAGTTGTTCTTTAATGACTGATTGGAATTTTTCGTTTCATGGGGATGTGAAGAAAATGTCATTTATTTGGAGGGGTATCAGGAAAGTTTGTTATAATGACATTGAGGCTTGGGTTGTTTTTATCAATAATTTGAGATACAATATCGGCGACGAAGCTGCTGTTTCGATATGGAATGACAACTGGATGGATAATGGCTCACCTATTAATTTATTTTCTTGCTTATATAATCTCTCGAACCAGATGGGTGCAACGATTTTTATGATGTTTGGAATGTGGTTTGGTGTTGGAGGCGACGTTTAAGGGTGCAGAGCTGCTACTTTTTGAGAATTTATTGACCAGTTTTAATAGTATTATAGCCAGGGTGGGTCAATACGATGAGGCTTTTTGGAATTCGTCTACGAAGATTTACACGTCGGCTTCTTATTGCAGTTGGTTGTCGAAGTAGAGAGGTTGTCAGTTTCTATGGTTAGAGCAGCTACTGCTCATTTTAACGTGGTCAATGTTAACAATAATGATGGGAATAATGTTGTAAGTCATTCTCATAATGATGGACAGATTAGTAGGGATTGGTTTGAGCAAAGAAATAGTTTAGGCGAGGTGTTTACTATTCCGTTCAAACGTATTTGGAAATCCGTAGCTCCGCCTCGAGTTAAATTTTTTATTTGACTGGCTTTGCACATTAGTGTATCATCTCTTGATTTTCTGGCAACTCGTTCTATTATTTTACCGGAGAACTCTTTGTGCTCATTGTGCGGAATGCTGGAAACGCAAGCCCATACTATTTTTCATTGTAGTTTTGCTAGGAGTATTTGGTGTGATTTTCTACAAAAGCAAAATATGCCTTGGATGTTTCCAAACTTTTTTTTTGGATTTTATGATACAATGACAGGAAATTATTCCAAGAAGACCTTTTAGGAAACTATGGGAAGTTTTATGGTGTTGTTGGTGTGGGAAACTTGGAAGTACAGGAATAGTCATGTCTTTCAGAACATAGTGTCTAGCAAGCATGTGGTGATCTTTAACTGTTTCTCAAAGGCATTTTTTCTATTTAAGAATTTTAATAGAGATTTTTCTTATTTGGGTATGGATTTCTTTAGGAATCCTTATTCTATCAATATTCTCAGAATTATGACTTGTTCTTTGGCTTTTTCTCTTAGTCGTAACCTCTAGTGTGTCACCTTAAGTGTACCATTTCTTGTGCGAACATTTGGACAATTGGTCTTTTGCCACTTCTCGTGGCTTTTAATGTACTTATCATTCATCAAAAAGAACTTTTTAAAAAAAATTAATAATACTAAAGTATAAGATAATAAGCATAATAAGTAAAGTGCTGAAAAATAAATCACACATAAATTTATAGTGGTTCAACAACCGCTTACATATGCTCTTCAAGGTATCCCCGCCTTGCGTATTCTACTGCTAGTTTAAATTTTAGGCTGAAACAAAAGTTTTGAAAATACGACACTAAAAACTATTCTTTTTAGCCCGATTTTCCATCCTCTGGTTTTTCCAAGTTCTATAAATTATACAACAAGTAAAGTTATCATCTAGGCATTTACAAAATCTTACAACAACAGTTTGTTCTTGTTAGTTTATAAAAATCTGTCAAAATATATATTAGCTTGTATGTATTTGAATTTAAGATACACCAAGGATGAAGCGTGATGAAAACAGTGATTAAAAAATGAAATAATGCATAAAAACTCTCTGAGTATAAGTAGATTTTTCTCTCAAAATCTCACTTGAAAAGAATCAATGAAGAAGAGCTATATATAGATAAAAAAACCAATATCAACCTCCATGATATTTTAAGAAAAAAATTCGAAGGTTTGTTAGATTAGAAGAAAAACCAAAACCATTATAGAAATCATTCAAAACGTACAAGTGTGAAGAAATCATATAATTAAAATCGTTATATATTTTTGGCAAGAAAATGATTATCCTTTCCTATACAATCGGCTTGTCCTTTTCTGTAAAAGGGCAGATCAACCTGATGTATGAAGGTTTCTACAAAACTGCCATTTAATAAATTATATAAAAGAATGTTTTAGATGCATGAAAAACATTTTAGAGCTCTAACTAATAGATAGCATTAAATTCAATTACTTTACAAAAAGGGTTTTTTCCAAAAGGGTTAATTCCTAAAAAAATCACGAACTTTACACGAAATGAAGATCATGAACTTTAAAAGTTGTCATTTAAAGGCACGAACTTTCATTTTGTTTCAAATATATCACCAAAGTAAAATCCGATGTATTTTATCGAACCAAAAATTCCTAATCCTATATACTCTAACAAAAGATAATAAGATTTAATGTCGATTTATAATTTGGGTTTTTCATTAATGGTTTATTTAAGAATTTAGTCAACAAAAATACACTGAAATGATAGATTTGAAACAAAATGAAAGTTTGTGCCTTTAAATGGCAACTTTTAAAGGTCATGATTAAAATGAAACTTCGTGTAAAGTTCGTGATTTTTTTAGGACTTAACCCTTTTCAAAAATAACCAAGATTCCATCTCAATTTATAAATATACGGAATTTTTTAAACTACGGTACATGGAACTATTCTTTACATTTATACAATTACTATATAAATAACCCTAACAACAATAAAAATTATAATTTGAATTATTTTTTCTCTCCTCATCATTGAATTCTCTTTTTTATCAACTCGTCTTTCTTTCTCCTTGCTTAGCTCTTATTCTCTCTCCTCACTCAGCTCAAATTTCAGGCTCTTCAGTTCCGTTCAAGTTGATCTCCGCCTTTCTCCGCTCGTTGTTACTGTCGTAGTTTTTCCATTTCGATTTCAGATCTGAAGTTCATCGTTTTTCTTCTTCTTCTTATTTATGTTTTTCAGATCATAAAGCATGTATAAATATTATCTTTAAAGTATATAATACTACTTTTCATATTTTATAAAATAATATTATGATTTTATAGAATAAAATTTTGTTATTTCTGTATTTTTACTGTGTTTGGTTGTATTTCTGTATTTGTTTTATTCTGCAGCACGATTTGTTGATGATGGTTGATTGCTGAATTATTGTAATGTTACAGTGTTGTTGATTTTATGTTGACATTGTATTGATAATCTGTCACGATCCAATTTTATGGATTGTTGACAATTTTCATCACCAACTTGTAATAGAGTGGACTTTAAGTCCGGGTTGTCGAACCCTCAGAGATGAGAGGTTTAAAGTGAATGAAATTGATTATGAAATTCAATTCGTTTAGCAACGGAAAGATTGTTTATTAGTAACAACTAAACAACTAACCAACAACTAACACTAATCTAACAATTAACAACTAAATTGGCGATATATAAAAACTAGAACGATTAATAATTACGAAAAATCAAATGATAAACGAGGTTTGGAGGTCGACAATCCACCTAAGTCATGCATTCTCGGGATTCGGGTCTAGGGTCATAAAACTAGGGCCGAGCATTTCTAAATCGCAACTCCCGCTCTTTCGAATCTCAAAGAGCTACAAAACCACAACTAATCAAGCTTAACATACTCTCGTAGCACTAAACACAATTAGAGCAATTACAATAAATCACAACTCAAAGGTCACTTAATTAAGAACCCACTCTCATTGTGTCACTAATTAAGCATCTAATTAATTCTTTCCAATTAATAAACCCTCTCTCAAGGTGAATCTTAATCTAACAACAATACTTAGGTAGCCAGTATAGGCAAGCCTTAGGAGCATTAATTAGAACAACCAAACTAACCCAAACCCTAACCCAATCATGCATTAACTAGGATTCATATCAACCCCCAAATAAGGGAATTTAACCAACCATGGCTAAATCAACAACAATCAAACAACAATAATAATAAAGCATTAAAGAGATAGAAGTAATTACCTTAAGCAAGAAGGGAAGACATATCATAAATAAGATAATAAAGATGGAAAACCAAAAGCTTGTATTAATGAAGATAAATCCAAGTTACAAAATCTGGAAATTAAATGAAGAACACCAAAAATAATGAAGATCCTATTCGAAAAGCAGAGAGAAAAAAGGAATTATAACTACACTAAGAATTGATGTCTCCTACACTAATGAGACATCCCCTAAAAGAAGAGATAAAGTTGTTTTTATAGTACTCCTAGAAAGGTAATGAAAGACAACCTATTACAAGAGTGTTTGGCCAAATAAGGAAGTGGGTCTAAGTCTTGAGCCTTTGAAATTTGAAAGCTGAGAATTAATTTTGCACTGGTCCAGATCGTGACCCTCAAGTCCAGATCGTGACCTTCCTTAGAGCATTCCTCTCGGTCCAATTTTCATGCCTGGTCCAGATCGTGACCCTCAAGGTCCAGATCGTGACCTCCTTTAAAAATGCCTCTTCGCCGTTTTCTTGCTCCAAGACTTTGCCGAATCGATTTTTTGCCGGTTCTTTCCGCTTTTTGGGCCAAATAGTCTCCATTACGCTCCAATACTCCTGAAATGCATACACATATGATAAGGCACCAAAATACCTCAAAATACGTGCTAAAATGTATCAAAACGTAATGGAAACGACTCTAGATATAGGAGTATTTTACTCTTATCATGGATCACGACCGGCACTAGGGTATGGGTATGGTCGTATTGAAACCCGTAGCAAGCCTCGCAATAAACATACAACATATAAACCTGTAAGAAAACCACTTCTCGGGGGCAACCGAGACTCCAATCTAAGTCTAGCAGTTTATATAACAACTTAAATAATAACTTACATATCTGAAATGCTCGTCTAAAAAACAAGACTCAACAGCATGCCTTATATAAATCAAATATAAAGTATAACATGCCAACATCAATATAAAATAGTCGGACCACTCCGACAAACCAAAGTATAAAATAATCATAATCGACTAACTAGTTATACTGCAGTCTAAGAGTATAAAACAGTTGAGTAGTTTTATTCAAACAAAAGAACCTCCGAGGGAAATCAAGAAATCACAGATCGACCAACGCTCTCAAATCATAAGCTTGGAAAAATTTGGAAAACAACGGAGTCAGATATACTTAGATGAGTTCATAATGTTATTTATATTTATTAAGACTAGTTTCGCATTACGTGCTATGCACGTGGCTCGTAACGTAACTCGTCAATGAACATATTAGTAAATTTATTATAATTATATCAATTTTTTATTTATAATTAATATTAAATTAGTTAAGAATTTTTGTGAAAGTAAATATAATATATTCGGTTATTAAATATTTTTCCATACTGAATTTATTCTTCTTTTGATTTTATAATAAATATAATTAAATAATTAACTTAATTTTATTAATAATATCTTTAAAAATAATTAGATAGAAATTTAAATAATATTATATTGACCAAATATAGTATTTTAATTTTGTAGTTCAATCAAACTAAAAGATAGGTATTCCTACTAATTTGAAGACAATTTAGTTATTTTTTACATACTAAAAACTAAATTGGAGATAATTTAGCTACCTATTCTAATTAGAACTTTAATTACAATAGTTATTAATTAAATAACTAATTAGTTACTGACTATAAAACCTTTATTTAGTAGTAAACTGAAAAGGGATTATTCAGTAAATTTGCCTGTCCCCCCCCCCCCCCCAATCCATACTTTTATATATAGTATAGATAAAAACTAAATTGGAGATAATTTACCTACCTATTCTAATTAAAACTTTAATTACAATAGTGAATTACAATAGTGATTAATTAAATAACTAATTAGTTAATAACTATAAAACCTTTATTTAGTAGTAAATTGAAAAGGATTATTCAGTAAATTTGTCTGTCCCCCCCCCCATCCGTGCTTTTATATATAATATAGATTAAAACCCTTAAAACCAAATTATTTTATACTAATATATAAATAAGATTATAGAATACAATATTGAAATGAAATCCCAAAATATAGCCCAAAGTAGATGGGAACAAATCCTCATCAATCTCAATGTAAGCCAGACATATAGTCAGTCAATCCCAAAATATTTACCGGTGCACATAGTCTCGGTACTCGCCTATCGAGCAGCTCATTACAATCCAGATCCATAATCATTTAAAACAGTTTGTAAACAGTTGATATATTAAAATAATTTGCAGTACTTAATAAAGCGGTAGATAACACTATAAACTCACTTATTGCTAATCCACGTAATAACCTGGCAAGCAACCTAAACCTGCTCTGAAAACGGATCGTACGCGAGGTACGTTCCAGTAGCAATATTTGCGAAAAATTTCTAGAGGTTCTAGGCTTGCTACGGGTTTCGGAACAACCATTCCCATTCCCTAGCGCCGATTGTGACTTGGATTAGAGTGGAATTCGGGCCGTGACAGCCGCCGCCTGTGGGGAAACGTTTCCCCGCATGGGGAAAGTTTCCTAGAAACGTTCCCCATCTGGACCGACGTCGTCGGTATGCGTCAGTCCAGACCGGAGACGTTAACAAGGAACATCTCCAGCCTGGACCGACGCGATTCGGGGGCGTCGGTCGACAATGTTTTTCGAAAAAAAAATTTAAATTTCACTTCTAAATCGATGAAAAAATAAAAATTACCTCGGAAAAAGTTTCGATACTCGTTTCCGGTTCTTGATACTTGTTTCTCGACGAATTTGAAGTGTTATCTGTCATTACGATTTTGAGATTCGAATAAGATTGAGAGAATATTTTTTGGTTTTGGTTAGAAGGGCGAGAGAGTAATTGAGAGGGGCGGTGCCTAGTAACTAGAGGCGGTATTCAGTAATACATTTTGTTTATTTAATATTCATAAACAAAATTAATTATTTAATTTAATTCTAGCTCTCGGAGGAGGTCCTACACCATATACTTTTGTACCGTTCGGAGGAGTCCTAGAATGTGTCCAGGCAAAGAATATGCTCGTTTTGAGATACTTGTTTTCATTCATAATTTGGTCACCAATTCGCCTCCAACCTCATCACCAATACTGATCAGTAAACTACAATTCAAATAGTAAAAATATTGGACAGTATTTTATTAGGTTGTGGGTTCAATCTCCACCACAAACGCTCTTCTTCTTCTTTTATTAATGAAAAATAATTCCATCATATATATGAGAATTATCAATTTAATCGCAGTTTGGGTGATAATTTCAAGAGTATGTTCAATTTAACGAGTGGTGTCCATATGCTTTATTCTTGCTAATTAGATCATATCTTGATCTAATGGATACTATCCATTTTAATAAATTCTCGTTTTATTTTATCTAGAGTTTTTTAGTGAATAATAATATTTATTTATTTTTTATGAATAAGAAAATATTAATAAACCACAAGCGGTCTAAACATAATAAACAAAATCTCAATATTCAAAAGGTTACAACATTAAAAAAATTCTACTCTAAGAAAAGAGCATTACAAATAAGTAAAAAAGGAATGCAATCCACTTTCTGATGGAATCCAAACTAAAATAAGAAAAACTAGATTTATGATATTTATAATTGTTTGTTTTTAATCAAGATAGATCCAATGAAGAACAAAATTAAAATACAATAATAAATGGCATAAAACAACAAATAAAAATATGATCTTTCAAATTCCCTAATCTATTAATATGTGAAACAATTAAAAATATAAGAAAATAGTATATTTATAATTATTGACTTAAGTGTGAACACACTTAAAGTGTAAAATATTCGGAAGTCATAAAAATTCACCAACTTTACATATTTTCTCATTTTAATCACATCGTTTAAAAATCGTCATTTACATACACGAACTTTCAATTTTTCTTAAACTCATACACAGTTCAAAAATTCGGTAAAAATTATTGAGTTGGCAAACAGATAGTGACATGCCATAACGAATCAGATAATGACATGTCATCAATGTTTGCCGAATTTTTGAACGGTGTATGGATTTGAGAAAAATTGATAATTGGTGTATGCAAATGACGATTTTTAAATGGCGTGATTAAAATGAGAAAACATGTAAAGTTAGTGAATTTTTTTTGACATTACCCCTATTCAAAAAAGGAAAGTGCATTAAATCCCCACATTGATAAGGAATGTTACTTATCACAGGTTTATAAGAAATGGTTCACTCACTTAGGTTTAAACCTAAAGAGGTATCTAGTTTTGTGTATGGGTTAGCGGTTAAATCCTTTACGATTTACCACACACACGCACACACTATTTGTTCGGCTGGCCGTTGGTCTGGGTTGGCTGGTACTTTGGTTTGTGCACTATTTTAAATTTTTATTTCTCAAGCGTTTTGAATTTATTTTAGTCAACAATTAATCATATCCCTTAATTTACGATTTGTTTTTGTCAAACACAATTAGTGTCAGATTTTATTTCAAAAACGTTTTGTGCATTTATTCATTTGTGATGGAATCTGCCTTCTGATCCGGTGGATTAACCTGCAAAACAGAGTAGAAGCTAACTGGACGGTGGTGGTCCGATTAACTCTCTGATGCTAAAGTTAGTATTGAGTTTTGAGCAGCGTTTTGAGTATCTGAATGTAGTTGTGTGTTTTGGCATACCTCAAACTCTTTATATAGTGGTTGAATGTATACCTTGTACTCTTGTAATTGGAAAGTGAATCCTATTTAATAGGATTGGACCCTGATTAGGAGTGTAATTTCTTATTCAAATGAGAGTCCTATTTAAGAATATCTTCTTAAATAGTCTCATCTTCCTAATTTGGAGTTTATCTTCATAAGTTGGAGTTTGTATCCAAGTAGGAAAGATCTTCATGGATCATCGTGAACCTAGTGGATTGGCCGAATCCCTAGGTCGACGTGCTTTGTCCGAGACTTTAGGGAATTCGGTCTTATCTTTTCGGATTGAAGTATTATTCGAGTCAAGGCGAATCTCATGGATTTTGTGTTTATCCCTTTGGGGGGAGAGTCCGACATCGTCTTAGGATAGATCTCCTGTGACTCGGCTCGATAGTAATTATGATAGGATTCAGTATCCATTATTATCCCCCCCCCCCCCCCCCCCCCGCAAGTGAGCTGAGGTCATGGTATTTATGCCTTAGTAAATTTTAGCTTTGTGCGAGGCGAGTTGATTCATGTTCCGGCGTGTTGTTTTGCTTGTTCGCCTTTTATTTTCATATTTTTTCTTTTGGCATGTGTCAATCATCCGTTCTTTTTTATGTCTGGATTTAACACAACTGTTTGTTTGTGTCTGTTTATATTCTTTGAATTTCATATTTTAACTGTTGTCTTTACTTTCGCGCACTTCATCTCATCTTTCTTTCTTTTCTGGATATTGCTCTCTTCTCTCTTAACTTTTAATCTTCAATCTTCATTTTTCAGGTAACTGTCGAGCTAGCTTTTAAGGCTTCCTTTATTTATTTTTTGTTTTTGTTGTCATAAAGATTGTTTTTACTTTGATCCTTTCCTGCTATTTGGGTTCTTGACTTTCTTTAGTTTCTGGGTAATTGCGCTCCTTCTTGGTGTTCTTCATTTCCTGGGTATATTTACCCGTTTTGATCTTCTTTTCCTTTAGGACTTTTGTCGATATTTGTTTGTATTGTATCGCCCTTAGATGGCGGCTAGGAGGGCAAAGACAGCGTTCGCCTCTATGGCTATTACCGGCTCTTGCCTTAATAAAGATAAAGTTCGATATATTTATTTTAAGCATAATATTCCTTTTTAGTATATAGTTAGGTTACCCAGTTATCGGAAGCCTGCATTTGGGTCTTCGTGGGCGGTTGTTTTTGAGGAACAACTCGTCACTGGTCTTCGGTTTCCTTCATATCCTTTTATGGTAGAAATATGTAGGGATTTGAGGATTTCCATGAATGAACTCTATCCTGGGACTATTCAAGTCATTCTTGCTTTCGTGGAAGCGTATAGGCTTGGGGGTCAATCGCCTTCCCTTAATGTCTTCTATCATTTTGTAGAGTTGAGGAAGTGTGATAGTTGTTTCATCTTTGTTATCGGTAGGAAGGGTCGGTCTTCTATATACTTGCCTTGTTTAGATAATGGTTGGAGGAAGCGCAATTTCATAGTCATTCATAGATTTCGTTCGGTTTGACTTCTATATTATTTATATCTATATATACTATAATTTTAAGCTCCAAATTAAAATTAGATATATTTTGACCGCTCATTCATTCCTTCACGCTCTCATGCTGTTTGAAATTATGATGTTGCAACTTTTGTATTAGCATTTATTGGTTCTATTATAGCTAAGTTCAAATATGCATTTATAAATAACTCATTTATAACCTGTTTATCTCGGTATCTTCCATTTAGTGAATATTTAAAACCATATTTAACTACAAAAGAAGCCACACTGTGATGTAAATGAAAATAAAATTATGAAATGAAATATCAATCATTCCCATTTTTTATATTCATTTTCTATTTACACTCTCAAATTGGGATTCAAGTTCCTCTGAATATGAGAACAATTGATATTTATTACCACCATCTTTCTGAACATCAACTTATTCGGAAATAGTTGAAATTTGTTAGTCACACACACACACACGCTCGCGCGCGGGCATCGACTTAGTATAACTCACACCCGCGCAACGTGCGGGCATCGACCTAGTATAGGCATAATTCAAGTAATCTAAAACATGAAAGTCATTTATGTAAGTGCCATTATCATTCACAATCACTTCATTTATTGCAAAATCAAGTTTGAAGGGTTTGGTTTCTTTTGCTCGGTGCTTTATCGATCTTATACGCATGTAGTAAGGCTGGATCTCTGGTTTCGATTAAATCTTTCTATTACTGCTTATGAGATTAAGAAAGCTATGCTTTCTATCAATAATTCAATATTGACAAAGCCCATGATATTACCCTTGCTATAGGTTGGTGTAATGTGATTTACAAGTGCATATTTAAGATTCTCAAAACAAGAATTAGAAGGGTGGTAGACAAGCTGGTTAGTGTTTGTAACTCTGCTTTAATTCCTAGTGGAAGCATTTGCTGAGAATGTCTTGTTGGCCCATGAAATTATCAAGAATTATCATAGAGAAAAAGGAGACTCTTGTGCAATGAAACTATACATCCAGATATAATAAATGAATTTAGATTTATTAGAAAATATTATCATTGTTAAGTTCTCTATCGTTGTTCATGGTAATTCGTAAGAGTATTTCACAAGAGATAGAGGGATAAGATAAGGGGATCTTGTCTCCTCCCAAATTTGTCTTTTGGACAGTGTATGTCTCTAGACTAATAACTAGAGTACTTCTTTAAGATCAGGTTTTAAGTTCCATAAAGGTTGCAGAGCTTTTAATCTCATACATCTATCTTTGCAGATAACCTTTTCATTATTGGCTAAATATATAGTTTGACCCCTGAACATATACTCTTTTACTCATCTAACCTCTAAACTTAACGTCTCACCTATCAAACCTCTGAACTTGTTAAATAATCCGATTTGACCCCTAAACTTGATAAATACGTAAACATTGGATCCCTCCATACACAATTTTTTCTAGAATGTTTCAAGTACTAGGTGGACATGGAGGGATTTAATATTTACGTATTTATCAAGTTCAGAGGTCAAATCGGATTATTTAACAAGTTCAAAGGTTCGATAAGTGAGACGTTAAGTTTAGGGGTTAGATGGGTAAAAGGGTACAAATTCATGGTTCAAACTATGTATTAAGCCTTTCATTATTAATAGGGCTGTACAGAATAAATTCAAATCGACCAAATCAAACTAAATATTACGGTTTAGAAGATTTTTTCTTTGATTTTGGTTTGCAAAATAGAAAAAAAGTAACTATTAATCTGGTTTGCGTTTTCAAAAATTATAAAACAACATAAACCAAATCAAACCAATATATTTTCTATTACTATTTTTTAAAATTGTACTTGATAAAATAATATTATTTAAAGATCCTCTGATGAAATAATTATTTGAATATTTATTATCGATTAATAAATGTTATATTTCTATAGTATTAAGGTATGACACTAATAAAATGTAAAAGAATATAATTTAGATTTTTTATAAAATATTTTTTTATTTGTTAGTTATTATTATAATTTGTTGCATAAATATAATATTTATTTTTATGATGAAGAAATACTTTTAAACTATTCATTTTTTTATTTTATATGATAAATAAATGATTGTTTGATAATGATTTCAAAGAAAAAAATTTAAAACCAAACCAAACCAATTTGGCTGGTTTAAAATCTGTTTGATTTGATTTTAGTTTGAAAATTTGTCAAATCAGTATAATTGGTTTCGACTAAAATATTAATGATAAACAAGTCAAATCAAAACATATACATCTCTAACTATTAGTAGGAATGATCTACATTCCATCACCACCAAGAATATCATTTCCTCCATTGCTCCAACGTTTTAACAATTAACAATTAAAATGATTTTTTTAAGAGGAACCATTTATATTTTTCAACGCATTGAAAAGAATTATTTTACGCGCATGAATATTCAAACCAACGAGAATTGAACATATACATTAATAAATATGATAACTCAAGATTTAGTAAAATTTGGGTATAGTTGACATTGTCTAAAATTCATCTAATTATATATCATAATCATATAAAAAGTTGGTTGGATGTTGATATGAATTTTAACTACAAATGATTTATAGAGATTATTTGTCAGCAGTCCACGATGTCATTTTTTCTAAATTTTAATTTAATGTATGATTCACAGTTGATGTTGGCTGTTGATATGACTTTTAACCAATGTTATTAAAACCGGACCGGACCGGCCGGTACGACCGGGTAACCGGGAACCGGACCCCTGTCCGGTCCGGTTATATACAAAAGTCAACTTTTCTGAAAATCGGTCAAAAACCGGACAGAACCGGAAAAATCCG
The DNA here is from genome assembly GCF_937616625.2 of Mercurialis annua. Classification (NCBI taxonomy): domain Eukaryota; kingdom Viridiplantae; phylum Streptophyta; class Magnoliopsida; order Malpighiales; family Euphorbiaceae; genus Mercurialis; species Mercurialis annua. The sequence continues at coordinate 36,391,105 of NC_065577.1, read as the reverse complement.
GTTTTTTACCGAAACCGGCCAGATCCGGTTTTCAAGAAATTACACTAAAAAGTACTCTTTTTTTGTCCAAAAAATATTTATGTGGTCCCTTTTTACACATGTCTAGATCTCATATGTTTATTTTTGGCTTAATACATAGTTTGACCTCTGAACTTGTCTCTAACCCCTGAATTTAACGTCTCACCTATCGAACCCCTGAACTTGTTAAATAATCCGATTTGACCCCCGAACTTGATAAATACATAAACATTGAACCCCTCCGTACACAATTTCTTCTAGAACGTTTAAAGTGACAGGTGGACACGAAGGGTTTAATATTTGCATATTTATCAAGTTCAGGGGTCAAATCGGATTATTTAACAAGTTCATAGGTTCGATAGGTGAGACGTTAAGTTCATGGGTTAGATGGGTAAAAGAGTACAAGTTCAGAGGTCAAACTATGTATTAAGCCGTTTATGTTTTCTCTCCCTTATACACATTTTACTTTTTACTCACACTTTACTTTTAATCTCTCTCTCATACATATATATTTTTCTCTCTTTTCCACACTTTCCTCTCTCTTATAATAACTCATATTTTCTCTTTTCTATACAACACTTTTTTTTTCTTCTTAAACACAAATTAATTATGATACATATTTTTAAATATTATTCTTTATTATTGTATTTCACACAATAAATTTATTAAAATTAATTTCTATTTCTCATATAATAATTATTCTATATACTTTTAGATATTAATTATTTATAATTATATTTTAATTTTTACATAAAAATTCTAAAAAATAATATTATATATATATTTTATCATATTTTTTTTATAATACTATATATTTTTAATTTTAAAAAAATATATTTATTAAAATTAAAAAATCCGGTTGAACCGGGTTGAACCATGAACCCTCGACGAAGCCGGTTTCCGTTCCGGTCCGGTTTTAAAAACATTGCTTTTAACTAAAAGTATATATTTTAAGATTCACGTAAGCAGACTAATTTGTATATTTGCAGAGAAACAGTTAATATTAAAAGGGTCACTCTTCAATCCAGCGCTGGACCGGTCCAGCACAAGGAGAGCCACTTATTATGATGGCTGAATAAGACAAAACTGACCTGTTACCTAATAAATAGGTTGGAGTAAAAATAGTCCACACTTACAAACACACTCTCATAAAACAAGAAAATAAAAACACTCTCCTTTTAAATAATTAATTGACATGAATAAATTTAATTAGTTAAATATAAATATTATTTAATCTACGTTTTTATTCATTAAAATTAATGTACTATAAATACTATATGTTTTAAAAATAGATGAACATCAAAACATTTAAAATTTATTAATATTAAATTTTAATAAAATATAAATTTAGTTATATTTATTAATTTTTTTAATTTAAATATAGGTGTTTTTAATTTATATTTAAAGTAATATATTATATTATATATAATTGATCTCGACTTTTTCTTAGTCAGGAAAGAGATACATCTTGTTTTTTAATTTAAATATTTGTTATTTTTATTAATTTATAATTAAAGTGAAACAATTTATTAAATTTTTAACCGTTTAAATATATAAACAATTTATTAATCCGTAATTTTTCTTTATTTAATTGAAATGTATTATTTATAAATTTATTATTTCATCATTTCAAGTACTCTTTACCTTATATTTTATTCGAATAATTCAACACGTGTACTCTAAAATATTATAATTTTTTATTTAAATTTATTAAACTAAAAATTACAAAAACAATAAAAATTTTACAAAAAATTAAAGAAATAACAAATAAAAATTTATATCTACACCACGGCCGTAAAAAAAATACAACGGAATTAATTATTAAAATGTATTTTAAAATTTTTAAGTTTGAATTTTTTTTTTTGTTACTTTTTCAAATAAAAAAAGATATTACATAGGTATAATATTTCTAACAGCTCTATTGGAATTATCTATGGAATAGTTTGTAGATACAATTTTATATCAGCATGTAATCATGTATGTGTGTATATATATATATATATATATAAATTATTTAGTGATAATTTAAATAAAAACCGATTTAATTGATTTGACAATTAAAAAAATATTCTCAATTAGTAGTATTAGATATTATGATATGAAGAAAATTAATTAATTTAAGCAATATATACTTAATAGTAAAAATGTAACATAATATGCATGAAAAGGTGAAAAATTGGCGCTTCAGAATATTGCTCTATAAGTATGATATTAAAAAAATATTTAATAGTTTTCTTGCAATAAAATCTTCTTTTTGTTTGTGGATGATCCATTACATGCTCCAATGTTGCTATATCTAAGAATTATCACTAAATAAAATTAAAATTAATAAATTCAAATTAAACCAAAGTCATAGGAAAATTAAAAGCTTATTGTATTATTTGGATAAAATAGTTAATTATAAATTTTTAAAGTGAAATTAAAAAAATTGAAAATGTATTTAGCTTAAATTGAATATTTAAATTGAATAAAAATATGCTAATGGTTTATATAAATTATGTACATGGTTTATTATTATTATTCATAATTTATTGAATTAAAATATATATGTTCAGTTATTTTAAATTTAAATTTAAATATACCTAATTTTCTTTAAATTATAATAATCTATCCTATTCGAATAATTCAACACGCGTCCGATTTCTCCAAGTTATTTTACTTAACTGAAATTTATTATTTTCAAGTTCCCTTTTTAGTAATGGGTAGCTATTCAAGCGATACAGAGGGGATAGAAGTATGTTTTCGAAAATCAGCCCGGGTATTTTTATCATAATTCGCTTTTCCGGCGTCGGATTTAACGGATTCAGACGTCCATAGAAAGCTAATTCGAATACCTACAACTTTCATGAAGAGGTCCAGTCCAGATTCAGCCAGGAAAAGGGACGAAAGTGCCCTTGAAGCTGCTGCATGTGTGCAGCTTTATGAAATCTGCATGTACCCAGTCCGAGTATTTAATTCGTAAATCGTTTTTCCGATGTGGGATTTCATCGATTCAAACGTCCCTGGAAAGGTAACTCGAATACCTACGACTTTCATGAGAACGTCCGGTCCGGATTCGACCTGGAACATGGATGAAAGTTGCCATGAAGCTGATGCATCTGTACATCAGTGTGAAATCAATATATATTGAGATTGTGTATTCATGTCATAACTCGTTCCCCCGACGTCGGATTTCATCGATTTAAACGTTCCTGAAAAGGCAACTTGAATACCTACAACTTTCATGACGAGGTCCGGTCCGGATTCGTCCTCTAAGAGGGACGAAATCGCCATTCAGTCAGCTGTATGTGTGTATTCCAGGACTATCCCGTAGATAGAAATCTACACATGCCTATTTCCGTATATATCCATCTTTTTTTGAAAAAGGTAGAAGCATCTTCTAAACCCATAGAGAGGGGGATTTATATGCTTATTTTGTCTTCTTGTCCCCATTGACTAAACATTATGGACATGATTTATTATTATTATTTATAATTTATTTAATTGAAATATATAAGTTCAATTATTTTTAATTTCAATTTAAATATACCTCATTTTCCTTAATTTATAATAATCTAATCTATCCGAATAATTCAACACGCGTCCCATTTCTCCACGCTATTTTATTTAACTGAAATTTATTATTTTCAAGTTCACGTTTTGGTAATGGGTAGCTATTCAAGCGATACAGAGGGGATAAAAGTATGTTTTCGAAAACCATTCCGAGTATTTTTGTCATAACTCGCTTTTCCGACGTCGGATTTAACAGATTCAAACGTTCATAGAAAGCTAACTTCGAATACCTACAACGTTTATGCAGAGGTCCGGTCCGGATTCAGCCTGGAAAAGGGACGAAAGTGCCCTTGAAGCTGCTACATGTTTGCAGCTTTATAAAATCTGCATGTACCCAGTTCGAGTATTGAATTCGTAAATCGTTCTTCCGACGTGGGATTTCATCGATTCAAATGTCCCTGGAAAGGCAACTCGAATACCTACGAGTTTCATGATGACGTCCGGTCCGGATTCGACTTGGAACATGGACAAAGGTTGCCATGAAACTGCTGCATCTGTACATCAGTGTGAAATCAATATATATTTAGATTGTGTATTTATGTCATAACTCGTTCCCCAGACGTCGGATTTCATCGATTCAAACGTCCCTGGAAAAGCAACTCGAATACATACAACTTTCATGAAGAGGTCCGCTCCGGATTCGTCCTCTAAGAGGGACGAAATTGCCATTCAATCAGCTGTATGTGTGTATTCCAGGACTATCTCGTACATAGAAATCTACACATGCCTATTTCCGTATATATCCATCTTTTTTTGAAAAAGGTAGAAGCATCTTCCAAAACCATAGGGAGGGGGATTTATATGCTTACTTTGTCTTCTTATCCCCATTGACTATACATTATGGACATGGTTTATTATTATCATTATTTATAATTTATTTAATTGAAATATATATGTTCAATTATTTTTAATTTGAATTTAGACATACCTCATTTTTCTTAATTTATAATAATCTATTCTATCCGAATATTTCAACACGCGTCCCATTTTTCCACGCTATTTTATTTAACTCAAATTTATTATTTTCAAGTTCACGTTTTAGTAATGGGCTATTCAAGCGATATAGAGGGGATAGAAGTATGTTTTCAAAAACCAGCCTGGGTATTGTTGTCATAACTCGCTTTTCCGACGTCGGATTTAACGGATTCAGACGTGCATAGAAAGCTAATTCGAATATCTACAACGTTTATGAAGAGGTCCCGTCCGGATTCAGCCTGGAAAAGGGACGAAAGTGCCCTTGAAGCTGCTGCATGTGTGCAGTTTTATAAAATCTACATGTATCCAGTCCGAGAATTTAATTCGTAAATCGTTCTTCCGATGTGGGATTTCATCGATTCAAACGTCTCTGGAAAGGTAACTCAAATACCTACAACTTTTATGAAGACGTCCTGTCCGGATTGGACCTGGAACATGGACGAAAGTTGCCATGAAACTGCTGCATCTGTACATTAGTGTGAAATCAATATATATTGAAATTGTGTATTTATGTCATAACTCGTTCCCCCGACGTCGGATTTCATCGATTCAAACGTCTCTGGAAAGGCAACTCGAATACCTACAAATTTCATGAAGAGGTCCGGTCCGGATTCGTCCTCTAAAAGGGACTAAAATTGATGATATTATATTTTTTTAATTTACTTATATTAAATTTTAATAAAATAAAAATCTAATTATGAAATTTATTATATTTTAAAATTAATATTTATTTGAAACACTTCATGCCTTATTTATTTTATTAAATTTATATAAATTAAGTTTTCATATTCAATAATTAAATATTTAAAAATTGACTTTATTTAGTTTTTTATGTGATAAGAAGAAAAATAAAATGTGTAATGAAGATATATAAAAAGAAAGTGAAAATTATCTTTTGATATTGGGACAAGATAAGCAAGTGACTTTTTTTATTACTTTGTATGTGGGTCCGGTTATTATATTTTTATGACCTTCCTACACATTTTCCTAGAGGTCAAATTTTTGTCTTATGTGTTTTGTCCTTTTGCGCTGGACCCATCCAGCGCTGGACCTTAAACAATCCCATATTAAAAGGGTTAACTAGATATAAAAATCACCACTTTTACACGAATTTACAAAAATAACACGACCTTTAAAACGTATCAATTCAGGGCATCACCTTTTATTTTTTTCAAAAACAACATGGGCATGATTTTAGATAAAACTTTGCTGACTTTGACATTCAATGGAAGTGCCACATGTCATGCCACATCAGCAAAAACGCCATTAAAAATGTACCCTTGTTGTGTTTGAAAAAAATGAAAGGTGGTGCCCAGAATTGCCAAGTTTTAAAGGTCGTGTTATTTTTGCAATTTCGTATAAAGGTGGTAATTTTATACGTAATTAACCCATATTAAAAAGAAGGTTCTGGTACCATATCATACAACGATTATTATTATTTCAGAAGATTGTATTTTCATTCTATTTTTATTAAAATGATAGGTAGAATCACGCAGAAAAGCAGTGGTATATCCTGGACAAACTGCTCTGATACCAACTTTAAAACGACCCAAATACCAGGGTCGCGACCGGTACTAGGAAACGGGAGTGGTTTCTTCGCAACTCGTAGCAAGCCTAAAAACGAGTAAAAGATTTTCGCAAATTGGTCGCGTAAACTTACATGAAACATTTTCGGAAAAACTTCGTAAAAACGATAAGTTATAAACGTTGAAAATTATCTTCTAAAATCCGATGCATAAACAATAGGAATCAATGTTTTATTGTGCGATAACACAATTAAGCATTGCCTTGTTGTAATATCCCGTAAAAATTTTATTTTATTATGTTGATTTCCGATAAATAATTCGAGAGTCTTTTTAAAAAAAATGGTTAGTTGATTTGGTTAGGTTCGGGTTGGGTTCGGTTAGGCCCTTTTAAAAAAAATATTCCTCTTCTTTCGGTTGGGCCAAAGGCCCAACCGAACCCACGTTGTGCCAAGCCCAGGTCTCGTTCGAGAATTGCACAGGTCTCGTACGAGACCTGTGCAATTTTGCTGGTCTCGAACGAGACCAGCCCTGGCTGTGTGAGGGGCACACTTTCCCCTACTATTTCTAACCTATTAAATCCGTATTTAAACCTAATTTTCGACCTAAGCTATTCCCCACACTCCAAACTATACCTACCCGTCTTTAATCGTTGGTTTCTCTGAGAAAAACGCTGTTGAAATCCTTCTCTAAGCTTGCTGATTCAGTAAGTTTAATTGTTCTTGATATTTCAGTTTTAGCTTTAAACGTCCCTCGCATTATTTGATTCGTTCTCCTTTGTTTCTTGATCGAATCCAGTTCCGTTTCGTCGCTGAGATTGTAGACACACACCTCTACAATTCTCGTCTTTGTTTTCGCCAAAACGGTACGTAATTCAATACGATATAATCGCTGCCGTTTCATCGTAATTTCGCGTAGTGTTATTCTATTTTATAATAAAGTTGCTGCCGATTTCTATGCTGTCCTTGGGTATGAATTGTGTGTTTTAAATGATCATTAAGCCATGCTTCCTTGACTGTTAATGGATTAATATTTTCTCATGCTTGTGATGGTTCCGTTTCCAGTCACCGTTCGTCATTTTCATTGTCTCCGTAAAATGGCCATGATGGCCGTGGCATGTTCTTGGTTTATTCTTGTTAGTTAGGTAAAGTTCTAAAGGTGATTGTGTGTGTTAATAGAGGAGACAAAATCTAGGTTTATTATTGATTTTTTTTCTTAAGGAATGGTTGCAGCAAAATGATGATGGTGGGGGAATGGATTTCTATTTGAATATAGAAGATGGACTTTTGGCCAATATAGTCACCAAATAAGTTACTTGAAATCAATTAAATCCCTAACTATGTTTTCATTCAATAATAACTTTTCTAATGTTTGAATTTAAGAATTACCACATGAATACGATAATTATTTTAATAATCTAAATTAATATAATTACTCGGGTAATTATATTTAATTTCGATTGATATATCAATTTAGCTAATTTGCGTTTCAGCCCCTAAAAGTTTATAGATATTTATTCAAGTTAAGATTTATCTTTTGGATCCTTGTTTTGATTTATAATTTAGTAAACTAAGAGTGAGTACTAAATTTGATTTTGAATAATAAATTGGCTAAATTACAATTTAGCCCTTGAGTATTTTTATAACTTAATTAAGTGGGTTTTAGTTGGTAACTTTATATTTTGTTTAAAGTAATTAATTTGATTTTAAATATTAAATTGGCTAAAGTACTGTTTAGTCTCTAGTTGGCTAAAGTATAATTTAGTCCCTAGTTGGCTAAAGTATAGTTTAGTCCCTAATTTTCTAAAGTACAGTTTAGTCCCTAAACTTTTATAAACTTAAAATAGTTAAGTTTTTGTTGTAATTTGGGTTACGTGAATTATATGATATTGAATTATATTTTTAAATAGATAACTATTTTATTAAATATTTTACTTTATAAATTCGGATTATTAATTTAATGAAGTTTTGGTTTGGGTTAGACTGTGGTCGCCCAATGTTGGTAAAAATACGCAAGCGTACGTATGCCAACTTGTAATACAGACTGTGAAGTCCGGATATCGTACCCACAGAGAAAGCTTCTAAAAACAACCAGTTAGGAAACTCAATTTGAATAGCCAAAAAGATATTTGAATGTTGTTATTGAACTAAATAAACTAAAATAACAATTATAGATAAAAATTAACTAAAGCTATAATGAAAATAAGGTTTTAACAATGATGGGAAGAACAGGGATTATTAACTTTCATTATGTTGTTTAATCAGATTGGAATATGGATTTGGTTGTTCTACTAAGGTTCAGGCTAATCGTAAGCACCTAAAATTCTCTCTCGAGCAATTACAAGCAAAAACAGATAACAAACTAGTAACAGGCTAATTACTCACTCTCGCACAATGATTAACCTAAATTACTAATCAATTAATGTTTATGAAGTAAACCCTAAGAACACATACTCGTCAATTCACTCTCGCGCAATTAACTCCTACGTTCTTAATTATGTTGGTCTATTCCAGTTTTACTCTCTCGAGCTAAAACCAAAACACAGGACAATGAATAAATTGGCCAAATAAATCCAAGCGTTAAGAACAATAATTAAAACATAGTAATAACAACAACCCACAAATCCAATTCGTTTAAACAGACATAAATCCCATTAATAATCCCTAATGAAAGGTTTAGCTACACATATTCAAAGAAAGTTCAGCAATAATGTAATAAGAATTCATGGCTGAATAAGAAACAATAATAATTAATCTCTTAATAGTTATCGTACCTTAATCGACAATAATCCCAAAACAATGATGAAGAAAATCCAGAATACAAGCTAAAACGATGAACGGTAATCGAAAGCTAAACTAAACTAATGTAAAACTAATGTCTAATGTGGCGAATTAAGCGAACTAAGCGAACCCTTTGATTTGTTGTTTAGTGCGATATTTATACGTCTTTCAGCTCAAAGAAGGGTTTTGACTCGTACCCATGTGTATTTTCGAAGTTGCCCTCAAGTTTAAGTGAATTCGGGTGATGTGGCAAGGTCAAAACGACCTTTTTTAAACCAAAAATCGTCGGGTGTGCGTTCGCACACTTGAGTGTGCGTTCGCACACTTTTTTGAGCTTCTAGGGGTGTGCGTTCGCACACTAGAGTGTGCGATCGCACACTCATGTACTTAGCCAAAATTTTGCTTCAAAACTCACTGGAAAGGCTGTTTCGCTCGCACACTGCTTTGCACTTTAGTGTGCGTTCGCACACTTCCACTCTGCTGCACACTGTCAACTTCAAAAGGTCATAACTCGGTGTAGAAATGTCGGAATGAGTCGATTCTTGATTCTATGGAAAGCTTAGGAGGTCTACTTTGTTTCTTATCAAGAACACAAAGTCAATTGAAGTCTCTAAGTAATCCAAAATCGTCAATAAATAAAGAGGGGTCAATTTCACAAGTAGAAACTTGTGCTCTCGGCGCCTATTTTCATCGGATCTTCGAACAACTTTCCTTTAACCTTCAATTATGATCCAAATGGCTTCCAATTAGCTTGAATATCATGACAAACTCCCAATTATTCCTGAAATGCTCAAACACAAAAATGAGTACAAAGAAGCTCAAAACCAAACGTCAAATGCACATATATGACATATAAAACACATAAAATATAGGAGTATTTCTACTCCTATCAAAATCCTCACACTTACCTTTTGCTTGTCCTCAAGCAAATAAATAACAATTCCCAAATGCCAATCACACACCCATGTCAGAACATAAGAAATTAAAGCACTTTCACCCCCCCTAAGTAATGAATCAATCAAATCATGCTTTAGAGAAGAACAACATAGAGAGAAAAACAACTAATAACAATGGCAAATGCTCACACATGAACCAATAACACCGAGACTACTCAAGTGTTCTCACTCCTACATAACTTATAAATCAATTCAATCTCTAGGGCAGTCTAAACAATCTCAAAACAAAGATGAAAATCATATTCTGAGCGGAAAAACAACATGTGTAGCAACTAAGAAGTATGTCTCTCACAAGGTACTCTCGCACACACAAGTGTTTAAGGGTAAATGTTAAAAACTCTCTTGCCAAGACATGTTATTCTACCATAAGTTTGCCAATAGTCCACAATTCCACTACTAATTACGTTGAATAAAAAGAATCAAAATGGACTTTTCAATTGGTTGTAACGGGGTTTGGGTTAAGGTATGATACGGGTAAGCAAATATGGGTAATATGACTTGACAAACTTAACAAATGTCACAAGGAACAAACATTTAAAGTTTCAAGCTCGAACAAACTTTTAATCTCTTTTTCTTTACTTTTCATGCCTTAAGTTCACAATTATTTTTCTTTTTCTTTTCTCTCTTTTAAGCTCGATTTTTCTACTTTTTATTCGTTTTTTTTTCTTCTTCTTTTTCTTACTTTTTTTTTTTGAACTTCACAAGGCATACTAATCATATAGCACAAGAGATAATCGTTAAACAACACGAGCTTAGGATGTTTACCATCCTCACACTAGTTCCTTTAATACTTATTCAATTTATCAAGTCAAAGGGTAGAAAGAGGTAAATGAGAATAGGTAAATGTGTAAACGTAGGTGTAACAAAAATAAGGCTAAGGCTCAACTTGGGTTATCTAGGGAAAATCGGGTAGGCTATTTTAAGTGGTCTAAAGAAATGGGTATTCCTATATGCCATTTATCATTTTCAATTTATTTAACTAATCATGCAATTTTACTACGGACACATGGCAAATTCTAGAGAATTAACATGCATTGACTCACACCACAACAAATGAGACATAAAAATAATATGCTCGATATGGCTCAAAACCTCTCACAAATTGGGGCAATACTCTACGATTTGCTATACATCCTGTTCAAAAGCTCAGAAATTCAGTTTTTTTCAACAATGTTCTTGTCAAGTTCATATGCCCTAAAAATGACTTTCAACATAAATTATGCATTTGTGAAGTACAAATTTTCACCTCAGTCCTATTAGATCATGTCGGCTAAAAGACACAGTTATTTGACTATCATTCTAAACATGTTGTTCAATCACAAAAACACAATTTAACTAACTCATTAAATAGGGGGGACATAAACACTAAAATTTCAAAATTCTGACATTGGCAAGAAATACGGCATAGGCATGATATAGAGGACAAACCAAACAAGCAAGGCATGAACAAACTAAGCAAAAGACATACAAAAATATCTATAAAGAGGTTCGCCACAAATCATCCTACATACCAAACATGAACAAAAAACAAAAACCAAAAACAAAAACTAAACTAAAAACATAAAACATAATGTTTTCCCCACCCTCACACTAGTTCATGCATTGTCCCCAATGCAATGAAATAGAAAAAATAAAGCATAAATGAAACATAAAAGTGTAAAGGGTGAAAGGAAAGATACCCTTGGGATTGCCTCCCAAGCGCGCTTTAGTTAGAGTCCAAAGCTAGACTCTTCGCGTAAGGTTGTTAAAAATACAACCTAACATGAGGAAGCCGTCTTGGTAGCATCTTCTCCCTCTTTTCCTTTGTTGGCTCCTTCAAGTAAAACTCAGGTGATACAGAGTATGCATTGTCTCTATAATAAAGGACAGGAGGAGTGTTAAGGATATTTATATATTTGATATTATTTCCATCATACTTGGAATCAAACCCTTCTAAGAATGGATCCTTGTAATCAAAGGTTTTGTCGATTTCCTCATAGAGTACTATAATACCAAATTCCTCCCTACTTTCATCATTGAAGCTCATGGAAAAAGTAAGTGGGCCAGGAACTGAAGTTTCAAGATTACTACCCTCACACTGTCCTTTCTCACCCTCTGCAGACACCTTTGTGGAATGGCATTCCACTAATGCCTTGTCGCTTTCCAAATCCAACTCCATGTCCATGGCTTGTTCTTTTGGAGTAGCTTCCATTGTTACTAGTAACCCGTTTTGGTTTTCAACTTGTAAAGCACTAGCAATTTGAGTACATTGTACCTCAATATTGTGAATAGATTCAGACTGAATCTTGGACATCTTTTGGAACTCAGCATCACTCTTTTCCATCATATCAAGGAGCATATCCATCTTGCGAGAAAGTGACTCTTCTAGAGCTCTCTGGTGTTGTTCAGTCTCATATGAATACTCCAGTTCATCGCCAAAGTTGAAATTAGAGTTACATTGGTCTTGATATGTATGGAAGTTCCCCCAATTGTTGTTCCAACAATAATTTTGATGGTTGTCCCACCCCAGATTGTACGTGTTGGAATAGGGATCACTAGATTGACATTGACCACCCACAAAGTTGACATGTTCATTTGAATTTGGATAAAGTATTGGATATTCTGCCTCGGTGTGATAGAAACTCCCACAAACCACGCAATTATGATTCCAATCCATTACGCTTCTTTAAAAAAAAGTACACCATGGAAAAGGTACCTGAATATAAATTGACAAATACCCACGGCGTAAAACAAGAAAATAAAAAAAACTAAATCAAGCCGAGCTATCGCAACTTAGTTGTTAAAGATACGCTTTCCCCGGCAACGGCGCCAAAAACTTGTTGGTAAAAATACGCAAGCGTACGTATGCCAACTTGTAATACAGACTGTGAAGTCCGGATATCGTACCCACAGAGAAAGCTTCTAAAAACAACCAGTTAGGAAACTCAATTTGAATAGCCAAAAAGATATTTGAATGTTGTTATTGAACTAAATAAACTAAAATAACAATTATAGATAAAAATTAACTAAAGCTATAATGAAAATAAGGTTTTAACAATGATGGGAAGAACAGGGATTATTAACTTTCATTATGTTGTTTAATCAGATTGGAATATGGATTTGGTTGTTCTACTAAGGTTCAGGCTAATCGTAAGCACCTAAAATTCTCTCTCGAGCAATTACAGGCAAAAACAGATAACAAACTAGTAACAGGCTAATTACTCACTCTCGCACAATGATTAACCTAAATTACTAATCAATTAATGTTTATGAAGTAAACCCTAAGAACACATACTCGTCAATTCACTCTCGCGCAATTAACTCCTACGTTCTTAATTATGTTGGTCTATTCCAGTTTTACTCTCTCGAGCTAAAACCAAAACACAGGACAATGAATAAATTGGCCAAATAAATCCAAGCGTTAAGAACAATAATTAAAACATAGTAATAACAACAACCCACAAATCCAATTCGTTTAAACAGACATAAATCCCATTAATAATCCCTAATGAAAGGTTTAGCTACACATATTCAAAGAAAGTTCAGCAATAATGTAATAAGAATTCATGGCTGAATAAGAAACAATAATAATTAATCTCTTAATAGTTATCGTACCTTAATCGACAATAATCCCAAAACAATGATGAAGAAAATCCAGAATACAAGCTAAAACGATGAACGGTAATCGAAAGCTAAACTAAACTAATGTAAAACTAATGTCTAATGTGGCGAATTAAGCGAACTAAGCGAACCCTTTGATTTGTTGTTTAGTGCGATATTTATACGTCTTTCAGCTCAAAGAAGGGTTTTGACTCGTACCCATGTGTATTTTCGAAGTTGCCCTCAAGTTTAAGTGAATTCGGGTGATGTGGCAAGGTCAAAACGACCTTTATTAACCCAAAAATCGTCGGGTGTGCGTTCGCACACTTGAGTGTGCGTTCACACACTTTTTTGAGCTTCTAGGGGTGTGCGTTCGCACACTAGAGTGTGCGATCGCACACTCATGTACTTAGCCAAAATTTTGCTTCAAAACTCACTGGAAAGGCTGTTTCGCTCGCACACTGCTTTGCACTTTAGTGTGCGTTCGCACACTTCCACTCTGCTGCACACTGTCAACTTCAAAAGGTCATAACTCGGTGTAGAAATGTCGGAATGAGTCGATTCTTGATTCTATGGAAAGCTTAGGAGGTCTACTTTGTTTCTTATCAAGAACACAAAGTCAATTGAAGTCTCTAAGTAATCCAAAATCGTCAATCAATAAAGAGGGGTCAATTTCACAAGTAGAAACTTGTGCTCTCGGCGCCTATTTTCATCGGATCTTCGAACAACTTTCCTTTAACCTTCAATTATGATCCAAATGGCTTCCAATTAGCTTGAATATCATGACAAACTCCCAACTATTCCTGAAATGCTCAAACACAAAAATGAGTACAAAGAAGCTCAAAACCAAACGTCAAATGCACATATATGACATATAAAACACATAAAATATAGGAGTATTTCTACTCCTATCACCCAACAAGTGGGAAGAAACTTGGTAGTTTTAAATAACTCGGCTGACTCACTGATATTAATATAAACTTGGGTTAAATTAAGTTGTTTAATAAATTACTCGAATTGTAATTTAATATATATAACTTATATGATTTGTACTTTATAACTTGGGTTATATTTGGAATGCATTTAATATAAGTGTTTATTAAATGTGGCTTGGTATTGCGTTGTGCTAGTCCTATGTTGTATCTAGTACTCTTTAGAGTTAGGGTCTGATTTTAATTATGGTTTTAATATTTTATTTAGACCCGTCGACTGTTCGTACTTCAGAGGCGAACCAGAGTTAGATTGCTTGTCAAGTTTCACGTGGAATAGCAAGCAGTGAGTTTATATCTCTATTTACCTCTTTATTAAGTAATTATTGAACTGTTTTTCAGCATTGTGGATTTAATTTGGAACGTGCTACTCGATGGGTATCATCTGGACTGCGTGCGCACTAGTAATGACTATGGTATTGAGGTAGGTTTGAGATACGTCTCACCTTAGTGAGGGCACCGGTGGAAGATACGTCTCCTGGGCTCACTATTTATTAAGTGATAGTCGGGGATCGGTTATTGAGATACGTCTCACCGACACGACAATGGATTTAGAATTGTGGTTTAGGGTTTCATTGATAATCCATAATGAAAATATTTTATTAAACGTTTTAAAGGTTTTTAACTTAATAAATGTAAATGGTTATATAAACTCTACTCAGTAAATCTGACCCCGTTGTTTTCCCAAATTTTCCAGGTTTGTGATTTGAGCATTTGTCGAACTCCGTTTCTTCATTCTCTGAGGTTCTTTATTTATTTTCAAAATAAAAGAGTCGAACTGTTTTAAACTCTTAGACCACAGTAGTAGTATTGGATTATTTATATTTTAGTCTTATACTTATTGTTTTAGACTATTATTTGTTGATATAGTTCAACTATGATTTTATCAGTTTTGGCATGGTTACAGTAACTTGGTATTATATATTGATTTGCCATGTTGTTGGAGTTTAGTTTGAAATTAAGTATACTTTGAATATATGTTGCTTAAATGTACTGCTAGACTAGGTTGGAGTCTCGGTTGCCCCCGAGCATGTGGTTTTCTGGAGGTACATTGTTTTAAATGTGCTAAATTGGTTATCTGCAAGGCTAGCTACGGGTTTTGGTACAATCATACCCATACCCTAGCGCCGGTCACGATTCATGAAAATGATCGTGACACTTGTCTAGATAGACACTCCAATAAACTTAGCCAATTCCAAAATAAACAATTGGAAAAATAATCTAACGGTTAAATCGCGCAGTTTTTAAATCAAAACTTTATTCATATAAAATAGCATAACAGAGTATATGGACATGAAAACCATTTGATACATAACTATGTCTACTATTGACGACTACTGCAGCTCTACAGAGGAACAAAGCTTTCCATGAATGCTTTGACCTAAGACTTTCAGAAAATATAAAATGGAAGCTCGACCACATAACACCGAACCAAACCTTAAAATAGAAACACTGTGGGAAAGTGAGTCGACACTGAGTGAGTTCGTATTTACATAACGTATTATAAACATAAGTTGCAAAGACGGAATACAAACCAATATCCAACCCGAAAACACACACCAAAGCAAACCAACAATCCGATCCGACCAAAACCCTAATCTTAAACTCATAACATTTCCAATCTGTATCCCGTTCATATCATATCCATCTCACATCGTATCAAATTAATCGATCCATATGGTACGGTTCCGAGATAGTTCAACCGAGTCAACCGTTACCATGCAACATAGTCTCGAGATAATTCCACCGAGTTAACTCATGTCACTTCTTATACCTAAGGTTTCCGAGATATTTCAACCGAGTTAACTTAGTAAATCATTAAAATGGTGAATCTAAAAAGAAAAAAAAATCAAAAAAATAAACAGTCAATTTTTAGCTTTAAATTAAATCTTTTCTAGCCTTTTTTATCCTAACTTTACCCTAACCCCGTTACAACCATGAATAAAAGTCACCTTCCGTCGCTAAAGCCCTATAATCCGTCGCAAATGTAGTTTTGCGACGGATTTTCGACGGACTGTGTCCGTCGCAACATAATTGGTCGCAAACACAGTTTGCGACCAACGCCTTGTCCGTGGCTAACTTTGCGACGGACCAGTCCGTTGCTAATCATAACAAATTCTGTCGCCAATTTGTCTCCAAACGATATGATTTGTAGACAAATTGGCGACGGACCATTTGGGTGTGGCGACGGATTTGTCCGTCGCAAATTGCCTCAACCTTGGAGACAAAAGCTGAGGCATTTGCGACGGTATATATATATATATATATATATATATATATATATATATATATATATATATATATATATATATATATATATGTATCAGCATATAAACGTCAAAAAATAAAATAAAAACCGTATTATATGTTTGTAATAAAATAAGCTAACACGACACTACAAAGCTGGAGTGTCGTCATCGTCTGGTGGGGTAGGTGGGGGCTGTGGCCGATACTCTGCCGGAAGGTTAGGAATCATCCTGGCAATCTCCTCGCGTATCATCTGGGCCATGTTCGCAGCCTGCTGTTCCCGAGCCATTCGCAGACCCTCCTGAATGTCGCCCTGCACACGGCGCTCGACCTCCTCGTCTGCCTGCTGCGACGTCCTAGAAGAGATGCCTCGCTGCACCCTGCTGCTTGGCCCGGCGTACCTGCTGCTTGCAGAACCCAAGCCGTACACGCGTTTCTTCTTGTTGATGCCCTCGATGTCTAGAAACACCTGGGTCTCGTCCACTATAGCTGGGCTCGAGGAGCTACCCTCTCCGGTCTGAGGCTGTGTCGCAGCAACAACCTCTAGTGATGGCGTCCTACAAAACAATAAAAAAGATATCAGATTATTTTTAAAGCAACCAAAAATGCATAACATATTAAAAAGTAAACCTAATTTCTAACGAAATTTCGACAACATTTCCTTTGTAATATGAGCATCACCCATTTTTCAGGGAAGTCCTGCAAGCAAATTCCAGTATATAATCCAACCAATAAACATGTTTAACAGCTAACCAACAAGCATTTTCAATCTAATATATAATTTCCGAATTATTAAATTCAACTTAGAGAATTACAAGTTTAATAAAAACTTACAGTCACATCCTGAGCCCGTTTGTCGACCGGCTTCTTGTCAGCCTTCGTGGAGTGAAGGCGAGTGTACAACTCCGTCGCACTCGGTTTCCGGCCAAGCTCCCTTTCCTAAAAGAAAAAATACAATTCAATTAGTATCAAAATAAAACAAATACGTTATTTAAGTATTTTAATTACTGAATTTTAAAACAAACCATCACATCTATATGCTTCAGAGCAGAGCGAGATCCACCAGTATGGCGGACAGGTCCAGAACCGGCGCCCGCTGGCTCGCTCATTCGATTTGCTCGGGCGGTTTCTGACCTTTTCTTCTCTTTCTCTTAGTTCCAGAACGCGTTCCAAGCATCCCAGATATCCTGGGTCACAGAAATATGCTTCTGTTGCGTCCTCATCATTCTGTGGATATTGTCTTTGTAGCAGTTGGCTGCATGGACCATGAAGACCTGTCTGATGACCTCCTCGCTGTACGCCGCATAATCCCACCAGTACTCTTTCTGCAAACAGTACAAACATATTGCATTAGTTAGTTTTTTCAAAAAAAACATAATTTAAACGTTACGAAGCTGTAAATTGAATTACCTGGAACTCCTGGAAGTAGAACTCTCTCTGCTCCGCTGTTAGAAAGCGCCATGCTGTTCCATTATCTAACCAGCACTTCCTAAAAATCTCCCGCATAGCCCTGAAACAGCTGGGAGGAAAAATACGTTCCAGCTTACACAATATCTTTGGGATTTCCAGCCTCATACGATCTAGATCTTTCTCTGTTAGAGACGTGGAGGTTAACTCATGAAAGAAGATACTCAACTCTGTTATAGGCTCCCACACTTCCTTCGGTAATAGCTCACGGAGAGCGATTGGCAGAAGTATTTGCATAAAAATATGGCAGTCGTGACTTTTCATTCCATGCATTTTCATACTGATTGTATCGACACATCTGGACAATTTGGACGCATAGCCATCTGGAAATTTTATTAACTTAATTCACTCGAGTAAAGCCTTTTTTCCGTCCCTGTCCAAAACATATATTGCCTTAGGAAATCTCCCAGTAACCGGATCTTTTGCTAACTTAGGCCGAGCACATATGTCATTCAACTCTTCTCTCGATTTTGCATGGTCTTTTGTTTTCCTGGAAATATTTAGTACAGTATTGAAAATGTTGTCGAATACGTTTTTCTCAATATGCATGACATCGAGATTGTGACGAATGAGATTCGTTTTCCAATACGGCAAATCCCAGAATTTTTTTTTTCCAACCATAATTTTCCGTCTTCGCAGCATTATTTTTCTCAGCCCCAATTTCATATACCTTCATAAATCCCAGACTGTCCACCTCTGCCAACAATTCTTCTCCGGTTTTCGGTTGTCCGAATTCTTTGTTTACGGTTTTTCTTTTTCGGAAATAAGTTGTATTACGACGGTACAGGTGACCACGAGGGAAGAACTTACTGTGACAGTCAAACCACGACTATTTTCTACTCCCTTTAAGAGTAAAAGCATTCGTATTTTCCATGCAGCGTGGGCAAGCCAGTCTCCCAGATGTGCTCCAGCCAGACAACATCGAATAAGCAGGAAAATCATTAATTGTCCACATAAGTGCCACTTTCATTTGGAAATTCTGTCGCCTTTGAACGTCGAATGTCTGGACTCCGAATTCCCACAGTTGGTTCAGCTATCAACGGCTGTAGGAAAATCTCTTGAACACACGAGACGGGAACTCTAAGGCTAGGTTTGCGATTTTATTCAGTGGGAATAAAATCGCGGTCAATTTAGGTTGCAATAGCTTATAAATTAACTAATTTTAAATGAAAACAAAAATTGAAATAATAACGGTATTTACTTATTGCAGAGCAGAACCGCAACAGATAAAAATAATCGATGTGAAATATCTGACCGAGGCAACCAACAAAATCTAGCAAACCTATCACGCAAGCAGTTTCACTATTTTGTTATTATATAATTAATGAAAACATTCATTTTCTATAAAAAAATTGGGCAGCACTTCCCCTAAAAATGAGCATCGCCCATTTTTCAGGGAAGTCCTGCAAGCAAATAACAATTCACAAACCAATAGAGCACAATCCACAAACCAACATACTACTAAAATTCAATTTAATTATATAATTAAGTTAAACTAATAATCTAACTATCAATATAAAATTTTATATTTTATACAATTTTTATTTTAAACTAATAACCTAAAAAATAAAATTAAACACTCATTTAACGTAATAATTACGAATCTAACAATTTAATAACAAACTAACATAAAATAAAAAAATAATTAACCTATATATACAATTTATACTAATATATTAAACCCTAACATTTAATTAACGAAATAATCTACAATTAAACTACTATAACTTAAATTTTAATCTAAAATAACCTAACATTTAACAAAATTGAATTAATAATTTAAATACGTTAAATTAACTAATTATACTCAATTAAACTAATTTATACCTATAACTTCACCAAAATAAAAAAACTAATTTATCAAATTAAAATTTATTAACCTAATTTAAAAATAAATAACAAAACAGAGAATTAATTTTCAATTCCTAATAATTTAACCCTAAACCTAAAATAATCTAATTTAACTAATTAAATTAATATAGTAAATTTAATTAATTAAACTAATAACATCACTAACCTTAATTACAGCAAATAGGGGCAATGGATGTTGAAGGATGACGACGGCGGCGAGCAACGGCGGCAGAGAATGGCGGCAGTGAGCAGTGAACGGCGATGAACGATGGTGAAGGGAAGACACCAAACGCCGGCAGTGACTGGCGGAGATGAAGGATGGCAGACGGTGAGGAAAGGGCGGAAGGGAACGGTGGGAACGGTGGCCAGATGGTGGAGGAAAAAAAAAGAAAACTGATGAGAGGAAAAAAAAGAAAAATGATGAAGGGGAAGGGAACGGCGCGGGCTGTGTAATATGTTCAATTTTAGCGACAGACAGTAAATTATGTCGCTAAAATTGAACCCTAAACTAAAACGCCCCGTTTCATTTAGTAATTAGCGACAGGTAGTAATGTCCGCCGCAAAATTAGCGACGGACAATCAACATTCGTCGCTAATGTCTTGAATGAAACGGGGCGTTTTATTTTTTACATTTTTTTGCGACGGACGTAGTATGTCCATCGCTAATCTTCTCCAAAAATCAGGCGCCTAAGTTTCCCTCCAA
Source organism: Mercurialis annua (assembly GCF_937616625.2). NCBI lineage: Eukaryota > Viridiplantae > Streptophyta > Magnoliopsida > Malpighiales > Euphorbiaceae > Mercurialis > Mercurialis annua. The sequence goes on along the minus strand of NC_065577.1, from coordinate 36,370,465 downwards.
AACGTGCCAACAATAGTGAAGGATTAGCGACGGATGTCCGTCGCTAACCGTTTTTTGGGATATTTGGCGACAGATATTTTATCTGTCGCCATATCCCTCGCCAATATGGTTGATTAGCGACAGATTTATTGTCCATCGCAACAATCTGTCACTAATCAACTGTATTCTAGTAGTGTGTGTTTTAATTTATCAAAATAGTGAATTTTTGATGTTTTAGCAAGCTTATGGTAAAACTTATTTACAATTCAGTTGAGTGAAATTCATACCTGAAACACTTGTGCGTTAAGAGAGACATCTTGCGAGGGTAATGATTCAACTTGTTGTATGTGGTTAAACTAAAACTTTTATATATTTTTTATAATTAATTTTAACTTGTGTTGTAATTAGTAAAAATTCTAATTGGCCTTCAAAAATTTTGCAAGTCAATTATTTTATTTGAAGGGGAGATTGAAAATTGCTGGTGTATATCGTAATTGCAATTTACTTTTTGAATTGATTTTGCTTGAGGACAAGAAATTTTTCAAGTGTGAGGTAGTTTGATAAGCCTCTACTTTACGTCAATTTCATGCCATTTGTATAATGTATTTTTGTATCTTATTGCGTAAAATAGAGAGCTTTATAATCAATTTTACCCTTTTGTGGGTTTTAATATAAATTGTGAATACTTAGCATTTTTGGAGTATAATTGTATAAACAGAGCTTAAATGAAGCGAAAGTCAAGCCGGATTGATTCTATCAACTCCAAGAAGAATAATAATGGAGAATCAAGTCTAAGTATAACCAACGTAGCAGTTAAATCAGTCTCTGAAAGTTTAGATCGAAAAGATGAAACTTTGGACATAGTTCCGTATTCCAATCATATTTGGAGCTAGAAATATCTAAATCATATGATTAAACATTTCATGGAAAGATAAGAAATATATCTACAACTTTCATGACGAAACCAAGTTCAAAGTCGGACTCGAACCGGCTCGATATTGGCCTCTAAGACGGAATACTTGCGAACCAAGAATCGAATCGGCCAAATTTAATGGTTTGCCCACAATCCCCAAGCCGGCCGAAGGCCGGCTGAGGACATTGAAATTTCATTTGTGACAGTTTTGGGAAGTCCAGGGCCTTGGTGAGCACTCATAGACATTCCATGTCGATATAAACTTGATTCACACTCAAAAAACGATCTTCCTTGGATTGCACTCAACTTTCTTAATAATAATAAATGGACTTAGGCATAGTAAAAATTAGCCCAAAATCTTAATTTATTTTATTTTAATTGTTTTTTTCCAATTTTGTTTTAGTCCGTTAATTCCTCTCTTAACCAAGTTAAATTTCCAATTCAACTTATCTAAAATAGACCCTTCTTGGTTAAAATCCAACATATTTTAATTTATTCTCGACCTCCTTGACAAAAATTACTGCAAATTAGAACATGTAACTCCACTTAATAATCGTAAAAATATAGGTATTACAATTTCCGACTTGATTATGGATTGTTATATGTTAGAAGTAACACTTGTGATACCTTCGTAGTGTCTTTTTGAGTGTCTCATATGTATCTCATGATCCATTATGTGTTCGATGTTGATTCAATTTATTTTAACTATTTATCGAATTAGTGTTCGAGTGTTTTCCAAATCTCTCATGCTTTATTAAAACGTCTATATCTTCCAATTTCGTCGTCAGATCGGGTCCCCCTTCAGATATATTGCTCTTGAGAGGTTTGACTAAAATATGTCGGTTAAGATCATTTTTGATTGTCGCAGGCATGACGCATGCGCTGTTAGGTTTTTCAAAGTCCTTAAATAGACCCCTAACTCGACCTTATATGCCTCCTTTTGAATCCTAAACCCTAAAATGGCTATATACACTAATAATGTCAGTTCCTATCCATTGGTTATTTCAAACAATTAAGTGAGATTTTACAACCTATTCGCAAGATCTACGCGATTCCTACGTTGTGTTCTTCGTTGGAATGCTGGAGGTTGCATATTTCGGTCCTGGCCCTATTCCTCGGGTTCAATCCTTGTTTAATCTTGTTGTTCATCATTCCAAGGTAGCGTTCATCATCCTTTTATTATTTGGAGATTCGATATACACGTTGTATGGGTAGAATTGCATGATTTAGGGTTTTCGATGATTAAAATATTATGAATGATGATATTTGATTTATAATATGATTAGTATGATTAAAATGGAGTTATGTATGTTTATAATCTGATGTTAATTGATTAGAATTGGGTTGGCATGTATAAACGATGTTTAGGCGATTTCTATCTTTTTGCGTTTTAGATTCACTTGGCGATTTGTATATGTTGTTGGATTTGATTTGTCATGATAGTATAAGTATGTATGTCATATTCCACCTATCTAGTATGTTTTGAATTGATGCTAAGTGTTGAGATTGTTTTGATTGTTAAACTTTACGATTTTGCGCAATATGGAGAATTATTCAATTATGAACGTTGCAACCACACGAACGATTGGAGGTGATGTACCCACTGATGTTAAATGTATATTATGATGTTTTGATGGTTTGAGAGCAGTTGTTACATGTTTGGAATATTGGGTGTTTGATTTGACTTGTTTGGTATGTTTAGGCAAAATCAAGAGAAATTGCGTTATCAATTCAATTAGCGATTTTGGCATGTGATTAGATCTGAATTTTTTTGGTATTTGGATTACATGTATGGCATGCTACTGATCTAACTGAGGTTGCAATGTTAATTCATGCTTATGATGCTACGGGCCGGTGTTAATTGCGAAATTAGCTAGTTTTACGTGAATATGCCATGTTTTCGGATTCGATGTGTTGTGGTGACTTAGGATTTTATTTGAACCCATATTGTATGTTAAGACATGTTTATAATCTGATAAAAAGTGTTTGGTTTGGCGATTCGTGTTTGGTCTCGTTTTGGGCTTAGTGCCATGAATGCTTTATTGGCTTTATTTATGAAAGGCAATGCTTAGTGGATTCTATATGTTTGGCCATATCATGTGTTATACTATATGTGTTTAGTATGCATTCTAGGGCTTCTGTGGTTTGGTTTTGGATTATTTAAATGTGTTTGTCCTTTGGGGAGTTTTATCAAACACTTGGTGGGCATTTTGCCATACTCGAGTTATTGAATGGTTTTCTAGTTCTCTTGCTTTCCAAAATAATATTTTGGGTTATTCAAATGTTTTCCGGATTTAAAATTTTGATTTTACTTTGGTTTCATATTTGGTTTGGATTAGAGTTGGGTCGCCCAATTTGTGAGAAGCAGCTTAGCAGTTATGATAACTCGGCTGACTCACCACTTTAGATTCTAACTTGGTTTATTGTTTTTAACTAAGTTATTTAAATTGTATTCTGGATTATTTTTTTCAAAGTGGGAACTTGATTTGACTTGGCTATTGTATGACTTTGGCCATGGATTAAGTATGTGTGTTTGCTTTGTGTTTGATGTATGTCTTGGCTCGTTGATGTTTGTGCTAGTCCTATGTGGTATCTAGTATTCTTTAGAGTTAGGATATGTTTTAATTTTAATTTATGTTTTTTTACACCCGTCGATTGTTCGTGCGCCGGAGTTGAACCAGATTTAGTGCTTGCTGAGCTTTGTGGGGATTCACAAGCAGCGAGTTTATGTTGCTATTTACCGTTTTATTAAGTAAATTGTATATTTTTTTATATATATTGTATACGCAGATTTTGAACTGTTTTTCGACATTATGGATATGAATTGGAACGGTCTACTCGATGGGTATCATCAAAACTGTGTGCGCACCTGTATGATCATTTGGTATTTGAGGTAGGTTGGAGATTCATCTCACCTTATTGATGGTGTCGGTGGAAGATACGTCTATTGGGACTCACATGATTTCTTTAAGTCATAATGGGGATCGCTTATGGAGAAACGTCTCACCGACACGACAATTAGATTTATATATTTTCGGTTTAGGTTTTCAATACTTATCCATAATGATAAACATTACTATATCGCGACCTTTCAATCGTTGCAAGATTCCTTAAAAATGATTCAGCCAGTAAATTTAATATTGCTTTAATAAAGTAATGTTTTCGTTCAATTCGAAATTTCAATTTTCATTATTCAATAGATCTATAGTATTGCTATGACTAATCGTTATTTTACAAGCGTAATATGACGACCACTCTGAATCATGGTGATATAAAATAAGAAACTTATCTATTTTTCTCAAAGTCGTATTGCTGTTTGGTGGGATGGTACGGCCACAATAATCCTTCCTTCATAGCCGCTTTTGCTATTTTTTGTCGATTTGCCCTTGCGACTTTTTGAATCTCCTGTCCCATTAAAAGAGTCAAAGTTTGGTAATTTATACTATGAAGGAAATTTTACCAATTATATTTCTGTTTTAAGGGGAGAATCTTCGTCCTCTCGGTCTTCGTCCTCTCCCTTTTCTTCCTTTCAAGACTTCTGTGTCTGCGCCCTTCTCTCTGGCCTCTAGAGCATTGTTCTTTCCTGGTATAGAGGCGGTTCTAGTAGCTTTGTATAGTGCGTTATTCTTTTTCCGGGTTGTAGGCTCGGACTGGCCTTTTCGTGGAGGTTCATCTCCGATTTTCTTTTTCTGCCCGAGAGCCTCTGGTCTGCGTCTCCCTTCTGAGTATGCCTCTCCTTTCCATCCTATCTAGGGACGGGAAAGAAATTGGATGCATAGTCCTCTGATAACCTTGATGAGTAGGATGGGTTCATGGATAGTATCCCGGGTACGACCCTAGTTGCTGATACGCCATTGGTATCTGGTACTGGGGTGTGCCATAGCCTCAGGGTGAAGGTTCTTGTCCTTGAACGCTTCTCCGCATTGGTGGTGGTGTAATGTCATACGACATTCCACTTGTTGCTGGTGGCACGATGTTGCTTCTTGGTGCACTCCTTGTGACTCCTCCGGCGAGGGATAATTGGACCGTTGTTCTCTGGTAAGGCTCTCGTTATTGCGACCACTCCCAGTGGCGGTGGTTCTTCCTCCTCATTAATTCTTCAGCGTCTGGGCTGTTGATCTTCATGCCTTTATATTCTTCATCTACGTCTAAGATTACTTGTTCCTCTACGTCTGGGATTGTTGGTCCTCTTGTATTTCTTCATCTACGTCTGGAATCACTTGTTCCTCTTCGTCTGGGACTATTGGTCCATTTGCATTTCTTTCATATGTACCACGCTTGCTATATCTTTGAGTTTCTTATATTTCACCTGCGTCTGCGCCTAGGATCTACGTCTGCGCTTGGGACCATTCGTCAATCTACATATGCGCCTGGGGTTACTCGTTAATCTGTGATATTGTTTTTCATCTTCCTACATTTCTACTCTATATCTGCGTCTGGGATCCGCGTCTGCGCTTGGGACCATTCGTTAATCTACATCTGCGCTTGGGGTTACTCGCTAATCTGTGATGTTGTTGTTCATCTTCCTACATTTCTACTCTACATCTGTGTCTGCGATCTGCGTCTGGGAGCA